>NC_142355.1:33596411-33937661 GCF_059441175.1 Urocampus carinirostris | reverse complement strand
TTATCGAAGGTCATGATGTGGGCGAAACGCCTCCCAATTTTCATGAAACTTTGGAGGACATGTCTCACTTTGGAGAAGAGCTGAGGTGCAGTTTTGAAGAGGAAGATGAAGAACTGAATAATGATAATGATGTTCAAGGTGTTTTGTTTTTAGAAAACACATCCAAACTAGCCCAAAATGTGGAAATTGAGCAACTTGATATTTCCAATGACGAGAAGGAGAAGATCCAGGAACGTTCAGGTGATGATAAGGAAAATATGTATTCCAAATGTCATGGACCTATAGCGGACACGTCTCGCTTTGGAGAAGGCCAAAAGTGGAGTTTACAAGAGGAAGGTGACAAATTAATGATTTATAATCAGTTTCAAGGTGTCCCGATTTTAGGTGAAGTAAACATGGAAAAAAAACAAGTCACTATTTCCAAAAATGAGACAGAGAAGATCCAGGAACTCGAGAAACCAGAACTCCAATCTGAGATTACATCAAAGGCAGAGGAGCCTAAAATAAATAGAAATGAAGATTTAAAAATGATACTTGAAAATCATGATGAAGGAGAAACACCACCCAATGTTTCTGGAACTCTGGAGGACACGTTTCGTTTTAGAGAAGACCTTAGATGCAGTTTCCACGACAAAGAACTGATGAATGATAATTTCTTTCAAGGTGTGTTGTTTTTAGAAGATGAAAGAAATACGTCACAGGGACCTCAAAACTGGGATAAGACCCAGAAAAGTCCAGGTGATGATGAGGAAGAAACTCCTTTGAATTTTCATGGAACTCTGGAGGACACGTCTCACTTTGGACAGAGTTTCCAAGTGGAAGATGACAAATTAATGAATCATGATCACTTTCAAAGTGGTTCATATTTAGAAGGTGAAAAAAACATGACAGAAATAGTCCTAAATCAAGAAAAAAAGCAAGTCAACATTTTCCAGTCTGAGATGGAGAAGATCCAGGAACTGGAGAAACCAAAAGACAAAACTATGATGACATCACACTCAGAAGAGCCCGATACAGGCAAAAAGGAGGCTGTAAAGATGATTTTCAAAGGTGATGATACAGTAAAAACACCTCCGAACTTCCACAGAACTCTGGAGGACACATCTTGGTTAGGAGAAGACCTGAGGTTTAATTTTCAAAATCAAAATACCACAATAATTAATGATAATCACTTTCACAGTGTCTCGTTTTTAGAAGCAGAAGAAGATAACTCACTAAAACTTCAAAACTGGGGCGCAGACTTGGATAAAAGGCAGGTCGACATATTCCAGGGCAAGATGGAGAAGATCGTCAAACTGGAGAAACCAGAAGACGAATCTGAGATGACACCACAAAAAGAAGAGCCCAAAGTGGGTAAAAAGGAACCTGGGGTGATTATTTTTGAAGGTCATAGTGCGAGACAAACAGGGAAAAAATTGACAGGGACGCAAGAATGTCATCTCAAATGCAGTGAGTGGGAGGAAGTTGACAAAAATGAATGTCATGCAAACGAGAAAGAGATCGACGATCCAGATCCAGCCGACGTCCATCAAGTAGTAGATGAGAAGCACAAGGAAGTGGACGAAGACGTCTCCACCGAATCCGACTCGGATGACGACGAGGTGGCGCTCTACATGCACTGCCTCCGAGCCGTCCACACCAAAAACACCGAAACCGCGTTCGGGCCGAAGAAAAGACCCTCGCTCAGCAAAACCAAACCTCTGTCCTCGCCCATGCCGGCCATCAGCGAATCGGCGGACGAGGAGAACCCGAAAGAGGACGTAGACCGAGACACCCCGAGTCCCGAAAACCAAATGGGGGCCGGGCAGGAGATCTGGTCCTGCGACTGCTTCTTCAAAACCTTGTTGTGTGTCACTCTGCTTTTACTTTTCGTAGCCACGGCTTATTTTTACGACTTTCTGGCTTGTTTCAGCCTTTACCTGATTTCCGTTTTGTGGCTGCTGTGTCAAAAAGATAAGCAGCCCATGAAAAATGACTCTGTGGGCTAAACTCCACACAGTTTGGGGGTTTTTTACTTTCCCGTCTTTTTTGATTTAGCTTGTTTGTAAGCTAGGCGTCGGCTAACTACTGCGCGGAAGCCACTTAAGCGTTTTAATCCGAAACAGTAAAAATATAATGTTAAAAAGTAGTGCAGTAGGAACCCAGGTTATGGCGACCCCACCTTATGATGTGGATCAAGATGTTTATCGGCCCCTCATAATGGCATTTTACCTACTATACAACAACAACAACAAAATATTATGTGTTGGGTGTGTGGACTTGCAGAAGCCCAAGTCAAAATGCAAAAAAAAAATAAGCATTTTGCTAAGCAACAGTCAATTGTGTGATACAGCAAACCCCGAGATGCAGCGACCCTGTCTTACTAAGAAGTTTTTTCCCCCTTTTTACGACATTTTTTCCACTATACAACACCTTATTGTACATCCGGTCTGTAGACTTACGAAAGCCTGAATTTGCCAAAGTGCAATAACTAAACAAATTTCTTAGAAACAGAAAATCTTTTAAACCAGTTGACCTTCGGGATACAGTAACCCCACCTTATGATATTGTCGCTTTACAGTAAGGTATTTTCCCCACTATACAACAACACCAAGTTTTGCATTGGCTCTATGGACTTACTGAAGCCTTAGCGTTCCAAAATGCAATAAATGAATATTTTGCTAAGAAACAGGCAACCTTTTTGATGCAGATCAGGGTAAGGCAACCCCACCTTATGACGTTTTCACGTGACAGTGTGGAATAATGTGTTTTTCGGCCCCTCATAACATAATTTTCACCACTATTCAACATCAACAAATGATCTGGTGTGGTGTCTGTGGGTCTACGGAAGCCTGAGAGTGCCAAAATGCAATAAATAGACATTTTAGATCCCGGGATAAGGCAACCCGCATTATGGTAATTTCACTTTACAGTGTGGAATAATGTGTTTTTTTCGTCCCCCGGTTTCAGCATTTACTCCAGTATACAACAAAAAGGATTTTGCGTCGGATCTGTGGACTTGCTGAAGCCTTGGCGTTCCAAAATGCAATAGATAAACATTTTGTGAAGAAACTGGCATTTTTTTAATACAGTAGACCCCCGGCAGACAACGACCCCATCTTAAAATGTTTTCAGATCAAGAAGTTTTATACGCCCCTAGTTACGGCATTTTCCCCACTTTACAACAATTATTTTTGCGCCGGGTCAATTGACTTACGGAAGCCGGAGAGTGCCAAAATGCAAAAAAATAAACATTTTGTAAAGAAAAAAGACAACTTTTAAAATCAGTTGACCCCCTCGTTACAGCATTTTTCCCCACTACACGACATAGACAACAAATTATTTGGCGTGCCCAAAAACCTATAAAATACATACTTTGAAGCGTTCATGCTAGTTACGTCTCTAAGATGCCTGTCTGCTCCTGGTCGACATCATATAAGATATGCTATTCGTTGAACTACCATAGTGCTATACAATACTGTATATTTTTCGTACTGTACAATTAGCTCGGGGTCTCAAGACATGCAGTGATTCTAAAAGGAGAAGCGAAAACGTGATAACCAAAGAAACGAAGCCTGCGATTTTCAAGAAATTCGAAGGAGGCGCACGATTCCCAAGCATCCACCTGCTACTCTACTCAACCAGTTCAAGTCATGTTGTGAGCAAAAAATTGGCTTTTGGTGTAATATACAACAACTTTAATGGTAGAACATTTTCAAGGAGCGTTATTTGCAAAGTTGTTTTTGAGGCAAATGTTTTATTCAAATAATAAAATAAAATAAAAAGTAATATATCATGTACATTTTGTCAGGTGTTTATGTACATTCCTCTTCTATCCTCGTTCATTTGTGTCCAGGTACAGTACACCATTTTTTGCCCCCCCCCCTTCTGTTTTTACGACACAAAATAAATTAAAAGAATGAATCACAGAGTAAATATAAAAATGTAAAATGGGAACCATAATAATTCAAATTTGGGGCTACAAAAATCTGTAGTTATAAAAAAATCAAAGTTTGATGATTCAATATTCATAAGTTGTCCAATAAAAAGGCTTTCAGAAAAGATAAATTACCAACATTTGCGAGCTGTCTTGAACTAAACAGTTTTAATAGTACCCGAGCTTTTAATTAGACACCAGTCAGTTCGGCTTGTAAAATAGGGGATTGTATTATTTGAAATGAGATCTACAAAAATCTGACTGTAAAGTAAAAAAAATAACTTTGCTGAACCAGGAATTGGTAAGTTTTCAACCAAAATAGTATGCATAAATGTGCAATGAAATTTACGAGGTGTCTTGAAGGAGACAGTCGCGTCTTCATATACATGTGAAATTTACCGGTTGAAAATGAGAAAAACACGAGAAATTAGAACACTAAACCCCTGTAATTATTAAATAAAAAATAAAAGTTTGATGAACAAGATTTTTCAAAAAGGTTTTTGGCTAAAACGTTAGCAAAATGTACGAGGGCTTTGGAACGCAGCAGTCGCGTCTTCATAGTGTCCCATCTTGTTATTGGACACCACACTGTCAGTGCAGATCATAATTAAGAAGTAAAATGAGAAAAATAAGAACTATAAATTTATGTAATTACATAGTTAAGATTTGATGGATTAGATTCAACCAAAAATATTTTCACAGAAATAAATTGTAAAAATAAAGGTGTTTTGAAGGCGTCAGCTGCGTCTCCTCAGTATCCCAGCTTGTAATTGGACAACACGCTATTAGTTCAGTTCAAAATTAAGTTGTAAAATATGAAGAATAATTCTTAAAATTATCCATCCATCCATTGTCTTCCGCTTATCCGAGGTCGGGTGGCGGGGGCAGCGGCCTTAAAAGGGAAGCCCAGACGTCCCTATCCCCAGCCACTTCCTCCAGCTCATCCGACGGGACCACGAGGCGTTCCCAAGCCAGTCGAGAAACATAGTCTCTCCAACGTGTCCTGGGTAGCCCCCGGGGCCTCCTGCCGGTGGGACATGCCCGGAACACCTCCCGAGGGAGGCGTCCAGGAGGCATCCTTATCAGATGCCCGAGCCACCTCAACTGGCTCCTCTCAACGCGGAGGAGCAGTGGCTCTACACAGAGTCCCTCCCGGATTACTGAGCTTCTCACCTTATCTCTAAGGGAGAACCCAGCCACCCTGCGGAGGAAACTCATTTCGGCCACTTGTATCCGGGATCGTGTTCTTTCGGTCATGACCCAAAGTTCATGACCATAGGTGAGGGTAGGAACGTAGATCGACCGGTAGATCGAGAGCTTTGCCTTTCGGCTCAGCTCCCTCTTCACCACGACGGACCGGTATAGGGTCCGAATGACGGCAGACGCTGCACCGACCCGTCTGTCGATCTCCTGTTCCATCCTACCCTCACTCGTGAACAAGACCCCAAGATACTTGAACTCCTCCACTTGGGGCAAAACCACCTCCCTGACCCGGAGGGAACATACCACCCTTTTCCGACTGAGTACCATGGCCTCGGACTTGGAGGTGCTGATCCTCATCCCGGCCGCTTCACACTCGGCTGCGAATCGCTCCAGCGAGAGCTGAAGATCACGGCCTAAGGAAGCCAACAGCTCCCTGTCATCTGCAAAAAGCAGTGACGCAATGCTGAGGCCCCCAAACCGGACTTCATCCCCACCAAGGCTGCGCCTAGAAATTCTGTCCATAAAAGTTATGAACAGAATCGGTGACAAAGGGCAGCCCTGGCGGAGCCCAACCCTCACCGGGAACGAATCCGACTTACTGCCGGCAATGCGGACCAGACTCTGGAACCGGGCATACAGGGAATGCACAGCCCGGATAAGACTGTGCGGCACCCCATACTCCCGAAGCACCCCCCACAGGGCCTCCCGAGGAACACGGTCGAATGCCTTCTCCAAGTCCACAAAACACATGTAGACCGGACAGGCAAACTCCCATGCACCCTAAAAGACCCATGCACCCTCTTAAAATTAGAACTATGAAATATTGTAATCATGTTGTAAAAATTCAATGTTTGATATATCAAATTCAACCAAAAATAGATTGACATAATTTACGAGGTGTTAAACTTGTGACAGCACGCTATCACTTCAACTGACCATTAATTTAAAAACACAGGAACAATAATGCAAACAAATTAAACCATAAAAACTTTAGTTATGCCTAGAAGAAAGTCAAAGTTTGAAAAATAGATTAAACACTCAACATTTTCACAAGCAGAATTAACGAGGGGACTTGAATGCGACAGCCATGTCTCAAAAGTATCTCAGTTTGTCATTAGTCACTACGCAGTCAGTTCCAGTCTCCATGTGAGCCGACACCAGAAAATTTGCGTTAATTATATTATAAAAACTTTTGATGAGTTGGATATTTATACATTTTCAACCCCAAAATGCTTTTACTACTGCACAAAAGAGAATAATTGAATTAGATTGATAAAATGTACGAGGTATTGTGAACGCAACAACTGTGTATCCTTAGTATTCTAGCTCGTCATTGGACACCAGGCTGTCAGTTCATGTCGCCATGTGAGCGCAAGACCCAATCAAAGTTCTCCTTTTTGGTCAGTGCGCCGCCGGTTCGCCGGTGGTTAAGCAGCTGTGCGTCAGGGAACGAAGTGGGAGACCAAGCCAGCAGCCGATCGCACCGGACCGGTGCCATGGAACCCAGCGACGAAGTCCTCACGGAGGATACGGAGAGACGCCCTCCTCTCATTTACCTTCCCATTCCAGACGCGTCCCCGGCCACGAAGGAGCAAGAAAAGCTGTCGGGGGTGGTGAAAAACGTCCACCGAAAGCTCCGTCGGAAATACAGGGAAGGTGAGGAGAGGCCCTACCGGACGGATGTTTTATGCTAACTGTTGCTAGCTTCGCCAAAATGTCTTTTTTTCTTCTTTTGTATTCGAAATAAAATGTCATTTTACAGTCAACGAGTCCTAAGTCGACTGCTTTTCATCTGAAGTAGGCCATCGAAAAGTGACATGACACACGAATCAAGCTAGCAATTCATTTGATACTGAAACCGGAACCAGAACCTAGATTATAACGGTTCACTTTTCATAGGCCTCGATTAAATCTGATCACCCGGTGCGAGGTTATGCATACACAACTTTAATGATAACGTTCCTATCTATATTTTTTATGTCATTGTCAAGTCACATTTATTTCTATAGCCCTTAATCACAAAAAGTCTCAAAGGACTGCACAGTAGATTGTGAACTAGAACTTGGTTAAAAATAGCCCAAAGGAAGCTTAGGTATGTTTAAAAACGTATAATAAAAATTGGCCACCTGCCTAATATACAAGGCGGTGATATACTGAAATACAGTAGATCCCCGGGATACGTTATGGGTTTATTTAGAGGTGTGGATCACAAAGTAAAATTGCATCTAGTGTTGTGTTACTGCCATGTTACACAATTTTGAAAGAAGTGTTAAAGTATGTTGTTAAAACGTGAAAACTCCTATTGTGTGTCTCTTCTCTTGGTAAATATAGTAGACCCACGAGATGAAACATGTATCCCTTCTGAGGTGGTGATGGCGCAGTGATATTGCCGTGTAGTGAGGGATAGAAATCTACGGTAAATTCTGAACCTGTAGTACCCCAGATAAAAAAAATTAAAACAACCAAACAGCATTTAAGTACTGCGTGTGTTTAAATCTCCTCATAAATATGCATGTGACGAAAAAAAAATCAAATTTGATTTACCTTTGGTGTGATGTGACCCCAGCTGGTAGTGTGGAGTAGCAGGTGGATGCAGAAGGGGGTGGGGGGTTGGGGAGAAGGCAAAGTTGGCTTGACAATTAAACTCATCTTTAAACTTCTAATTGTGACGATCGTCATGCCCTCAGAGGATGTTCTCAATGCAATAGCTTCCCTACTTTTATTAATAGTCTCGATCATTGATTGGTTACGGCTGTACGACTTCGCAAAGGTAACCATTTGTGTGGCTTCTTAGTAATTTTCTATGATTGGAAGCTTAGTTTTCATAGTTATCATGTTTTAGTTTCTCCCTTTAGCATGATTGTGAATAAAGCCCCAAAAATATAGTATCATCGCCAACTCAATATTCTTAACTGAATGAATATAGAAAAAAATAATTGTGGGAGGTAGTTCAGTAAAACAAATGGGATTCTTCATGTAAGTACGCAAACCAATGGTTCAGTAGCATTTAATCTGACCTACTAATAGCAGGCACGCATCTTAGAGGTGTAACCCGGTACACGCACAAACACCCCAAAGTTTGAATTTTGTACGTTTTTCTGCACGGAACAAAATATTGTTGATGTTATATAGCGGGGAAAATATTGTAAAGTAGGGCAGAAATGACATCGTACTGTGGAGATATCCGCCGGGGGTCTAATTTATTGTAAAGGGAAGGCTTGGCTCGGCACAGATCAACCATGTCAGGAAAGAAGTGGAATAAAGTACAATAGACTGTAATGAAATGAAATGATCTGCATTTATATAGCGCTTTTCAAGTCAATTAAGACTTCCCAAAGCGCTTTACAATGTGCTTCACATTTACCCATTCACCCACACTCACACACCAATAGGGGCCGTGCAGCCATGCAAGGCGCCAACCTGCTTATTGGGGGCATTAGGGGTTCAGTGTCTTACCCAAGGACACTTTGACATGTAACACGGACTGCTATCTCTTGATCCCAAGACGAGTGCTCTACCTCCTGTGCTACTGCCCCCTGTAGTATTTTTTTTTTATAGACATGACCGAGATAATGTAACCCACTATTTAGATAAGAGTGGCTAAAAAAAGTAGACAAGGACATTATACGGTTTAAGTTTTCGATTAAGTTGCTGCCGTGCGAAGTTGAATCTTATTCACAGTCTTAGCGCTCTTCTGCTCTTCTTTCTTTCCACCATTTTCTTTTCCATCTTGATTCGTTCCTTTTTCACGGATGTTTAGCAGAATACTCCGTTTTTTATTCTTCATTTTGTGCCTTAATTCCCTCCCATTCTTCCTTCTGATTTCATCAACCGTATCACCCTTTTTTTTTTTAATTTTATTTTTTTTATTCATAGCCGTGAACGCATTACTAACATTATGTTGAATATGACTTCATTGTGGACTATTAAGTAAGCATCAAAATCCCCCTTTTTTAAGGGGTGGGTGTTTTTCCATGTGCTGTCCACTGAATTTGACTCACATAACCAGACATTGTTTTCCCTTCTTGCTTCATTACTATAACTATTTCTAAATCAGTTAGTTGTTTGTGCCGCATCATGCTGAGAGAAATTGGCATCCACAGAACTAGGAAGTATTCGCTAATAGTGGAACAAAGATTAATACCACACATCAGCTGTTTCTGGCACAAGGTGGACTTTGTCTTTAAGCAGGCCCTGGCAACATTTATTGGAGCTTGCGTAGCTAGCATTACCCTATTGGGGAAAAAAAATCATGTGTTTACATTATGTAATTTCTTGTCAGTACTGTGATAAGCAAATTCCACAACAAATGCATAAAGAAACTGTGTTATATAAATAAAGAGGACTTCACAAAGCTAGGAAACTTAATGGGAAGCCATCTGTGCACAGATTTGCCTCAGTATACTGCAATATAGCGCCCGATGTTTTTGAGGCGTCAATGCGTGCGAGCTACCCAACCACATGACCAGCGAACTAGCAAAGTGTGATCTTCCGGAATCGCGTTTCGTCATGACCTCCGGCTGCTGCTGAAACGGCCTCGTTTTATTGCTTGTGCGCCTTAGAGAGAAATGGGGAGAATGTATCTGTGGGGGAACAATTTCGAAATGGAGTTGAGCTGTCCTTGAAAGGATGAAGTAAGGAGAACATTTGTTTTTCTTTCTAGATAACCGATAAAATACTGAATTTATCCGCATACTATATTTAGAAATATTTACTGTAAAATTAAACCATTGGTTCTCAACTGGTCTGATTTGAGGACCCACCATACCAACTTAATAATAATTTCCTTTGTATTGTCATTCTTTGTAACAATGTACACAGAACGAAATGTCGATACACCTGACCCGTTGTAGCGAGCCGATGCAGCCGCAGCCAACAGAGGGCACCACCATTTTACCAATGTTATAAGTCTTAGGTATGACTCGGCCGAGGCGCGAACCAGCGACCTCCCAGTCTCAAAGCGGGCGCCTTACCATCTAGGCTACTGAGCTGGTAAAGGTGGGGTGCGTTGTTTAAGGTGTCTTTAACATGTTGAAAGTGTCATTTTTTTATTTGTTTAAACAGCCTTTATCATTTTTTTTTCTACTGCGCCCATCTGCTTTCATCTTACTTTTGGCACAGATGTTCCAGAACTTTCAACACACTGGCATAGCCAGGAAAGAGAGATTGGTTATGTGGGGGGGTTGCTTTTGGTTGATTCCATAATCATTCTCGGGTTTTTTGTTAGTGTAGCCTGAAAATGGTAAATGTCTCTTTCAAATACAGTACAAATGCCAACCCAAACCCCCAAAAAGTTAAAAAAGAAGAGTTTATTAGTACTTGAGGAATGAGCTGACTGAGGCTGCGATCATGACTTTGACCCAGGAGATGGCAGCAGAGAGTAGCAAAATTTCCTGTTCCAGAGACCACCTTTAATTACAAGCTGCGACTCAAATCATAGAAAAAAATCCTTCCTCTTCTCAAATGTATTGAATGAAAGAATTGTGCAGTTTAAACCAGAAATGCTACAATATTCTGTTGAATGCTAAATTGTTTGCATTTTCAAATGAATCCGAAATGCAGTAGCATTGTCTTCAAGATAATAAAATCCATATTTCATTTATTGTTCGCCCTATCTGTGTTTGGCCATGCTCAACATGTGTAAACAGACTTTACCGGTCTTCTTCTGTGCTTTCAAATAATGTATGTTAATTAACATTTGCAAGGCATTATTGCCATCTGCTGTTGAGAAGTGTAATTGACCCAAGATCCACTTAAAATTGGTCTGTGGCCCACATTTGAGAAACACTACACCCAACAGCTTCAATGAATATGTCTCCAAAAAGTAGTGTCATAGAGACTGGAGCTTGACTTTATCTATGAATCTAAAAAAATGATGGATAATGACAAGATCGCCATACTACTACTTACATATGTAAAAATATGTCACCTCAAATTATTATACAAGTGCTCCAATGCACATACTTTCCTAGCACACACCTCGGCTAAGAAATACATATCGCTCATTCTTATCAGGTGGCATTATCTTAGCTGTAAACTTTAGTGACTGATCTAGACCGAGCTTTCCAGCGCCTTGCGCTCATTATGAAGAGGTATAGAGGGGACACTACCAAGTTTTGAGATTACTTCCATAGAAAATTGAACTATATCCTATTAAGGAACATAAATGCTTAGTCTTTTTAACAAGTAGTGTAGGCTGTTTGAATATCATAGTGTCGCGTCAAGTGACTTATCATGAGGTTCTATTTTTTTCAATTGGGACTGATAACTGTGACGTAAGATTTAGCGTTTATCAGTTCGATAACTATTGACCTGATAATTATGGTGACAGAGTTCTTTTTATCGTTCATTTTCAAGTCTCCTTTGAATTGAGCCTCTGTGTTTGAAATGACTGCTTTTTTTGACCAGTGGGCGACTTTGACAAGATCTGGCGCGAGCACTGCGAGGACGAGCAAACGCTGAGCGAATATGCCGTGGCCATGAAGAACCTCGCCGATAATCACTGGGCTGTCAATTGCGAAAAGGAAGGCCGCATAGATTGGTGTCACAGGTAAGAAAAAGAAAAGGTCCTCTCCACAGGCATAAAAATTGCTCTGGTTTCTGAGAAATCCTCTGTTTGAAAGTAAAAGAGGTGATCTATGTGAATTGTGTAGATCCAAGGAGAAAATGTATAGGGGGGTTCATGAGATTTTATAGAGAATAAACTTGGGCGTTAGAGTAGTAGTGGGAGTAGTTGCCTGCTAGGCCATGTAACTGTTACGTCAAAAGCAAATATGACTCTCCATAGGATATACAGAAAAGCTCCTGCTAATGCTTTACGAGACTGTTGTGTCAAGCGCCCTCTTCTACGCGGCAGTGTGTTGGGGAGGCAGTGCTAAGAAGAAGGATACCTCTCGTCCTAATAAACTGGTGAGAAAGGTGGGCTTTGTTGTGGGCACAGAGCTGGACAGCCTGACAACTGTAGCTGAGAGACGGGCACTAATAAAGCTGCGGTCAATCGTGGACAATTCATCACATCCACTACACAGCATCATCTCCAAACGGAAGAGCAGCTTCAGCGACAGACTGCTGTCACAGTCTTGTTCCACAGACAGACTGAGGAGCTCATTTCTTCCCCATGCCATGAGGCTCTTTAACTTCACCCGGGGGATTAAAAGCCCATATTAAACCCCACCCCCACATTTGCATATTACCCCTGTTTTTATTATAGTGTGTATTTTATGTAGCACTATTTAAATACTCTATATCAACACGTTATGTTGGGTATTTCTGTATTCTATTTCTTTTATTTTATTATTATTTTATTTTCAACACAAGGATACTGCTGGAAGTGTGAATTTCCCTATGGGGATGGATAAAGTAAGGGAAAACGATGTCTGATGATGTCACTGTCGAATTCATTGGACAGCATGAGGCAAAATGGCCACCCCTTGAGTAAGGGGATTTTGATGCTTCCTCAATATAGCCCACAATGAAGTCATATTAAACATATTGTCAGTAATGGGTTCACAGCGGCATGGCAGCGCAGTGGTTAGCGTGTGCGTAGCACAGTTCTGAGGTCATGGGTTCAAATCCAGCCCCCCTGTGAGGAGTTCATGTTCTCCCCGTGCTTGCGTGGGTTTCCTCCGGGCACTCCACATTCCAAAAACATGCACGTCAGCTTAATTGGCCGGTCCAAATTGTCCCTAGGTGTGACTCAGCGAGTGAGTTGTCTGTCTCTGTGTGCCCTGCGACCGGCTGGCAACCAGTTCAGGGTGTCCCCTGCCCACTGCCCGGAGATAGCTGGGATGGGCTCCAGCACCCCCACGACCTTACTGAGGATAAGAGGTGCAGATAATGGATGGGTTCACAGCTCTATAAAAGCAAGAAAAAGGGGAAAAGGTTGATGTAATCTGAAGGAAGAGTGAAAGACACAAAATGAAGAATAATAAAAACTGATTATTCTGTGAAAGGTGAAGCATGCACTAAAAGGGAATGAATCAAGATAAATGAAATGCTGAAAAGAAAGAAGAAAGAGCAGAAGAGGGTGAAGACAGTGAATAAGATTCAGCTTCGAATGACAGGAACCTAATCGAAAATGAAATCCTTCTGACGTGATTATCTACTTTTTGCCACTCTTATCTAAATTGTGGGTGACATCATTACTACACACTATTGTATTTTATTCCATTTTCTCAGGTGGGGGACCTCAAAACTGGGTGGCCCCCATTAAGTTCCTGTTTCCTGACATGGTTGAGCTTGCCATGTCTTCCCATTACAGTACAGTAGACTCCAGGGAATTGTGGAATATGATGTTTTTGTTGTTGTTTTTTGGGCCCCTTGTTACAGTATTGTCACCATTACACATCATCAACAATTACTTTGCATGCTCAAAGATGTAAAAAATTCATTATCATTCAAATGCTACGGTGCTATTGCCTTATCTTCCTCCCATGATGTTTTTCTTCTAATTCACAACAGTACCTTGTGTACTTTATAAAGACTTTGCCAGTTCTGCATTTTTTGTGCTGTGTTTATTCACTATAGGTCCAGAGACTTGCAGGCGAGCTAAAGTGAGAAAAAAACATAACAATGGAATTTAAGCTTTAAATTATAGTGGAATACAATGATGGCACACAAACCTTTGCCAAGTTGCATGGCCATAACCGATGATAGGGACTATAATTAAAAAATAAGGAAGCAGTTGCATTGAAAACATTCTCGAAGGACATGACCATCCTTACAAGTGGTAGTTTTGACATCAGTTTTATTTTTAATCCAACTTTGCCATCTTCCCCCTTCTGCATCTACCCGCTACCCCACACTACCAGCTCAGATAACATCACATGAAGGGTGAATCACATGCATATTTAGAATGTCATTTAAACATATGCATGTATATTACACGTATGTAGTACATATTATAGGTTATTTTAATGTTTTTATTTGGGGTTGCCAAGGTTCAGAATGCAATATATAGTTACCATAGATTTCTATCCCTCACTACTTTGCAAGCCACACCTCAGAAGGGATTGATGTTGTATCTCGGGGTTCTACTGTCTTTACTTAGAGAGGTCGCACACAGAATTTTTCATGTTTTTTATAGCAATCTTAATGATGTCTTTCAAAACTGTGTAACGTGGCAGTAACACTGCACAATAGGCAATTTTGTTTTGTGATCCACACAACAAAAATAAAGTTTTAAAGGGAAATCTGCAAAAATGTCACATCTGCTTTGATTTCATTTTCCATTTGTTTAAGTCACAATATTGTATTTTGTTTTGTTTTGTGGATAAACGTGGTTAAATGTTGCAAACCATATTTTCACTGATTGTGGTAATCATTCACTGCCACTAGATGATGTCATCGTCCTCTTAGATGCTCCACGGCTATGCTGATTTATAATACTGTTGTAGTATTTAAAGCAAATTAAGAAAAATGTACTTTATATCCAGGACTTGTGCATTTCGGGTAATCCCCACACCGAAAAAAGTATTCACATTTGACAGCGTTGGCGTCTTTCGTGTTTCTGCAGTGTGTGCCAGGAGTATTTCCGTGACGGCGGCATGAAAAGAATGTTTGAGAAAGACGCAAAAAGCGCTTCTTTCTCTACCAGTCCCACCGAAGCGTCTGCCAGTGGACGGCTCTCCAGTTCCAGCACACGGTATGATTTGTTACTCAATGTATAAAACTGTTAAATGAAGCTGTGTAAATTATTTTCTGAAAAATTAACTATTTGTGTATTTCATTTTAATTTTTTTAAATGTTCCTCAAGTGTTCTTAACAAAGTGTTTGCCATGTCGGTTCATGTTGACAAGAGAGATTTTGAAGTTTGTCAATGACCGGACGACAGAATTGTTTGATGCAAAATAATGTCCTGTGTTGCAGTCCAGGTCATCCCACGGGTAAAATTCGCCTCCTGGATGTAGGAAGCTGCTTTAACCCTTTCAAGAAATTCAACGAGTTCCTCACCGTCGGAATTGACATTGTGCCTGCAGTAGAGGTGAGAACAACAATTTAAAGAAGACATTTTGAATTTAGAGAAAAACTTCCACTTGTGTTTATTGTCACACCTTTAAAATTGTTTTTGTCTTTATTCATCTCCTTATTCTTGATAGTTGTCCTAATCGTCTTACTTATTCGCATTTCTTGATAATCGCAAGCTTCCCTTCTATGGTTATCATGTTTTACTGTTTTTTTAGCATCACTGCAAGCTCTGTTCTCATAGACAATGAATACCGTATTGAATTTGCTGACTACAAAGTCTTCACGAAGCTTATGATATTCTAAACTGAATCAAGAGACGGAAAGGCATTGTGTGAGGCAATTCAGCCAATTACCTTATCAGTGTGATGAGGTGTGTGGGGTCTAAAAAGTAGACCACTGACGGGTGGGAGCGCTATAAATTGGCTAACGGTAGAAAATGCATCAGGCAAAAGACTTGTTATGTTTTTTAGCCAGCTGCAGCAAGGAGAGAAGCAGAGGGGACAACCAACTCACTCGTCCGCACTTACTTACTCACTCACTCTCGCTCACCCCGTCTGCCTCTGTGTTTTAGTGAAATCACAAGACATTGAAAAGTACTGGTATGTTGAGACAAAAGACAACCCCCTTGGAAAAGTACCAACACTTTTAAACAAAGCTAGGAAGACTGAGACGGCCAAAAGAAACATCAAACTGATTAGAAATACACACCTTGAGCAAATACGTTTAAGCCTACTTTACAGGTGACGTCAACCAATAGCAGACCAGCTCATTACCTGACATCAACCAATAGGAAACAGGAATCTCTGAAACATAATTTGCGCAGTAATACACCTTTTTCACATTTTTGGGCAAGCAAAATAATTTGTTGTTGATGTTGTAAAAAATGTTGGGAAAATGCCACAATGAGAGACTAAAAAAAACTATTTGCAAATATATTTAATCAATACTGTACACAAAATACAGTATTGTAGAGCCAAGCACACGAGATTCTGTAAAAAGAGAGGTATTGTGGGATTTAGTTCAGCCAATAGCATACCGACATTTCTTTGATGCTGGTACGCAAACCAATAGTAGACCAGCATTTTTTAATTACATTGACCAATAACGGACATGTACTTTGTCGACTGAACTCATTATACGCAAGAACATTGCAAAGTTAGAATTCTATACATTTTTTAGATTTTATACAGGTGCTTGAAATCCTTGAACATGCTTAGACTTTAAAATTGTGTTGTCCAAGGTTGAAAAGTGCTTGATTTTTGGGTGAAGTGCTTGTAAATGCTTGAAATTGTTGCAGTGTTTTTCAACAACTCAGCTTAAAAATAACGTGCAAGAAAAAGTTTGTGCAATTAGGAAAATGTCCTAAAGAAGGGACAAAGAAACATGTGGGACTACACTTTAAAGTGAAAAACGTTGTATGGTGGGGTCGCTTTATCCTAGGGGTCTACTTTATTACAAATGGACCCACCTGTGACACCAATAGCACTGCACACAAAAGCAATGCATGGGGAAAATTGGGCGGCAGTAGCTCAGGAGGTAGAGCGCTCGTCTTGGGATCAAGTTCGAATACCGGCTCGTCCGTGTTACATGTCGAAGTGTCCTTAAGTAAGACACTGAACCCCTAATACCCCCAATAAGCAGGTTAGCGCCTTACATGGCTGCAAGGCAGCTATTGGGAAATGTGGAGCACATTGTAAAGCGTTTTGGGAAGTCATTGACTTGAAAAGCGCTATATAAATGCAGATCATTTCATTTCATTTACCTGTACCAAATTACCTTATGAAAGTTTTTTTTTTTTATCCATTGCCTTTTGGCACTCTCGGCCATCGGAAAGTCGACAGACCCGCACTTGATATTTTGTGCCCTTTCCTGCCCCCTCCAGAGTGTGTACAAATGCGACTTCCTGAACCTCCAGCTCCAGCGGCCCCTGCAGCTGACGGGGGAGGCGATAGAGGCCTTCCTGCGGCACCTGCACAACCCCATCGACGCCCTGCCGGGGCAGCTCTTCCACGTGGTGGTCTTCTCGCTGCTGCTCTCCTACTTCCCCTCGCCCTACCAGCGCTGGATCTGCTGCAAGAAAGCGCACGAGCTGCTGGAGCTGCACGGCCTGCTGCTCATCATCACGCCCGACTCTTCTCACCAGAGCCGCCGAGCCCTCATGATGCGAAGTTGGCGCGTGGCGGTGGAGTCGCTGGGATTCAAGCGCTACAAATACGCCAAGTACTCCCACATGCACCTCATCGCCTTCCGCAAGGTGTCGCTGGCCACCAGCAGCGACCTGGTGTCGCAAAACTACCCCGAGATGCTCTACATCCCTCAGGACTTCCACGCCAACGAGGAGGAGGACGGCATGGGTGAAGTTCAGGCTCGCTCCGACATGGAGGACGAGCAACTGGCGTGGGTCTTCTCAGAGCTGCCCGACGCCTGCGACTCGGATTCCGGGGAGAGCCAGAACGGATCGGTGCCCGGTTTCCAGGAGATGGAGGACCCCATCCTGCTCCAGACCTAGACCCTGAAGGCACCACCCTCACCCCTTACTGCTGAGCTGCCAAACGTATATCTGCTGCAAATCCTCCCACCTCTCCCGCAAAAAACTTGCACAATATTTTCTGGGAACACTCCAGCTCTATGGAGGGCCGATCCTGACATAAGTAGAAGTAAATGTAGAAATGAATACCTAAAAATTAGATGTAAGATGTTACATTCGGGTCTGGAACAGTCTTCTCCCCCAGATTTTTTTTTTAATTAACCACTCGTCTGGGCACGCAGTAGCGGGTTACACTTAGCGAGACTTAGCGAGATTGACGGAATCTATTGCGCGGTTCCTCCAGAAGGAAAAAGATTCAAAGAACAATGACTAGTTGATAATTTTTTAAAAAGTCAGCTTGCTTCAGGCTCAGTCCCTCAAATCAATTTTTTCTGGCTTGGGCAGGGTCAGGCTTCCATACCCATGAGCTTGGGTTGCGTCGGGCTAGAGTTTTTTTAGGCCCAATCTTGTATGTATATATATTTGAAATTATATTTTCGAGCTCATAAGGTGCACCTTCAAAATTGGTATTTTGTGAAATGCTTTCTAGACTTTAAAATCAAAATAAATTAAAACTACTGTCCAGAACTAGGCTTGCAAAGTAAAGTATCAGGGAAAAAAAGATAAAATGTAAACTAACATTCCAAAATGTGGTTTCACTGAATTATTTTTGGAAGAAAATATATCCTGTAACAATGAAATTAATTGATTTATTCATAAATGGTAAGCGCATCCCAGCCATCTACGGCCAGTGGGCAGGAGACACCCTGAGCTGGTTGCCAGCCAATCGCAGGGCACACGGGGACAGACAACTCACTTGCTCAGTCACACCTAGGGACAATTTGGACCGGCCAATTCACCTGAAATGCATGTCTTTGGAATGTGGGAGGAAACCGGAGTGCCCCCACGCAAGCACGGGGAGAACATACAGACTCCGCACAGTAAGGCCGGTAGCTGGATTTGAACCCACGCAGGAGGTTCCCACGACCTCAGAACTGTGCCGCACGCGCGCTTACCACTGCGTCGCCATGCCGCCCATATATATATATATATATATATATATATATATATATATATATATATATATATATTTTATAAATATTATAAATGGCATATAGGTTTATATTGATACATTGATTTCAACACATGACAGTATTGGTCCTTCATCGAGCTTACCTATATTTTGATAAACAGAACGACTTTTCCACAGAACTTAAAGGCACCGTAACGTTGACTCTTGAAGCTTTTGGCCGGCGGCGAAATCTGCATGCTGACCGAGACCCAACCAGAAAAGTCCTCGCAATCTTTTCATAGACTTCCGTGTTTTATTGTGCTCGTGCATGTTTTATTTGATTTTTTTCTTTCAAATGTGCTACTTAGAGCATTTTAGGATCATCTAACTGAAGTATTCTACTAACTGGACTTTAGCGCAGGGGTGTCAAACAATCGCCGTGCGAGTCGGATCGGGCCCGTGAGGCAACAGTGAGAGAAGTGTAAAAGAAAAACGAGCTGTAGTTTGAAATATGTCCACTGGATGTCACCACAGCACGGTATTACTCGGAAAACTGGAGATGGATTTACTGTATTTCTCTCTTTTTATTCCTCTTGCTTATTCTCTAAATCTCTCCTCTCTTTTATTTATTTTATTTCTTCCTTCCCTCTTATTCTCTTTTCTGTATGTATTTTTGTCTTTTGCTGTCTTTTTGTATTTTTTTTCTTTTTATCTTGTATTTTTTTCTTTTTTCTCGTTCTTTTTTCTTCATCACTGTTCTCTCTGTCTTTTTCTCTCATTCTCCATCTTTTTTTCCCTCTGTCTTTCTTACTCTTTGTCACGTCTTTTCTCTTATTCTCCCTCTTTTCTCTTTTTGTCTCTCTCTGTCCCCCCTAAATATGTCTTTATTTTCTCTCCTCTCTTTCTATCTCTCTCTCATTGTCTCCTCTGAAGGAACAAGACCCTGCATACAGGCGACTAAAATGAGTTTCCACTGTGGGTACCTGGGCTCTCCCTTAAGAGATAGGGTAGGAAGTGCGGTCTTCCCCACTGGGCCTCAGTTTAGAGTAGCTTCTCCTCCGCGTTGAGAGGAATCAGTTGAGGTGGCTCAGGCATTTGATGAAGATTCCTCTTTCAGGGGCTTCTCCGGGCATGTCTAACCGACTGGAGGCCCAGGGGAAGAACCAGGACACGCTGGAGAGACTGTCTCTAGGCTGGCCTGGGACCACCTCAGGGTCCAGCCAGACAGGCTGAACAAAGTGGCTGGGAGTAAGGAGGTCTGGGCTTCCCTGTTGAGGCTGCCTCTCCCATGAGGCTACACAAATCAACAGGACTTAACTCGCTTTCCCTCTTTCTTTTTCTTTATCTCTGTCTATTTCACTATTCCTCCAATTTCCCTTTTCTCTCTCTTTTTTTCTGTCTCTTTCTATCTCCATCTCTCTTGCTTTTTATCTTGCTCTGTATCTATTTCCCCCCGTGACTTTTTTTTCCCCTCCCAATGTTGTCAAAATGAGTTTGACACCCCTGCTTTAGCGTGTTACTCATCCTTCACAAGGTACTAATCTGTCCCAAGTGGGATTTTATAACCCCCATAACGGTTCTCTGTATTATCCAGTTGTTTTCAGGCAGAGAAACGATACAAATCGCCAGACAGATGCGATGCAGGTCCGCAATCGTCGGCCCCCGGGCCACACCGTGACTAACCGAAAAGCAAGGCACAAACGCTCGCAACGGAACAAAAAATATCGGATGTATCCCGCTCCTTCAGACTGAAAATTCACCCGAAACTGTTTGCACTAGTTGAACCTCTGAAACAAGTGTTTTTTTTTTAATTTTAATTTTTTTGTAGGTCCTACTTAAAGCAATAGATGCTGCTGAGGTTTTTTAAGCTAATACAAAGCGTTTGTTGGGGTCCGTGCGTGTGAATGACGGCGTACTGGCACTTTATCTCACCGACCCCAAATCGATTCTATTTTCTTACGACGACCAGCAAAAGACGAGAAAGCGGCACGTCCGGTTGGTGCCTTTGCAGCGACCATTTAAAAAAAAAAAGGATGTTGCATTTTAACTGCACACAACAGCTCATATGGCTTCCTCTTTCAATAGAGCATCACTTTTTACAGTCGGTGGTTGTGTTTTGGAGTGAACGTAGTCTTCCAGCGCCTCTCTCCGAAGTTTATTGGCATGATTTCATCGTCATCAAACCTTCTCAACAGTTCCGAACAAGGTGTGCTCCGTGTATGCTTGTGTCTTTTATAAATGAATGTAAGCGGAAGGTGTCTGTGTTTTACTCGTGTGCATAAGCGAAGAAATGAATAAATTTACACGTTGATGTCTTTACGTCGCCGTTTGAAACACAGCAGTGATTTTGTTACGTTTTAAATGTTATTTTGACCCCACAAAAAACACATGTACAGTAAGACCTCTGTTATCACGGTTAATGAGGACCAAAACCACCCGCGATAAGTGAAAATCCGCAAAGTAGCGGAATTTTTTTTTTAATTATTATTTTTTAGACCCGGTTAATGGGGAACAAAACCACCCGCAAAAAGTGAAAATCTGCGAAGTAGCGACGACCCTTCAAAAAGAAAAAAATTAACCATTACAGACCGCGAAGCTCTGAAGCCGCGTACGTCGAACCGCGAAGTAGTGAGGTCCCGCTGTACTGTAAACGGGTTGTTTAAGAACAGAATAATTTGGAGTTATTGAAGCCTTCTAATTTATTGCTGTTTTTATTGTCCTTAATTTTTAATCACCAGTCAAGCTTTTCCATTTTATGAAAGTGAACGGCAAAAAGAGTCCAGATAGCCGATAAGTTTACTCATTATTTTCTTAATTTCCTTTTTGTCTAACTCTTATAGTATTCTACTTATTTTGTAAATAATTTCTAGGAAACAAGACTCTTTAGGTATTAGTCAGGGTTCTTGCCGGGGCTTTAAATCCTTAAAAATGCTTGACTTTTAAAGTGTTTTCAAGGGTTGAAAAGTGCTTGAATTTTGAGTGAGGTGCTTGTAAATGCTTGAAATTATTGTTTCTCAAGTCTGCTTAAGAAATGATGCCGACACTGCTCTTTAGTGGCTTCGCCTTGCAATTGCATCTCTTCTTCCCTCGCAAATAGCAGCAGTTAGTATTAGTTTGTATGGCATTAGCCTATAAAGTGGTGTTTTTCAACCCTTTTTGAAGCAAGGTACACTTTTATTTATAAAAACGTTCCGAGGTACACCGTCCGTCAAAAATGTTTGAAAATGAAGTTATGTCAAATATTTCACTCATAAGCAGATAATTAGTAGATAGATACTTTATTCATCCCCGTAGGGAAATTCACACTTCCAGCAGTCTACCCCGTTGTTTATTAACCGATGAACATGATGCCCTAGGGGTGCTTGTAGCGGAGTGGATGACGTCTCGCCAGTCCAAAAGTTCGACATCCCTGCGGCAGATGGAAAACTTTTCTTTGTGAAAATCCAGGGATACACCACCTCGTGTTAGCAAGTCCGCCTCCTCTCTGATTCCCCCCGGCTTTCGTGTCTCTGTTAAGCGGCGTATATAAAAAGGAAAAAAATAATACTTAAAGCACATCATTCTTTGTTATTTTATTAATGTTTTTATTTTTTCATAGAGCAACCTTAAACCGCTTTGTTAAACAAATTAAGTTGTTAAATGTACTGTGCTACATCATAAGCAGATAACTAGTATATAAACATCTACTGCCACCTACTGATATGGATGACTCTTACAGTTCCTCGTCTGAAGATGGCAAAAATACTGAATAATGGCCTGATTTTTTTGAAAAGATAAGATTGGGCAAATTCTAGGGCAGACTAGACAAGGTCTCACACTGCTAGAAAGCATCATCGCCCCCTACTGGTCGCGACTGAAGCGTGCTACACTTAAACAGGGCACTATGTAATGTGCATTTGTGCAAGTGTAACGTATCAATTATGTACCTTTACGATAGGCCATACAAAAAAATAAGGTCGCGTTTCCCAGCGGTAAATGCAAGCTACGTAGCCACATATTACCATCATTTTACCCAACACCTATATGAGGACATATGTCTCAAAAATATTTAACAACGTATTGTTCGGATCCTCAAACATATTTGCGAGATCAAGATCTAAAAATCATAGGTCTTAATGAATGCAGACGCAGGTATAAAAATCACAAATGTAAATTGCGAATGTATTGGTGTAACTTCAAAATACACGAGTCACACAGTATTTTTTTTTTTTTAAATTGCAATGAAAAAATTGGTTTTGAAAGTTTTTCAAAAGTCCTAGAGTTCGGCCATGAAAAAGGTGTTGAATCTTGCTTCTAGTATTTCAGCTATTTTGTAAATACCTGAAAAATGAAATGCTCTTTTGGTATTAATTTATAAACGATTCGTTTTGCTGGAATGATATGAAAACATCGTTGGATAAGGAGAGCATTATATTATATTTGTCACTTAATGCTATTACTAGTGTTTAACTTAAAAGATTAAATACAGCAATATATTTTTTATTGTGTTTCTGAAATATATATTTGAAATTTTAAGACGAAAACGATGGTTTAAAATCCATTTTAAAATGACCTCCAAAAATCTCCATATGAGCAAACTTATCTAATAAATAGATAAGTTTAAAAATGTTTTATTATAATATATATGAAAAAAGATTTGAATTATTTGCCACTTGTTTTCGCTGCAAAATAAAACGCTTATTTCAAGTCTTTTACTCGTGTTCTACTAGAAACATAAAATGTAGCAGTATGTTTTTTTAAATGGGTTTATAAGCTTTTAGTTTTATTTTTGAGAAAAAATACACGAAAATGACTTAAATGTAAATAACATTAAAAATGACCTGATTTATTTTTAAACATTCGTTTTCTTATTGGTCTATTAAAACAAATTTGCAACACAAGATTACATTTTAAAGAAAAAAAAGCTATCCGCACCTTATTTTTCTTGTCGAGTAATTTTGTTTTATCAGAAAAGTAAAAAAGCAGCAATATAGTTTAAAAGAAAAAAAATTAAACGTTTGTGTTCGTTAAAAAAGAACGTTGAAATATAGTTAAAATCCCCAAATTAGTTTAATGAATTGTAGACGTTATTTCGAATAATTGTTTGATATTTACAATTTACTTATTGTAATAGATACAGTTCAGAAAGCAAGATTGTAAAACAAGAACATTATTTTTAGATGGGAATAAAATAGCTTCATTATTTGCTAATACTTACAGAAAGAAAAAGTCCCGTGATTTTGCGTCAATGCTGTATTTGAAATTAATTTCAAAAACTCAATCCCTCTTAAACCGTCTTATATAGTTTTAATCCAGTTAAAAAGTGTATCTTTATTCCAATAAATACATTTTTTTATTGAATTATGAGTTTCGCCCTTCTCAGCTTCCGTATTCGCTGCTCGCCCACTCGTCAATCATGGCGTTTTGAAAACTTTCGACGCGTCAAAAGTTTCTGAACCGGAATATACTTCACGAACTAACCTCAGAGACACTTCTGAATACACCAACTCGGTTTTTGGGACCAAAAATGTCGGTTTGTAAACCAAACGTCAGCGAGTGTCGTGTCACCCGGTGAAAGATGCTAACATGACAGGCTAGCCGTTAGCCACTTTTCCCAAGTTAGCAAAGTAGCTAACTTTTCTGAATCGGCTGCGTCAATGTCGTCATAAGGCGTCTTTTTTATTCTTGTAAATAGTCTGTTATATATTCACAATGCTGCATTTTCTGCGCTACTGCGTCAGCCACTTCCTCCAAGGCGTCATGAACCGACTAGAAACTGACAACGGGCAGGGCACATTGTGGTCGTCGGTTCGCTGCCTGGGCGTCATGTCCGGCCTCAACCTGCTGGTGGCGCTGTGCTTGGGCCTCTTCGTCCGCTGGGAAGCCACCTCCGAGACCACGCTGCTTCTCATCTTCATCCTAGCTCTTCTCGTCCTTCTGCTGGCCGCTGGATTGTACTGCTACCTGGGCACAGAACGTCTGAGCCTGAGCCTCCTTCATCTGTGGTTTGGCTTCCTTTTGGGTCTTCTATGCTTCATCGACAGCCCAGATCTGGACCGGAACATCAAGGAACAAGTGGCCAACGGTTTGCTGCTTTCCAGTGCTGCTATGAGAAGTCTGTGGGCGCTGCTGGAAAGGATGCTGGGTTACGCCCGGCACAGACCTGCTTTCCTCACCTCAGCCGACCGGCTCCAGCTTTTGGGTTTCGCCGCGGCCAGCACGGTTTTGCTTCTTCGCAAAGCCGCAAGCGTGGCAGTGCTAGCTGGCGCCCTGTGTGCCGTGGTGGCAACGCTCCGAATGAAAGCCGTGCTGGCGCTCACCAACCTGGTTTGTTTTGTCGCCATTGGCGCAGAAGCTTTCCTCCAGAGCCTCCGGATAAGAACCAATCCATTCGCCCTGGGCTGCCTATTGACCCTGCTGTTGTGCGACCCGGTTCTGGACATCTACTTCAGCGGGTTGTCTGCCACTGAGCGCTGGCAACCCTTCCTGGTCCGGAGCGGTTTGTGGCGCCGGCTTTCCCTGCTCCCCCTCTTACTGCTGGAGGTGGCCTTCCTGGTTCTATCAGGACAGGTTCTGGGTCAACTGGAACGCTGGTACCTGACAGTGCCGGTGTTGACAGCAGGCTCCCTATTTTGGGCTGTGTGCCACTTGGTGTTCTTGGTCAGCCTGTGGGGTTTTCACAGCAAGTTGAGCGACTGCCAAAGGATTTGCTTGCGGCAGGGCTGCGGCGCCACCCGGTTGGACAAGATCATGGCGTCAAAGGGAATGAGGCACTTTTGTTTGGTGTCTGAGCGACTGATGCGTTTTACGCTGGTGTCCACTGTCGTCATGGGGGCCCTGTCCTGGCAGGTGAGTGACGATGGTTACGTTTACATAAAAGCAATGAGCCTGCCGGAAACAAAATATTGCATTGCAGGATGTAAACGTAATCCCTAATAACTGTGTTCAAGGGTTAGTCCGACTAAACAGTCTTTGTGGTTTTCCAAGGCGTCCAGCAGCATGTTTTTGAGCACCTTTCTAGTGGTTCTTCCCCTGGAGTCGCTTTTCCACGGCCTTTTCCACGAGTTGGGCAACAGTTTGGGAGGAACGTGCGTGGGCTACGCCCTGGTTGTCCCCACAAACTACTGCAGGTATGCTACACACGAGAATGAAAATATCTTGTTCCCCTACAACAAGGGAGGAGTACCCCAGAGTCTAGTGAAGTTGCTCGAAATTGAGAAAACGAACACTTAAAATGTGCTGTTCAACAACTGTATAATGAAGTTTTAAAGCTAAACTAGAACAGTAAAAACAATTGAAAAAGTGAGATTGTTAAAGAATGTGTAGGCTAAGCTGGGATTGAACCATGGACCCTGCACTTGCAGGTGAGATACTGAGAATGGAAAGATTTTTTTAATCATCGCATTTTCATGACGATAAGGCTCACCGGGTTATAAGGCGCACCGCCAAACCCCCCCCCCCCCCCCACTTTTTTTTGGGCCATATATTACCCATACATAAGGCGCACCGGACTATAAGGCGCTACAGTGGGAACGTCAACAAAAGTCAGATAGTTCAGTCAAATTTATTAACCCCTTAACATTCCGACAGAATGAAGCAAATACGTGTCTTAGACACGTATGGACATTTGTCTGTACGATGTCACTAATCATTCAAATGCGTCATTCTACATATCATTAGGAAGTTTAAACTCTTGGGATTCAAGAAATTAGTTTCAATTTTCTTTTTTGCTGCCAACTCTGTGGACAGCAAAGTAGAATTTAATTGTGCAGGAAAACAAGGTTCTTTACTGTGCATATGACAATAAACCCTTTGAATTGAATTGAATTTAAAATCAGACTTATCACAGAAACATCAAGATCAGTCTGAAACAAGATAAGGGGAAAATATAAAGCCGGGGCAGCTCACCAAAGTCGTCTTGCAGCCATCACATTCAATAATAATACGCAACCATGCTAAAAATGACCTGCCTCCTTTACCTCCAAATAATTTTAGCCAATAGTGACAGCTTCAAATGATGATTGACACATTGGTTAGGAAATGAAACACCAGTATATATATATATATATATCCCAGCATACACCGCGTACCACTTCTTCTACGGGGGAAATCCAGTCTTAGTTGCGAGACCTTGGACTCAATATAAATCCATATATAAGCTGCTTTGTATTGTAAGGCGCATGGTCAGCTTTTGAAAAAAAATAAAGGCTTTAAGGTGCGCCTTATAGTCGTGAAAATACGGTATATATTATAATGTGATGCTGAAAACCCATGTACTACATGCAGTTTCCCTAAATCTATGAATAGAAGGCCACGGACAAATAATGCATGAGTTCAATTTTGTCTCTAAGTCAGATGTACTCATAGGTTCCAGACCCCTGGTTTAGGGGTTTAAGGGGTTATGGTAGGAGGGTTAGGGGGTTTAGTCTTTGAGTTAAATAAATGTAGTTCTCTTGGCTGACGGTGAAGCCTGCACCTAACCAGATGAGCCACTGTGGAGCTTAATACTGCCAAGCTGATGCATGCCTGTTCCACACATTGGAGAATTATGTTAAAGAAAATCGTAAAATGTAGCTTGGAATTTGGCACATTTCCGGTTCAGTTTTACCCAATTTGATGCCCACGGACAGGTGAGATGTAAACTGGGGACCATTGAATTTCCGGTCAATGTGTTTACTCCAATTTGTCAATGGCAGTACTAACCACTAGTGAACAAGGATGTTGTACAAGAACAGTCAATTCTAATCTCCGAAGAGGTGGATTTTTGCAAGAGTTTGACATAAGGATCTTTGTTCCCGGCGGGGTTAGCGCGGGCGGGCAGCCGATCCTGCTCCCCCCCGAGCAGGTGCAGCATCTGAACCTGCGTTCGACGGCCATGCTGAGCGACATTCAGCGCTTCCTGTCGCATCACCTGGTGGAAACCTTCGGCTGCGACTACTCTACCGGCGGCGTCACGCTGGAGGCCTTGCGGTCCAAGATCAAGGCCTTCATGGAGCTCCGCACCCCCGACGGACCTCGTCACGACACTTACCTGCTCTTCTACAGCGGGCACACGCATCGCAACGGAGACTGGGCGCTCGCAGGTTGGTCCTTTTGAGGTCAGACTTATCCCCCCTAAAATGAACTTCAGAGGTTTTAGGGTTCGACAGTTAGGGGTTGGACTAGAGCAGGGGTCTCCAACTAATTTTAAGTTCAGAGCTACTTTTTGTGACAAGTTAGCTCAGAGCGCACCCAGTTTGATGTGAAATTATGATATTTTTGAGACGTTGTTACTATATTATTGTCAGGTTAATATTTGGAAGTCGAGTTAAATAGACTCAGTCACCCACAAATTAAAAAAAAAATCTAGAAAATCACAATGACACAGCACTGGTGGACCGTTATCAGAACAGGTCTGCAGGCACCTCAGTTGTCCTTAGGGGGGGGACCATGTTGGAGACAACCTAGACTAGGGGCTTAGGAGTTAGGGGGTTTAGGTTGAAAAGTTAAGAGGTTTAGGGGGTTAGAAGTTAGAAAAGTTAGTGTTGGGGTAAGGGTTAAAAGTTAGAGAGTTGGGGAACATAAATTTAGGGTTGGTGTTGGGGTTGGAAGTTGGGCTTAGGGTTAAAGAGAGTCATTAGTAGTTAGGAGGTTAGGCTTAAGGTAAGGAGGTTGGGGTTAGGGTCAGAAGTTAAGCTTGTGGTTAGTTGTTGGGAAATAAGAGTCAGAAGGTTAGGGTTGTGTATAAGGTTAGAGGTTAGTGTTTGGGTGACAGGCTTAGTTGTTATGGGGTTAGGAATTAGAAGGTGGGGGTTAAGGGTTTGGCTCAATCTTGGGGGGAGGTTAGGGTTCGTCATTAAAGGGTTTAGGGGTTTGGTGTAATTGTGATTGGAGTTAAAGGGTTGGGGAACAAAAATTCACCCTGAATTTGGGATTCCTAGCTTCAAGTTGAATCTGTCAAATTATTACTATTTTATACTGAAATGTCAAAAAACAGATCTAATGGATTGACAAAAAAAAATAGATTTTAACACAAAATTCCCCCTAATATTCAAAAATAGTATAAAAAGGGGCGTAAATGATTATTTCCTAACTTTTATATTGAAATTGGAATGAAAAGGCATGACCGACATGCAGTAAGTAACACAAGCTTTTATCGTAAGCGCGTGCAAGAAAACTAAAACGGCTTGTATGTGGCCGTGCGTTTTTGTCAGGGGGTGACACGCTGGGCCTGGAGCACCTGCTGGACTGGTGGCGGCAGAAAAACGGCGCTTTCAGTTCTCGCCTGGTTTTGGTTCTGGACTGCGAACATTCGCTCGCCACGGCGAAAGCGGCGCGAAACGTGGACGGGCTCCACTTGGCCGTGCAGGGGGCGGCTTCGGCCCGGGGAGACTTCATCTCGCATTGGGTGGCGTACAATTGCGACGGGGACGGCGGCGCCCCCTGGTCGCGTCGGGGAGGCGCGCCGCCCGCCGTGTACGGCGTTTCCCGTTGCTGGGGCGATTACGCGCCGCACTTGCCGTCTGGCAACGACCTGAGCCACCACTGGAGGGCGTACTTTCCGCGAGTAGCGTACCCGCTGGTGCGACTGGCGCTGTGGTGCGGCAGCCTCAGTCTGCTGTGGCCGTGCGCCGCCTGCCTACGATGCCTCAAGAGGGTCAAACTCAACTGGTTTCCTCCTGCCGTGCTGGACACGGGACAAGGATTCAAACTGGTGCGCTCTTAGACGAAAAGAGAGACTGTAACAGGTAAGCCTAAAGCAAAGAAAAGAACTCCAGCACTACCTAATCCAGGTCAACGGGTATTGAAGCCCGACTCAGGCCAACCCGAACGTAATGAATGACGTTTGTGTCGGGCTTAGAATGTTTTATGTTTTGTTACAGAGACTTTAGCCTTACTGGTTATTTTTTGCTTTAAGTATCCGCAGCCGGTATCCGCAGCTTACACGAGTACTGATTTAAGTGATTGCACAAGTTTATTGGCAAGTGTCTTTTTTTATACATTAGTCGACAACACGTTTTTTTCTTAGCATACAGTAGACCCCTGGGATACAGCATAAATGAGAAAGTGAAATTACCATATGATCGGGGATAGAAGCCTGAGGCAGTTAGCTCCAAACCCCCTGTACTCCAGACAAAGGCATAAAAATAACAGTCGTATGATGTGACTTGAGCTGGTCGAGTGGAGTTGCGGGCGGATGCAGAGGGGGAAGACATCAACCAATAGAAGACAAGCATTTTAGAGTTGTACCTCAGCATAAGCGTGAACTTCAAAGTTTTGAGTTTTTTTGTAGGCTTTGGGCGCACAAAATAATTTGTTGTTGATGTTGTATGGTGAGGAAAATGCCATAAGGAGGGGCCAAAAAAATGAAGTGAAAACTACAGAAGGACCAATAGGAGACCGGCGCCTTAGAGATGTACCTCGTCATATGCACAAACATCGCATACAGTAAATAATTTGTGGTCTGTGTAGTAAGGAGAATGCTGTAAAAGAATGCTTAAAAAACACTGAAAGGCAAAGAGATCTTAAAGCGGGGTCAGTGTATCCCAGCGTCTACTGTAACGCAAAAGTTTATTAGGTTTTTGACACTTTTTCGACGCAGTTCAAGCGAAACAACTCCAGAAACGAGAATTGCATCCTGGGTTGCCATGAATTGCAGATCAGATGAGTTCCAAAAAACAAAAAAACTTGACATTAGGTTGCTCGATATGTAACGCTCGCCTTTTTTCAGATCGGTATCGTAAAATGCAAAAAAAGTGCCTTCGAGTCGCCAAAGACTTCAACCTAAGTGCTTTAATGAAATATTTTTGTTCCTTGATTGATTTTCAGTCAAGTTTTTTTTTTTTAATGAAATAGACGTTTCAAGCTATGCACAGTTTTCTCTTTGATGATTTTATTTTATAAGTTCGTTAATAAAACGTTGAAACCAGCCTCTTATGTGTCATGTGACTTTTGAACACAAAACTGGAATTTCACAATAAAACAAGTGACGTGAACAAAAGCACGTAAAACAGAAGAGCCTTGACCACGCCCACCTCATTTGTATGCTGAAGCGAGAGTCAGGTGAGTAAGCCACACGCTACTTATATGCAGTTCTTACTTTATACCACTTTGTTACTAATGTCCCCTTCCCCCCTCTGCATCCACCTGCTACCCCGCTTACCAGCTGGAGTCCCCGCACCAAAGGTAAGTACAATTTCATTTTTCTTTACATGCATGTTTTTTTTAATCATACACATGTTTACTACTTTGTTGCCAATATCCACAATCCCCGTCTGCTTCCACCTGCTACTCCACTCGGCTAGCTTGAATCAAAACACACGAAAAGTATATTTTTCCCTGACATGTTTTTTTCAATTGGATACACATATGTAGTTTTTACTCTATACTACTTTGTTGCCAATATCCGCAATTCCCCCTCTGCATCCACCTCCTACTCCACTTAAGCAGCTTGTCGCGATACTCGAAAGGTAAATAGCATTTTTCCTTTGCATGTACATTTGTTTTTCAACTATAAATGTTTCATATAGAACTAATAGCAGTTTTTACTCTTAACCACTTTGTTACTTATATCTGCCATCTCCTAGCCCCTCTGCATTTACCTGCTACCCCACTCGACCAGCTCAAGCTACTCTCATGCTACTCCAAAGGTAGATCAAATCTCCTTTTACAAGTTTTTTTTTCTTAATTATATACACAAATGTTATGTGTATTACATTTAAGCAGTACTCACTACATACTATCCTGTTGATATTTATTGTGACCCCCTCTGCATCAACCTGTGACTCCACTCAACCAGCTCAAGCCATGTTACACCAAAGATAGATAAAATTTCCTTTTACAAAGTTTTTTTAAATCATATAAAAAAATGTAATGATTATTACATTCAAGCAGTTCTCACTACATACTGCCTAGATGGTAAGGCGCCCGCTTTGAGACTGGGAGGTTCGGGTTTGCGCCCCGGCCGAGTCATTCCTAAGACTTAAAAAGTGGTCGGCGGCGCCCTCTCTTGGCTGCGGCTGCATCGGGTCAGATGCAATCGACATTTCGTTCTGTGTACATTGTTACACAGAATGACAATACAAGGAAATTATTATTATTATTATTATTTATTGTGCCCCCCCCCTCCAACCCCCTCTGCCTCAATCTGTGACTCCACTCAACCAGCTGAAGACGTTACACCAAAGATGAATTCCTTTCATTTTCCTTTGTTTGTTTATATATATATATATATATATATATATATATATATATAAATGAAATCATACACACACTCCATATATTAGTAATAAGCAGTTCCTACTCATATCCACAGTCTCCTCCCAACTGCATTCATCTGCTACTCCACTCGACCTGCTCAAGCTGCGTGACACCATACCATACTGTTATTTAATCATATACAATGTATATTACACAAAAGTAGTACATGGGACCTACTGTAAAGTATTACATTTTCCTTTAGAACAAATGTGACTGTATACCTGCAGATAAAGAGGCAAACAATGAGGCATTTTCGTGTATTTTTATTGAAAACGTTACAGCAGCATCTCTCAGGTTTAGGTCAGTTACCATGGAGACAAAAGACTAACCCTAAAAATGTTCCACTTGACTATTTTATGGCTTAACTTAAATCCATCGTGAGAACTGTAAACAAAATGAAATCAAAAAGCGGAGGTATTATATTGAAAGTTCTATGCCGAGGGTGTCGAACTCATTTTAGCTCGGGGTCCACACACTAAAAAAACCATCCCAGGGGCCGGACGAGTAGATTAGAGAGAGGGAAATAGAAAAGAACACAGTTGCTTTGTGAGTGGCCCCTGGCGGCAACAATTGGATATATTTCAAATCGCAGTTTGTTTTTCTCTTGCGGGCCTCCATGGTTAACCCCCATCCTATGCCGACTGATTCCTTTTTTTCATACAAATATATAAGACTCAGAACTGGAATGCAGATAACAAAAAAAAAATACTTGAAAGAAGGTGCAAAATGTTTTTTATGGCTTAAGCAAAGAAAACTTTTGGTCATTTTAAGAGAGCGGACATGAGTGGTGGATTCAAGTAACAGGAGACCTTTAGTTTGCGGTGGCATTCCTTAGTTGGAGAAGGAAAACGCAACTTTTAAAGCAAGATATCAGGACTGCAAAGCAGAGCGATTGTCACACCAGAGTTTTGACCCCCTCGTCTAATATTTAAGACTCTAAAATATTCAATACAAGCTAGCTACGCACATTTTAACCGATATGTCCAGCCGGACAGGAAAACCTTGATTTTTCCTTTACCTTCAGTGTAAATATACCCCATTGGCAAGAGGTCATGCTTATTTTAGGTATAACAGTTCTCCTTTATATTTATACCTAAAATTAACCATAAGCTTACTATTGGTTTTCCTAATTTGGGGGATTTTTTTAATGTGTGTGGAAAAATTGTTCTAAAAATGATTATTTTAGATAGATAGATACTTTATTCAACCCATAGGGAAATTCACACTTCCAGCAGTATCCTTGTGTTGAAAAATCAAATAATAAAAGATATAGAATACAAAAATACCCAATAACGTTTTGCTATAGCGTATTTAAATAGTGCTACGGAAAATACACACTAATAACAAAAGGTAATATGCAAATGGGTGGGTGGGGTTTATTGTGGGCTTATACTCCCCCGGGTGGAGTTAAAGAGCCTCATGGCATGAGGAAGGAATGATCTCAGTCTGTCCGTGGAACAAGATGAAATTACAAATTAGTTTTATTTTCATGGTATGTAGCCACTATATTAAACTTTTTTTGTATTTAATATATTAAATAAACTAGTTTGTTTATTTAATGTATTTGATTAAAAAAAAAAAATATGCATTTTATTATTTTTTTTAGTTTTTTTTATGTTGTATGTTTTTATTTTATTTAAGAAATAAAGTCTTGAATTTTTTTATTTCTAGTTTTTCTAATTTCTCAAACAAAAATAATAATCATACATACATAAAATACAAATAATAAACCATGGTCAATAAGGTTTTTTTTTTTAAAATTCTCTTGTCTTTTAATAAAAATCTTTAAAATATGCAAAATTATTTTACAAAGCGGTGGATACGTCCCCCCACCCCCTAAATGTTGGTGGATAACCTTTCTTAAAATAATTCTGAGGATGTTTAATGAGATAATTGATACTTTCTACAATGAAGATCTTTGCCAATGGGGAAGATTTTATTTTGAAAAACCATTAAATACATTTGCGTGAACTGCCGTTGACCCCAAAATTGTTCATGCCAACTATCGGGCTGAATGGAGAACTGTGACCTCGAAGTGAACTTGAAAACATATTGATGTCCAGTGTTCGACTACCTTTTTGCCCTCCAAGCAGGAGTTGAAGGTCAAAACGCGACACGATGAACGATTGGTAACATTCATCGCTGTGGAGTGATGCATCGTGGGAACCGCAGTCCGCCCCCCTTTCGCTCTCTGTCCCGAAACGGTAAATGGGCAAAAGTTTGGCGCTTGGCCCTCGGCGTCCTTCGGGGGGCGCTCAAGGCTTCCTGTGACGCAGGACGTCGGAACTTCCGTTGAGTTTGCTTCGGCCGGAGGGGGCGCCGTTGCCTAGGGGGCGCTCACGCTCACCTCCGGGCTCTTCCTGTTTGCGCCGTCGAGTCTCTTTGTAGCGGAGGGTGATGTCGCTACAAGTTCACAAAAATACTTTCAAAATAAAGAGAAATATACATAATGGCAGATATATTTAGAATTGTTTTTTTCTTATTTTACCCTAATGTCAACTTATTTTTTAGTGGAAATGTTTTTTGATGTGTTTTATTTGTGGGATTAAAAAATAAAATTTCATTTGAAATAATCATTCAAATTGAAACAAGGAAACTGAAATGAACAATTGTTTACTTGATTTAAAAAAGAAAATATAATGCAGTGTTCTCGTTTGCCCGCATCATTTTTGCTCAAATCAACGTGCGTCCCCGGGACGCAACTTTTTTTACACAAAATTGTCATTGTTACCCGATTACATTTTTTTTTTTAAACAAAGATTTACGGCACTCCAATCTTTTCGTCAGGCAGATCCAGCAGATGTTGTTTTGGTCTCGCGGTTCGAGTTTTCGTCTGAGCGCCGATCTCGAGTTGTGTAGTGAAAAGTCCGTCTCTTTTTAAAGAACCGGCTCTTTCGGTTCAACTCATTAAAGAGAGCCGGCTCTCAAACGGCTCACTTGCTTCGATGCATTATATTACGAATTATGATGTTGTATAAAGAAGTTAAGAAAAAAAGGAAGTATAAAAAGAGAAAATGAAAAAAAGGCAGGTTTGTGGTTATCCCTTTAATCGGTATATTACTATAGAAAATGTATTAATAATTTGATTAAAACTGAATGAATGTATAGATTTTTATTATATATTAGTCACTGATTTACAATTTCAACCTCGATAACACTAAATTTTGGGGACCCATAGATCTCTGTTGGGACCCATTGATTTTTGAGCATGCGAGTCCCCCGGACCCATCACTTTTCACAGGTAAAATGAACACTGATAATAACAATATTTTTGCCACCCTCCATGAATCAAAATGTTTAAATAATTATTTACGTTTGTTTCATAAGAGTAGGGAATAATGAAGCAATAAAAAGACTTAATAATCGGCTGATGAATGAGAAAAAAAAATGCTGATATATATATATATATATATATATATATATATATATATATATATATATATATATTTTGGGAAGGGGCGTCGCTACTTTGCAGATTTTCACTTTTTGCGTAATTGGCCGACGACCCTAGCACGGCGCGCCGTTCTCGTTTCCCGGCGCGCGGTTTCGGTGCGGCTAACGCTTCACCGTCCCCCCAGCTACCCCTTTCCCCCGCGGCCGCCCGTCTGTCGGACGTAAAATCTCCCAGCTGTACGACTCTTAGCGGCGGATCACTCGGCTCGTGAGTCGATGAAGAATTTGATTTGCTGGCAACCAGTTCAGGGTATCTCCTGCCCACTGCCCAGAGATGGGCTCTAAAATAATAATAATATATATATATATATATTTATTTTCAATTTTTTTTAAAACCCTTTTTTGAAGGGGCGTCGCTACTTTGCGAATTTTCACTTTCCGCGGGTGGTTTTGGTCCCCATTAACTGCGATAACCGAGGGATTACTGTAGTTGAAGGGACAGTGTGTAATATTTAGTGCCTCCTTGTGGTACAAAAAAATTGTTCATTTATGTTTGCCTGGAATTCAAGTAATATCATAAATAATGATTTTTTTAACATGGTGGAATCTATACCCTAGTAGTCACCGCCCTGTGCTCGTTTGGCACTTTTTTTGTTTGTTTTAGACAATAGAGTGCCATCTAGTGGTGAAATATTACACACTGGGGCTTGAATAAAACATTCCTCCCTGTTTTTGTGGTTGAATAACAGTTGGGGTTTTTTGTTGTTACCGTAAGAAGAATCGCCAGACGGTCCAGATGAGGATGAGGAGTATTCCCAGCAACCAGCACTGCGTGACGAAGAATGGAATGGGCAACATGATCGTGTTGGGGTCGTACTTGAGCACGATGAGGAACTCGGTGACGGTGATGGCCGCCACCAGCCACGCCTGCTGGCCCAGCTTCTTGTGGAACTTCCTGCAGAGAAAAACAAATGCTCAGGGTGCAGCCAACATTGCACAAGAACTTTGACGTAGTGCCACATTTCAGCCTTCAAACTTGGAGATCAAAAAAACTAAGAATCAACATGTGAAACAAATCATGTGCTAACAAATGAAAACATTGAAAAGTAGGCCACCTGCACCCCATTCTCAGGTCTCTTGCAGACTAATAGATTTTTGCCACCATCGCCCTAGCGTTTGCTCCATTCATCTGTCTATCAATTTGAATGATTTAGAAAAGCGACACCAGAGCATGATTCTGCCAGCACCATGTTTGACAGTGGGGACAGTGTTTTCAGGGTGACGTGCAGTAAGCCAAACAGAACACAACTTTTAGCCAATCGGACCAAAGCACCTTGTACCAAATCTTATTTGTGGCTCCCAATTGGTTTCTTACAAATGCCAAAGGGGCCTTTTTACGGTATTCTTGCAGAAAGGGATTTTGTTCTTGCCTCTTTTCCATAAAGGGCAGATTTATGCAGAGTATGATTAATAATTATTTAATGCACAGATTGTTCCACCTCAGCTGTGTATGCCTGCAGTTGGATCCAATGGCTTCTTGGATCATTTTTTTTCCTGTTTTTTGCCGAAGGTTTAGAGGGATGGCCAGGTTTCATTAGGTTTCAGTGGTTTAATCAGCTTTCCATTTTGATATAATTGCTCGCATAGCGCTCCAAGAGATGTGTAAATGTTGTGAAATCTTGCTTCCCATTACTGCTTTGAACTTTTCCAAAACTTTTTCCCAGACCTGCCTGGTGTGTTCTTTGGTCTTCATAGTTATGTGTGATCCCCAGTGTCTCCTTTCACAGACCTGAGCCCATCACAGAGCAGGTGCATTTAAACTGAGACTTAATGACACACTGGTCCACTCTGTCAATGTCATTTAGCTCTACATTGGATCATTCAGAAGTCATCGGGGGCCTTCTGGAGTCAGTTGGTTGAGATGAGGGAACACCTACTTTTCAGTTTTTTCGTTGTAAATATGATATGAAATGTTGGAATAATTTGGTTCCACTTTACGATCCTGTCTCACGTAGCGTTTTTGTTTTTTCAGTTTTAAGCCCGAGATGCGGCAAGACGTCAAAAAGTTTCGAAAAGCACGGAGGCCGACACTCACGGGTCGTCCATGAAATCGTAGATCTCCCTCATGGCCACTCCCCCCACGTTGACGAAAAAGACCAGCCGAAGGAGCACCAGGTAATGTTCCGGAGGCATCCACAAAACAAACTTCAGGTAGAAGGTGTTCATCTCCGCCAGGAGGAACTTCACAACAATTGGAGGACAATCAGAGCAGGAGTTATTATGAGGGGGAAGGGGCGTGGTCACACACTTGGTACCCTTACTTCGAAAAAGAAAATCTGATTAAATCTGCTTGACAGATTTTTGTTGTATATTAAATAGGAACAAAGGCAATTGTAAAATTAATTCTGCACGATGTGAAAATATGAACAAAAACATCTTGTCCCACACAGAAAATTGTAATTGTTTTTGGGATTTTTCTCATTTTATTTTAGTTCTAACTTATTAACCTCTTAAAATTAAAACATGTATAGCTATAAAAAAAAAAAGAATTCCATCCACCATCATGTATATTACATGTATATTACAGTTTTTAGCCTTATAAAAAGGTCAATAAAAATTAATGAAAATAAAAGTAAAAATAATTCCTTAGAATTGGCAAGTCATTAAAAATGTAGCATAACATTTTAAAAAATTAATGAGAAATGATGAAATCCTCAAATGCTCAAAAATGAACTCTTAATTTCCTCCCCGAAAAAAAATCAAGGAATTAAATATTTTAAAATAATTTGATTTAAAAAATGACTTAAAGCAATGCTTAAAATAAGCAAAAAATGTCATTCGAGTTAAATCCCCTTTGAAAAAAATAAATCTAAAATCATGAATTGAAATTAATTGTAAAAATCTCAAACAAGCAAAAAAAAAAATTCACGATAGTTCCCTCCAAAAATCAGGGATCAGAATGGAGATTTTCATTTTCAGCTGAAATAGCCAGGGTCCAGGAATAAAGCAGGGCGGAGCCCCCCCAAGCTCCTGGGTTTTAGGCAATTTACTTGTCCAAAACCATGCTTATATTTATCATTTAAGTAACATTTTTAGAAGATTAAAATAATTTGCCCACATAACTGATTTTTTTGTAAATACTGCAAGATAAGTTCAAATGCAGTTCAGTCCCTGCAGCTTGAGCAACAATGCGGCCAATTTTTCTAACGGCCGCCAGGGTGCGCCAGAGCAATAAAGGAAAGAGTGAGACAGTCGGATTTTGAATTTGTTTGCTACGCAAGAGAAAAAGTGAAAAAGTCGGAATGCCTTTGGGGTTCAAAAACAGCGGAAATCCGCGGATCCGCGGAAAATTCTGATCCCTGAAAAATAAATGTAATTCAATAAATATCATTTTGTAATTTTGAAATGATCAAAAGTCACAAAACAATTCCCTAACCAAATTGGTTTAAAATAACATGTAAAAACCATTTAAACTATCCTATTCATTTCATCCTTCAAACGATAAAACATTTAATAATTGAACCAAAAAGTTGTAGTTGGGGAATGATGAAAACAGACAAGCCCGTCCACAAAAATATGCGAGCTTTTACATAACGAGAGAATAAATACAATTATGTAAAGAAAGGGATTTGGACCGCTACCATGAATATGATGCCCAACACGGCCAACCATCGTCGAAGATTGGAAGCGGGCTTCCACTCGAACTTGACCCAACTGTAAGGTGTGAACTGGAAGGCGATGCGCTTGATCTTGCCCCTTGAAAACACAGGCAGGAACTTTGTTAACCCTCGTGCTACATCTTCTACAATTTTTCTCATTTTCGAATCTGCAAAAATGAAGACCAGAAAGCTGACATTTCCATGGGTTGTCTAAAAGTCATACATTTCAAAATGCCACTTGCTTTGATACTGAAATGTAAATCATCTACAATTGTCATAGCATAAACAGCAGATTTTGGAATGCTTTGAAAGCCCAATGTGCAAAAATGCATTTCCTGCAATCCCCACATCAATCACTTTACAGACGCTCCCATACTTACGAAAAAGGGTCGAGGCAAACATTTTTCCAGGGATGTCAAAAAATATCCGGTGATTGCAAAGTTAGATTTTGTATCGTGTCCACCTTTTTCCAGGTGCAGGACATTACTGTAATACTTCTTCCCGCCACTACCAGCATGTGGTGCTGTGAGAGGTCACCCAGCATTCACCCAAAAGAAGATATCCGCTTCCTCTTCCTAGTTCGTGTGGAAACATACTATACTGTGTGTTGTGTTCGGCCCATTCCAATTGGGGAGACTCGAACGAGTCCCGCATTGTTATTTTTCGTCACTACCTCCCCATGTCGGGAGTGGGTAATTTGCGCGCCTGCTGCCTTCCTTGGATGTGGTAGCCGTTTCTCATGCTCCCTCTCCGGAATCGAACCCTGATTCCCCGTTACCCGTGGTCACCACGGTAGGCGCAGAGTCTACCATCGAAAGTTGATAGGGCAGACATTTGAATGAGTCGTCGCCGCCTCGGGTGGGCGAGCGGTCGGCACAAGGTTATCCACAGTCAACACAAAGGGGGGGCCGGGCCGGCGGAACGGCGCACGCGGAGCAACCCGCGCCGCTTACGCCCCCGCCCGGAGGCGGAGGCCGGACGCGGGGGACGCGCGCGACGTCTAAGTTCCCGCCCGCCGGACACCGCGTGGGTTTTTGTGTGTCTGATAAATGCACGCGTCCCCGGGGCGAGACCGGAGCCCCGCCCGCGAGTCGGCGCTCGTTTGCATGTATTAGCTCTGGATTTGCCACAGTTATCCAAGTAACGGTGGAGCGATCAAAGGAACCATAACTGATTTAATGAGCCGTTCGCAGTTTCACTGTACTGGCCATTCGTACTTAGACATGCATGGCTTAATCTTGAAAACAAGCATATGATACTGGCAGGATCAACCAGAGTGCGTCTGCCGCCAGTGGGCTGCTTAGGGCGGTGCGGCCCTGGTCCGGGACGAGGTTGTGGCTACAACTGGGCTCGGGGGGCCGCGCGACACTCGTAGGGCAGCACGGCGGCGCAGTGGTTAGCGCTTGTGCGGCACAGTTCATGTCATGGGAACCTCCTGCGTGGGTTCAAATCCAGCTCCAGACTTCCTGTGCGGAGTTTGTATGTTCTCCCCTTGCTCGCGTGGGTTTCCTCCGGGCACTCTGGTTTCCTCCCACATTCCAAAAACATGCATTTTCAGGTGAATTGGCCGGTCCAAATTGTCCCTAGGTGTGGATGAGCGAATTAGTTGTCCGTCCCTGTGTGCCCTGCGATTGGCTGGCAACCAGTTGAGGGTGTCCCCTGCCCACTGCCCGGAGATGGCTGGGATGGGCTCCAGCCCCCCCGCGACCCTAATGAGGATAAGCGGTACGGCTAATGAGATGGGAGATGAGATCTCGTGCATCCATTCAATATGGTTGGTGTAAAGTATAAAGGAGAGGAGAGCCGTTCCTTTTGAAATGAAAGTGAAAAAGGAAAGCTTGATGTGGTTGAGAAAATGGTTAGATTGCTTTTTTTTCATTCACTCTCTACCACGAGGGAGGATCTCTTGAAGCTCATCTTCCAAAAGTAAGTTAAACTCAACTTTATAGAGCATATTATTTTATGAAATGTTTATTTTTTAATACAATACAGGTTACTTATATAAATATATAAACCTTAAACATACAAAATATAGCACTGAAGCAACCTGCGAACAAATTCAACTTACAAACGATCGTCCGGAATCTCGTTCGCAAGTCGGGCGGCGTCTGTATTCACGCTTTTACGAACATATGCATGCCACATTTTGGGGTTGAGGGCATTTACACCCTTTCGCCATTAGGTAGAGCCAGAGGCTCGCAAATAATTGTGCCTTTTTGCAGTAGGCACCAAAACAATGCCTACCACAATTTCTGGTCTGGATGTTAGTAGGGCTCGATAAGGACCTCCAGACGTAAGTTAAGTGCCATCTTTTGAATTGTGTATTTCGTTTTTTGAAACATAATCGAGTTACGTTTTTTTGAATCCAAACTATGATAGGGCCGCCTCATGTTTGTATTTGAATTTACCAGCTCGCGAGTAGGGTGGTAGTACTTGAGCAGCCACCAAAGGTTGGACGTTGGAGAGGGCAGAAATGTTTTTTTTTTTTTTTTTTACCAAAGAAGTACTCCAGTTCAGAAATGTCAGAACAGGAGTTTTTTTTTTTTTTTTTTTTTAACCCGATTAGCCGCCTGATGCTAAAAACTATACGTTTTAAGAAAGCTTTAATGCCTCTGAACATTTAGAGTTAGGGCTACAATTAACCATTTAATTCATCATTGACGGATCAGTCGATTTGTTCGATGAATGTGATTTCTCAGACATTTTTGATATCCTACTCTTGTCTTTTTAGGACAGATCGAAAAATAGTGCACAAAACAATGTCCTGTTATATATATTGATTGAACGTACTTGGTGGCTCATAAATCAAGTGATACAACAAATCGATGATATAATTAGTTGTCAGCACTTTTAAACATCGACTTAAATCAATTTAGTGGTTTACAGTAAAAAATATATTTTTGAAATTAAATAAATTAGTTATCACAATTAAAAGAATATTTGTGCTGTGCGATGCGTTATATCTATTTTTTTGCTACCAGAAGGGTTGAAGTCATTGTCACATTAACACCTAAAAAGCGCTCTTACTTGTAAGTGGGAATGTTCCACAAGCCCTGCCACTGGTAGGGCTTCATGGACAACCAGGCCAGCGCCTTCATGCCGCAGTAGATACCCAACCCGTTGCACAGCAACACGTCCATGATCCACTAACAGAAAAAAAACAACAGTTTCACGAAAGATTCCGAGGTTTTCCTCAAAACAACGACGACTCTCTCAGACGTACGTGATCCCACCAACATTCCGAGAAGTTGGGCAGCTGGTGCTCCAAGCTGTACTCTAGGAACTCGAACATCACGCTGATGATCATGCACATCCACCAGTCCCGGATCATCAGGGTCTGAAAAGACCGCAGGCTGAGGGTTGCCGGGTAACCGCCTCCACCCGACGGGAGTCGGATGAGGACTTGCGCTTTCTTACCTTAATGTACCACCCCAAGAAGTGAGCTGGGACGAAGCCGTCCATCTTGTCCTGCCAGTAGAAAGGAAAATATTTTTAGAGGCGCTTGTGCAAAAAGTGTACAGTAAATCTTCAGGGTTATAGAGTCTCTTGCTAACAATGGACGACCTTCACGATATGCAAAAATCTTTGCACTAAATGCTCTCATTTAACACGCACTCTATCTCCGCTGGCAGCGATAGTTGACCGGAGATAACGGATCGCAGCTGCAATCAAGAGACGGTAGGGGAAAAAAAGCACATTTGCAATCATTTATAACAGCTATTGGCGAGCTATCGTCTGCAACCAAGTGGCTAACATGAATGGCCCCTGCTGGCAGCAATAGTTGAACAGGGATAGTGGATCACGGCTAAATGGTGCTGTTCTATGGGTCGCCGCACATGACGATTTGGCTTTGTTGGCCAACGCTCTCAGCAAGAGTTGATTGGCAATAATAGATCGTGCCCCAAAGAGTGCAGTTCAAGATAGGTGGGTCACAAGGGCATGCTTCAGCAGGCCAAACCGAAAAAAAAAGCTGCTCTGCTGGCTCCGGCGCTCAGCAATTGTCAACCGGGCATGATAGATTGCAGCCAAAACAGTAAAGTTCATTTTTAAGACAGACCACAATGGCATGCCTTCCAACAAAACTGCCATTGACTTGAAAAACGCGATATAAATGCAGACTATTTACCATTTGCAGGTCCCTACTTGAAATAATAAGGTATTGGAGATAATGGATGGCAGCTGCACAAGTGCAATTCATTTGAGGCAGAAATACAGCCAAAAAAAAAAAAAATACAATATGCGGTTTGGGAAAATGGATCGCGGCCACACGATTGAGGTTCATTTCAGACGGAACTACAATAACTGCAAAAGTAAAGAGCTGCTATGTCGTTCCCCGGTTGCTGTATGATAACGGGACTAATGGATCGCAGCCGCAAGAGTGCAGTTCACTTTTGGGTGGACAGAGAGGCAAAAAAAAGTGCGGGCAGGCCTGACAAAAATTCGCTTTTCTGGCCCCAGCTTAGAGCAATATGCCATCGGGGATAACGGATTGCGCAATCTTTTTTAAACCCGCGATGCATTGAGTACGCAAGGTACAAAGCGAGAAGTAGCGAAGGATTACAGTCGTACTTCGTACATACTCTGTATCGAGTTTACTGTGACGAATTCAGTAGCCGATTACCATCGGTTTCTATCCCCCGCCATACGGCAATTTCCCCGACTCATGTCTTATCCCGGGGGTTTTATCGTGTACAGCACAATTACGACAGCGGTATAAGGAAAAGAAGAGCGTTACCCAAATGTTGTGAAACGGGTCGGTGGTGTTTCCGGGATCGTAGAGGAGGCAGTTTCCTCCGTAGTCCCGTTCAGGGAGGGGCACGCCCAGTTTGGGGTCGATGTACTTCATGAACTGTCGGCCGTCGTGCACGGTCTGGACGGAAAGGTGATTGAGAAGGTGCAACGAGCGGACGACTCGTCTGAATGACATTTCTTCAAATCGTCCGTTTCCATTTGGTGCAGGAAACGAATATTTTGAACAATGAGATTTCATTCGATTGATATCATTGTTTTGTATTTATTTCCACATTTGTTTTTATATTCATCTTTTTGGGGGGAGGGAGCTATCATTTTTACATTCATTCATATATTACTACATTTATATATATTATTGTTTGTTTCCATTCGTGTGTTATTTGTTTTAATTTCTAAATTGTATTTCTTAACAATTTAATACTTTTTACCATTTTTTTAAATTCTCATTTATGTTTTTCATTTTTTTATTTAAAGTTTGGATTTCCATTTGTGTCATTTTTTAAACATTTCTGAATTGCATTTTTATATTCATTTTAAGTTCTATGTATTTATTGCATTCCATTTTTGTATGAATTGATTTTCATTTTTCTAAAATTTTAGTATTATTTTTTTTTTTTACATTTATTTATTGATCATTTAGTACATTTATGTGAGTTTTTCCATTCAGATTATTTGACTTTTATTGTTGTATTCATTTTAAATTCTTTCAATTTTTGGCCATTTATTTTTATATTTTAATGTATTATTTTTGGGATTCATGAATTTTTACATATATTTATTCATTATTTATTACTTTTATCTATTCGTGTTTATTCCCATTTGTATTATTCTTTATAATTAATTTCTAAATTGTGTATTCTATCTTGTGTTAAACTATGCTTTTTAATTTTAATTATTATTATTGTATTTTTATTTTTAATGCATCTTTTCTGTCTTATTTTCTACATACATTTATTTATTTATAGTTTGTATTTCCATTTGTGTTATTTGATTTATAAATTGTATTTTTGTATTATTTTTTTAATTCTATTTTTCAATTATTTCAGTTCTTTATTATTTTCATTTATTAATTTCTACATTTATTTATCAGGATTTATTGCTTTAAATATATTGGTGTTTATTAAATGTAATTACATTTGTAAATTAGATATCTTTTAAATGTATTCTATTTATTTATCCGTTTTATTTTTTATTTCGTATGCACTTATGCATGGATGTATTCATCAAAGTACACATCGCATAAAAGAAAAAACAAGGAAGAGCACACGCGCATGAATTGCATTGGATTGCATGACCTTACATGAATGAGCAGAAAATAGATGGTAACCTCCGTTTTATTGGAGTCAGGCCCAAAAAGCAAATGAAGGTTCAATTAACTAACCTGAAAGAGGATGAAGATGAGAAAGAGCTCGTAGACGACAGTCACGCACAGCCAGAAGCGCCAATAAGCTGTAAAACATTTTCAGATCTATTGACCGACCCACTTCAAAAAGAGAATCATTCATCAAGGCAAATGTTTCTCCAGAAACTCGAGGAAACTAATGCGTTCGCAACACCGATATAGCAGGTTCTTGCTCCCGAAACCCCTCCGGGTATTGTCGCCACGGCAACCCAAACCACATCTTTTAATCGGCGGCGGGAGACTTCCAAACAGAGAATAAAATGGGAGGCTCGAGCGCGACTTCCGCTTCTTTTCTCATTTTCTCCCTTCCTGCTTTTATTTCCCGCAGGACTTCCAAATATCTCCGTTAGAAAGGAAACGGGTTAGACCGCATTCAAAGTTTCGTGTGCGTGCGTGCCGAAACGCGTCGCTTGCTCGTCGAGAGAGGCGCGTGAACCCACGATCTCAAAAGCTTTTGCCAAAAGGAGGGAATACGATTCAACAAGTCCGAGAGGATTAACTCATTGAATGCCAGGCATTTTGCTCAAATGTGAAGTGCAGAGAATTTTTTACTATTTGGACTCATTTTTAAAGGCCTGCAGAAAATAGAGTCCTGTAGCTAAGTTGGCATAGAGAACATAAAAAAGCTTGAATCCTTATCTTTCTACCTTTTATCATTGTTTAGTAAACTACAGTTGAACATTGCCAGGTTTCTTGAAAATACGGCTTTTTGAAAAGGATGCATTTCGAGCAAAACTTTCATCGCATTTGCGATACCTTCAATAGCCAAGCAATGCTCAACCTAAACCCAAGGGCAGTTTTCTTGCAAAATCAAGAACACTAGACCTATGGATGAACTTTGCAGGAACTTTTAGCGCCCGATGTTTCCGGTGAAGTGATCGCATGATTTTGGTCACCATGGCGATCACAGACGTGCACAAAACGTCATCCCTCTTTGCCATATTTAGTCATCTTTTAGAAAGAATGAAGTTTGGAAACGTAAAGCATCGGTGCTTGTATCTTTGCTTCTCTCACCAATATACATTTCACTGTACGTATTCGCCATAAGGGCCGCCTACACACAGTCATAAACTCGATACAGAGAACAAAGATCTGATCACAATCACTCCTGCCTTATCATACTGATACAATTCCCAGAGGCTTGATACTTAATGATTCGCAGCGCCAAAGCATTCATCATCGTTTTTTCTAAATAAAACACATATTTTTTGGGCACTCAGGGACAATGCTTCTTAAAACGTATTTATACATTACAGGATTGAATGAGTTAAAATGAAATCTGAGCCAGGTCAACTATGAGTCCAATTGTGCCCATAACTGCTATTGAGGGACAAGAATGTAAAAAAAATTGCTTACAGTGATTTAAAAACATTGTAAAGAATTCTAAGCACATTTTTCATTATTCTCTGTTCTCAAATTTAGCCCTGTCCTTTCTTAAAAGGGACACTGTGTAATATTTGACCACTAGATATAGCTGCATTGTCCAAACTACGGAGACCCAAGGTGGCTGTTTTCTAATCTTTTTATTTTCAACCCACAAGTATTTAAGATAAAATATTGCACGTTTAAATGGTGGTTCGTGTATTTTTGCTTATTAATCAAGTCAATATTGTTTTTTTTTTAATTGTTATTTTTTACAAAGGTTTATTCCCACTAGGAGGCCCAATATAATAGAAAATTTCCTTTTAAAAGGTACATTGTGTGATCATTCACCACTAGAGGTTGATGTAGCTTAGAATGGAGCTGAGGCGTGTGCATTCAAGGACAATTGGTGGATACCACTCCACAAAATTCTGAAAATGGCAATCTCCAGATGCTTAGATCATCAAATAAAGCGACATTCACTGTGGATGACGCGTGACACCGAAGCACAAAGCAGCTAACTATAACAATAGCCTGCAACCAAGTGGCTTGAGTAAGAAACAATGGAAAAAAGTCAAAGATTATTTATCACGGAATTCGATGACGTTAGCTTGCATAGCCAAAGGTGGACGCCGAGTAACACTGAAGGACGAAGCAGCAGTGCTAACAATTACAATTGTTGCTCGCAGCGAGCCATAGCCTGCAGCTAATTCGCTAGTATCGTAAAACACTTGATTTATTAGCAAGCAACAAGAATGGCAGTCATCTGATTTGCTTTTTTTCTGAGTGCAAAATAAAAATCTCCAAGAACATCTTGTCTTGGCATGAATTTCCAGCAGAATTGGACTTCAAAAATCTGCCTTTCCAGGTCCAAGTTCTTGTATAATTAACAGAGACTGAAGTGGCCCCTCCTACCTGGATGTGGTCGGGTGAAGGGTCCGTCTTTGGCTTGTGTGACCCCGAAACAGAGAAAAACCAGGATGCTGGCCACAATCCCTCTGCAGAGAACAGGAGAGCAGGATTTGAACCATAAAGAACGCAAATCCATAACAGACGTCCATTACAATTTCTACTGAGATATATCCAACGCCAAAGTTCCGTTAACTGGTCAGAAAAAAACGAGACCACAGTGGTTGATTTTACAAAGTAAGTCAGTCCAATCATTTTCTCAAATCAAGTTTAAAATTAACCTCAGGGATGGTATGAGGAAATGTTCTGAACAACACAAAACAGGGCTTCCAGAAGAGTGATGAAATGAGGCAACCCATGCCAAGCTGGCTTTCACTTGGGGGCGAGTCAGCGCAAGGCGTTGCTGCTTATTTTTGATTTTGCACACAAGAAGAAGGTGGCGATTCTAAGGGGAGTTTTTAGCAACAAGCCGTTTTCTATCAAGTTTGTGCGTCCTTCTACTTCCAAGTTTTTGTTAGCCACTAGCGAAACTTTGGCTAATGTTTACATGATGTCACTAGAGAACGGTTTTACTACAGTTGAGCCGTTTTAAATCATAAACACGTATTTTGTGTGACATTTGGTCCATTTGTTACCAAACTCTTTTCTTGCATTAGATTGCACCGACTACGGTCACTATTCACTCATCCGTCCATTAAAAGCTATAATGCCACAAAAGTATGTAGTTTAAAAAGTATAACTTTGCTGTCTGTCTGTATTATTTTAAGCACTTGAATGACTTTTGGTGTTTTTAAAAGAATTTACAAAGCTTTTAAATCTTTTTCCATGGCCAAATTCAAGCAATTTTCCAACTTCTCCATTACCGTTTAAAGGAAGAAATCCGGTGTTCATCATTTATTTTGCAGAAACACTAATATATCTTCAATTTATATGTGCAAATTTTAATATTGCATGTGCATACATCAGGACATATGCTTTTTAGATCTTGAGTAAATTGCAAATATATATGTATTTTAGATAATGTTAGCTCATAAATAAGTTAATAATGAAGAAAAGCTACCTTCATTTGTTGCATGGCCCATAATCGATACGCACTAATACTCATTTCATAGTGCCCTTAGTATTAGGTGTAGCAGGCACCTGTCCTTTTGGACAATGACGCTTCATAGGACAATTTCATATAAATTAATGCCGGCTTCAGTTAACAAGGGGAGATGAGAAGCGATGGCAAAGCGAGGCCACTAGAGAGCAGTGTCAGTGTCATCTTTAAGCAGACTTGTTGAGAAACATGGCCACAAATCCAAGCATTTACAAGCACTTTACCCCAATTTCAATTACTTTCCAATTCTTGAAAATTAAAGGATTAAAATTTAAGGATATAAAGCGCCTGTAAAAACGCAGAATTAGATACACGGAACACATAGAATTAGCACTTAGTAATATGTGTGTCTGTTATTTCATTTATTTCTTTTTGTAATGGACCTTTTTAGCAAGACAATGCAAAATGACTATTTAAATGATTTATGGGAATTTCATTTTTAATTTGAGCTAAAATTTTAATTTATGTCTTTGTGAAGCTTAAAGGGAGTATCAAAGACCTTTTTTTTCTCAATTGGACACAGACGGTGTAGTGTTCTTCCCCACAATCATGCAGATATGTTCCAAAATTAAAATAATTTCAAAGTAGACAGTTTAACCTCATATTCTCTAGAGCTGTGACATTTCCTCTTGGAGTAATTGGAACTTTTCTGACCGTTTCGCGGTTTTGTCCGGGTTGGTCATCAAAGGGTAAATTTACCTGCCGTCGTGTACATGATGTGTTCCTTTTTTTACTTTGCCACATTTTAGGTATGTGATTGTGACTTTTCCTATAGTTTTTTTCACCATTTGTCTTGCAAATAGTATAATATTGTCCAGATAGCTGCCTGTGAGGTGCAGATTACCAAAGGCTTCCACTTCCGTTTGGTCTAGGTTAGCCCCGTTCGCAGTCGGCTAGCGTTGCCGTGGCCGTTTTTTTTTCGCCCAGCAGGGTTCGTGCTTGTAGCCGTGGTAGTGTTATGTTGTGGCTCGGGGTTATTCAGGCTGCTTACTGCATGTTTTCAGTCAGCCAGCCTCCCTTTTTTTCTGCCGATCGGTCCCTGTTCGTTATTTAAGGCAGCCAACTCGCTTGCTTTACCAGTTTGCCCCATTTTGGCTGCTCGCCATGCTCAAAAATCGCTGTAACATCGCGGCACCCATCTGCGACACAATGACTAGCTATTCTCCACAAAACTACCAAAACTTGGCTTTAAACACTTAAAACGTTTTCTACTATTCAACATGTAAACAGATAGGGTGACTGGCTTGCTCGGATGCTTCACATGATGTCACCGCTCAGACGGTCAAAAACGAGACAGACGCATCATCTTGGAAAATAATTGAAATATACCAATGACATATATATATATATATATATATATGAGAGCTATTATGGAAATAAATTGTACTGTTTTTTCACATTTTGTATGTTTTAGAATTTGGGAATCTTTTTAAGGCGTAAACAACACACAGCTAAGACCTTCCAAGTTGAGGCTTGAGACATCAGACATGATCCTTGAGATTAGCAACCATGGTGACGGAAAAGCAATGGATGGACCAATGTTATCAGAATTTGACAGTTAAAAAAAAGAAAAAAACAGAAGTCACTGACCTCTTTGTATTATAAGCCGTGTCTTGCGGCGTTTCCTCGAGGAGCGTGATGTAGACCAGAGCGCACGTCAGGATGAACAAAACTGTGACGGTGTGGGCTCGCCTGTTTAAAAAAAAAAAGATATGTACATTTATGTTTCCCGTAGAATTTTGCGAGACCCTAGTCTCTGGCCTTTATTTTTTTCACTCTACAGTGAATTTTTAACTTATCATCATCTCATTAGCTGCACCGCTTATCCTCAGTAGGGTCGCGGGGTGCTGGAGCCCATCCCAGCAATCATCGGGCAGTGGGCAGGGGACACCCTGAACTGGTTGCCAGCCAATCGCAGGGCACACGGGGGCAGACAACTCACTCGCTCAGTCACACCTAGGGACAATTTGGACCGGCCAATTCACCTGAAATGCATGTCTTTGGAATGTGGGAGGAAACCGGAGTGCCCGGAGGAAACCCACGCAAGCACAGGGAGAACATACAAACTCCGCACAGTAAGGCCGGGAGCTGGATTTGAACCCACGCAGGAGGTTCCCACAACTTCAGAACTGTGCCACACACGCTAACCACTGCGCCGCCGTGCTGCCCATTTTTAACATATTTAAATGTTAAAAACTACGCAACTTAAAATGATAAAAATTAAAAATATTAATAAGTTTATGAGACTCTGGCGTGACCGATTAAACCCCGGTGGCCCGCCAGAAATGCCCCTAGACCCCCCTAAATGGTAAATGGTCTGCATTTATATAGCGCTTTTAGTCAATGAAGACCTCCCAAAGCGCTTTACAATGTGCTTCACACTTACCCATTCACTCACACACTCACACACCAATAACGGCCATGCAAGGCGCCGCCCTAGACTGTCCACCCACCATGGTCTAACCAAATTCTGAGGAAAACACTGTAATTTTGAGATAGTGTTTTGGCTTATTATTAAAACCAATGGTGCTTTATTCAGATGAAGTATTTTTGCACCACTAGTGGTTGCCATACATTACACACTGGGGCATAAAAGGGACAGTGTGTATTTTTTACTGCCTTTTGGTGGTAAAAAGTTTTTGATTTTTTTATTTGAATCATAAGCAAAAATTATCATATAAAGGTGGATGGATTTTTTAAAATATTCATAAGTGAAGGGGGATTAACTCATGTGCGGTCCCTTCATTTTACTCATGTTGAGGTTTTTGAGTTTTTCCTTGCCCTCATGTAAGTTTTAGATCAGGGGATGGTGTCATAATAGTTTGCATTCATGTGTGGTCTGAGCAGCACTTTGAGACTCCTTGTGATTAAGGGCGTCACAAATAAACATGACTTGACTTGTATTATTTTGACACAAGTTGGGGATCACTTATAGGGAGCTGGCATCTTGCTGCAAAGGGTTGGTTGGTTTATTGGTTGGATGAATGGATCCCTTGACCACTAGGGTCCTAAGGGAACCATTTCCTGTGATGTGTCTTGGGCAAGTACAGCCTGGTGGTGTCCATCCATCTCTAGGCTAACCCTCAAATAACAATTCTTTTTTTCTTTTTTGTTGCATTTTTTGTTATTATGTTTCTTTTTTCTACTTTTCTGTTCATTTGTCATATTTATTTTAATTGTTGCCATCACTTTCTTTAGTATTCTCATTAAATTGGTTTTCCTTTCTTTTTTTTCCATTTTTCATCTAATTTTCTATTTTGTTCTTTTTATTTGTTTGTCCTTCTTTCCTCCTTTTTCTCTTCCGTTATTTTCCTCTTTCTCTTTTTTGGTTGTTTTTGTTATTTCCTTTTATAATATTTTGGTTTTGTTCTTTTACAATAATTCCTTTGTTTCTCTTTCATTCAAGAAAGGCTGGACAAAAAAACAAGGACAACTGCATTTTGGTCATTTGAGTCTCTGCAGTCTGTACTTGTACACATGCTTTTTAGCACTCCTTTTCGTTTTCACGAAACAATACAGCGACATATAGTGATTAAATATTACATACTGTCCCTTGAATGACAAAAAAAAACACACAACTATGCGGTCTAGCTTGTATGCCACGAGGCTGTAATTTACGTTAAGTTGAGATAAAGCAGTGAGCCTTGAGCAAGTTTACTTTCCCTCCCTGACAAAAGCAACGCCGTTGCTACCGTATAACACCAAGCGGACAGAATGTCAATTTTCCGGACTAGCAACCTTCTGCGTAAACGTTGGGAAAGCGTCGTGACTTTTTGCACGGCGCACTCACCAGAAAAACGTGTTGGTCCCGTCGTCATACACTTCGCACTCCGTATTCTTCCTCTGCAAGGTCTCCCGGGAACTCTGCTTGGTGAATTTGGCTTTTGGCATTTGATCGGGTACGCCGGTATCCCCCGTGCAGTCGCCGAGCATCTCGGGGGCGCCCCGGGCGGCCTGCGCCGGGGGTGCGCAACTCCGCTTCATGGTTTCTTCAGCGCTTTTTTCCCTGAATGTTTGAATTCTCCGGTTCAGGCGTGGCTCATGTCCACCGCGCCCGAGCGACGTTGCGTCCTGGTTGAGGAGAAACAAGTGTCACTCGCTTGAGAGAAAAGGGAGGAGAGAAGGAGCCTCCTCCTACTATTGCCAGGGACGGCAATAGGGTGGTTTCCATTGGCACCCTCACAAAATAATGGCATTTTATGTTAAGAAATACACGTATAAATACATAAAGCCTAATACACAAACAATGATACTTAAATATATGACATCAATGCACTTTATACATATATTTCTGCATTTTGTCATTTATTTATTTCAGAATGTTTCTTTGTCGTGCAAAATGTTATCACTTTTCACTCATCGGTTGTTCGATACATATTGTGCAGAAGTCTGGGGCAATAATTACAAAAGTTCACTACAGCCCCTTTTTATACTCCAAAAACGTGAAATTAGAACCATACACAGGGTAGGATATCGAGATCATACTAATATTTTATTCCTGCAGTCCAAATTATTAAAATTGGATGATTTAGTAAAATCTTTCACTGCACAACTGCTATTTAAGGTCAACAAAAACATAGTGCCAGAAAACATCCATGAATTATTCATTCGGAAAGAGGGAAATTATAACTTAAAGGGCTGTAGTAAATTCATAATCCCAAAGGTGAGAACCACCAGGAAAAGTATGTGTGTGTGGAGTCAAACTTTGGAACAATTTACAAGACGAGATCAAACAATGTCCAAGTATTCACTTGTTCAAATTTAAATACAAAAAACATTACTGGCGGAATAAAGAGACGAAGAAAATGGGGTATGAGTGATACGAGAGATCGGGAATAGTGCGTCTAGAACTATGGTTAACTTTGTTATTGTTGGTATTGTTATATCACAAGTGTTATTATTAATATTATTACTATTGTTGATATTCTCATTGGTGTATTTAATAGGGAAGATGAAGGGGTAGGGAATATAAGCATCTGCTTCTTAATACCCCTCTTTGAACATATTATGTACAGTGAGACCTCGCTACTTCGCGGTTCGACGTCCGTGGATTCAGAGCTTCGCGGTCTGTAATGGTAAAAAAAAAAAAAGGGGGGGGGGCTGTTGGGGGTTAGGGTGAAGCGGAAGCCGCGTGGACCCAGCAGCGGCAACCGTGGGTTACCAGTACACTCAGTATGGCCAGAGTAAGTCGAGAGCCTTCCCGGCTTATTAAGGTGCTCGTGGCGCACGTTAAAGCTCGTGTTTGCTGACGGGATCTCAAAGACTATTATGCATTACGGCAGTGAAGTGGAAGCCGCACCAAAACCGCGCGCCGGTGTTGTGCCCAAATCCGACTCCCGTACAAAATCCCCCCCCCCCCTCGCGTGAACGCGCATTCTGCTGCGCTTCAGACAGGCCGTCGCGGTGTCGTGCGTATCGCGCCCGAAAGGGTTAGGGGCTCGCTCGCGAATAATAAGGATAAGCGGTGAGATGAGATTGTTTTTTTTTTAAAGGTGCGCCGCTACTTCGCGGCTACTCACTTATCGCGGGTGGTTTTGGTCCCCATTAACTGCGATAACCGAGGTCTTACTGTAACATTATTTTGTTGTTGAGTTATTGTTTTTGTTCTGTTTTATTTTAATGTTCTAATAAAGTTTTCATTCATTAATCCGATTGAACCAATTAAATGCCTTTCTTCATCACTGATCAAACACAAGGTAAAAACGTCATGAAGATATGCACAACAAAATACACTACACAAGACACGAGAAAATACACAACAGAATAAACGACCAAGAAACACAAGGGAGTCAACAACGGCCAAATATCTCCAGACAGTAAGGAAAGTCCTGAAAAGTCAGCTGAATTGTAGAAACAAGCTCCGAGCCATCAACTCTGCCAGTCATCAGATACCCTGCTGGTATCATAAGCTGGTCAAAAGAGAAAATAGAAGCCGCTGACATCAAGCCAAGAAAGCACCTCAAAGTCCTTACCATGCATGGAGGGTACCACCACAAGTTTAGCACCCAGAGGCTATGTGCTAAACGGAACGACGGAGAAGCAGAGAGCTTCAATGCAAGGGTCCAGGAAGAAACATTCAACATTCAAGATAACATCGAATGAATGGCCTCAAAAGTGAATGTCTCAGACAGCAATACCCCGATGAGAGTGTAGAAGAGAAGCAGACATCTTAAAAGGACAAGCCACTATATAAAATGTACCAACATCAAAGGAGGTGACTGACACCAAGAAATCATGGCAGCACAAGAAAAGGCCATAGGCACAGGCGCATTAGAGGCCAGGATCTACAAGAGTAGATCAGACCCAAAGTGCAGACTGTGCAAAAACGCTCCTGAAACCATCCATCACATTGAGGCAGAGTGTAAGATGCTAGCCTGGAACAGCAAACATCAAGAGGCACAACCAAGTCATGGGGATAGTATACAGGTAGATCTGCAACCAGTATGGCACAGAAGTTCCCAAATCTCGGTGGGCCATACACCAGAAGAAGAAGAACAGGGCTAAGGTCCTGGGGGACTTTAGCTTCCAGACTGACAAGCAGTTCCTGGCTAACCGACCAGACATAATGGTGGTGGACAAAGAACTAAAGAGGATTGGGATAAGATATGTGGCAATCCTAGCTGACGCTAACAACAGAAAGAAGGAACACGAAAAACTGAAGAAGTACCAAGGGTTGAAAGAGCAGCTGAAACACATTTGGAAGGTCAAGGTCAGCATAGTACCCGAGGTAGTGGGGGCACTCGGGGCAGTAACCCCCAAACAGGAAGAGTGGCTCTAGGAACAACATCTGAAACCTCAGTGCAGAAGATCACAGTCTAGGAACAGCTAAGGTAATGCACAGAACTCTCAAACTCCCAGGTTTCTGGTAGAGGACCCGAGTCTGAAGATGATATAGACAACACCTAACTAGGGGTGAGGAGATGTCATACGAGTCGTACTTTGTAGAAATTTCACTGATATGGGTGATTATGGAACTCAACCACTAAAATCGAGGGGACTACGCTTATAAAACGACTGCACATTATTGTGAATAGACTTGCCAAGAGCAAAGAAGAGATCCGCAGGTTTGAGAGCGTTCTCCAGTCGGGCCCCTGTGTTTTGGAATGCTCTTCCCCCTGGGATTCGATCTGCAACCTCAGTGGAAATGTTGAAATCTAAGCTTAAAACACACTTCTGTTCTATAGCATATGAATGACCTATATTTCACCTTGAAATATCTGTGTATTGTTTGTCATTGCGATATCCATTGCAGCCTGGTCATCCTTGAAGAAAGCTTACCTCATGTGCAGCCCTTACTCAAGGTTTTTTTCATTTTCCTCGTGTTGAAGTTTTTGAGTTTTTACTTGTCCTCATGTAGGCTTTAGATCAGGGGATGGTATCATAATAGTCTGCGGTTTGCAATCATCTGTGCAGCCCTTTGATCAAGGGCTATACAAATATCATGACTTCAATAGTCCGAATGCGTTTCCTTTTTTTGTGCAAAATGACAAATACGCTTTCTTGTGGAGCTTTACACCGGAAGTGAAAGCAACCATGTATTTTGATTGCTTAAAATAAAAAAGGTTGCGCTTACATTTACGTCACTATGACGATTTCCTTGTGGGCAAGATGGGTAATTATAAGGGCGGGGAGACAAAAACAAGTATCTCATTCACGACATTTTACCTAATTATATTAAAAATATACAAAAAATACGAATGTGAATCTTCGGCTCCTGTTTAGCTAACCAGACCGGCTAATGTTAGCATCCCGTGTTTGACCTTGTCTGCAGGGATTGTAAACTTATTGTGCGTCGTTTTAATTTGCTGGTATAATTTTATCCCTCAATGTCTATATACAGCTAGATAGATATATTGAGGTACTATTATATTATTAAATAGACACATTTGAATATTTTTTTCAAGCTGCTTACGACACAAGACTCACGTTTGTTAGCGTACAGGGGAGCCATAAGTAACTTACCGCTTAAATGTGCAGGCTCGGGGGTTCCAGGCGGGAAGCGAGCCACTCGAACCCCACAATGACAAACATTTCATGCGCAGACGAGTCCAAATGTCGAACCGAACCCACTTGGAGAACAAATCCGGACGCTCTCAATAAAGCCAGTCCAGACGTCACATGGCCCACAGGGAGTCATCCAGAGAGGTAACCGCCCCGGGTTTTGAATTTCAAAATAAATTTTAACCTTCTTTGAAATTGAACGGTTGTTTTATTTTGAAATCCACACACAACAGACTACATCATTTTGTAATCTTCACCCACTTTACATATAGTTAACCGTCCCGGTTATATCTCTCAAAATAAATGCCTTACCATGGTTCTCGCAGGAGTTGGGAAAATAAGATAAGAGAGACTAAGTGAGAGAAAGAGTAAAAAGTGAGAGCAAGAGAAAGACAAATAAAGAGAAAGACAGAGATAAAACGAGAGAAAGAGGGGGAAAGAAGAAAGACAGAGACAGAAATAAAACAAGACAACAGGAGTAAGACAGAAAAATAGATGAAGAGAAAGAAAGAGAAAAATTTACCGCACCGATTATTTCAAATAAATCATTTCTGCTGTCTTGAACTGTGAATTGATTGACTTTGAAATCCGCATAGACTCCAGAGAGCCGTAAACCTTATGTTTGTTCCATTAGGCCCTAATGATTAGGGTGATATCCACGGAATGGTAACCAGCATGGGTCATTTACTGGTTTAACATTTGAGTTGCTTTTAATTTTGAAATCTGCATTGACCAACATTAGTCAATAACCATAGTCATTCAAAGAAAGTTTACCTCCCCCGTTATTTATTTCCAAATAAATGCTTTTGCTGGCTTAAACTATGAGGTTTTTTACTTTGAAATCTGCGTTAACCAACACCGGCAGAATGTTGTCACCAACATTGCGTCATTGCAGTGTTTCCTATAAAATATAAAGTCAGAATGATGGTGTGTCATGAATTCACCAATTCATGGAAGATTAACACTTATTTTTGAACTGATTAAACAACACAAATGTAATCGCATATAAGTGGATTTCAAATGTTGCAAAACGTCGTTGGAACTGCCGTTAAATAATCAGTGGCGCTCATTCTTACAGCAGTGGTTACATCGAGTGGTAGTTAACAATGCTTACATTTGATCGGCCACAGAGTGGATAATATATAAAAAAAGTCAGCCAATTATGAAGCCGGGCCCAACCCGAACGTGATGATTGACACAGACCACCGGGCTCGAGCCAAAGATCTTACCTTTACCTACAGGTCGCCCAATGTGAGCATGGATGTCTTGGTTGCTTCTGTGATTAGTTTTCTCCTTGTTTGAGGCGAAAGAGGGACGGTCAGGTGTTGGTAGGTTTGCAGGGATTTCATGGACTCTCTATTTTGATATTACTGCTCACACAATGGTCCGGGAGTGTTGAATGTTGCGAAATCTTATTGTATCCCATTCTTGCTTTGGACTTTTCCACAACAATCTTGAACCTGTCTGGTTTGTTCTTTGGTCTTCATGATGCTTCATAATGCTGTCTGTTCAGGTGTATTTAAACAGACTTAATGACACAATGCTGCATTCTGTCATCGTTAGTCATTTAGGTCAACATTGGACCTTTCAAAAATCATCAGGGAACTTCTCGAGTCAGTTGGCTGAGCTGAGAGAACGGTGGGCCAATATTTTGGCGACGCATTTCAGTTTTTTCGATTTGATTGGAAACTGTTGAAATAACAAGTTCCACTTCAAAATTGTGTATCACATATTGTTGATTCTTAGAAAATAATTTCCGTTTTTTAGCTTGAAGTGTGAAGCCTGAAATGTGTAAATAGGACAAAAAGTCATTGGGTGGTGGGGGCAATACTTTCGCTAGACACTGTATGGAACACAGAATATATGTACAGTCTTTTCCTTTTTCTGTATACAAATTTGATTTAATTTTATTGCATATTCTATTAAACTTCTTTTATCAACACTGTACATCGGGGTTGCACAGAAAACGTCATTTTATGTGAATGACAATAAAGAAAATCTTGAATCTTGACCGTAACTCCGTCATGGAGTCAGATTGCCAAGTCCTCACCCCTGATCCTCTTCTTCTTTTCCGATCTTTTAAAGTTTGTTACTTGCGGCGCTGAAAGGCAAACAAATGACTCAATTTCCCATTTTGTGTTTCCCCAAAAAGATAAAGACAAACCTTGGACAGGTGTTCCTCCATGTTGGCGGGCTGAGGATTGTGGAGTTGCGCATCCCTTGAGGTGCATTGGAGGTGCCGGAAGTAGAAGCGGCGTTGGCTGAGGTCCCCGGAGTTCCTGAGCCGATGAGAGATTTGCAACGCTCGCTCAGCCATTTGCAATTGGCTTCCGAGAGTCGTCTGTTACTCCTGCACACCAAAGACAATCCATAGATAAACTAGGGCTGCAACAACAAATGGATACTATCCATTATTAACTCAAAAACATAAAATTACATTTTTATGATTACAAATTATCACAAATGGTTTGGCGCAGCTGACCAGCAAGTATCTAGCCTCTGGATCTGATCAAATCCACCCCTGCCATCGAATGGTGACTTTTATCACACTAAAGGGAAAAAACTCTTTCACATGGTGCAGATGAAGCAAGGATCCACAGATGAATGATGGGAAGTTTGTAAAGAATTGGAAGTGCATATTGCTGTGATTCCGATAGCGAAAGTGGTCCAACCTATTCGCGTGTCACGGTTGCCATGGCGCCCAGTTGGCCCTGCTCGTGTGGTGCCAGCTGCGGCTCATTAACAGATTGGCTTTCCGTCTTTTTAAGCTCAGTGCGCTCTTTCTTACTTTGTCAGTCCGTCAACCAACTTCTGCCCCGCAAGATGTGGGTTTTGACTCGGTCCCGTCCCTGTTGGTATTTCCTGCAAAGTATTGTTCCCGTTTATTTTGTCTTGTTCAATATCAGCTTTCAGTTTAGTGTCTGTCTATTTTTGTCCGGTTCATTATTTTCTCCAGTTTTCGTTCCCGTCTAGTTTGTCCTGTTTATTTTCGATATCCTCATTCATTATCTATCCTGTCTGTCCCGTCCTGTACGGTATCGACCCCATCTGTCCGATATTAACTCGGGCAATTGGTATTGATCTCGTCGGTCGCTTGCTTCCTGTCTTTCCACGCCAGATCACTGCCTAACGTGCATAACTCCCCATTTCCCTTAAAATAAAAATCTTGTGTGAGAACCTCACGCGTTTGGATTCTGATCCTGTTCTGGTTCATGACATCGCGGGCTTTTAAACATCACCGCTTAGGTCATCCACACACACCTCAACTCGTGATTTGTGCACCACTTATCTAAGGCTTCAGAGATTCGAGCCGGGGAGCACATCACTACCTTGCACTAGTATACAGTTTATGGTGCCATGTTTAGGTGTAGCATGAACCTGTCCTCCTGGGCAATGACACTTAAAAGGACAATGATATACAAACTAAAACCAGCTGCCGTTAATCACGAGGGAAGGACAAGTGCAATGGCAAGCGAAGCCCCCCGAGAGGAGTGTATGCGTCATTTTTAAGCAGACTTTTGAGAACTTCAGCATTTACAAGGACTTCACCCAAAATTCAATCCTTGAAAACGGCGCGTCAAAATTCAAGCAGTTTCAAGAATTTCGAGCACTTTCACACAACTTGGAGAGAGCGAAAGAGAGTGTTTCGAAAGGAGACGGCTCCTTATTGGTGGGGAACCGGCAACGTTCTGCTTGTAAGAAACTGAATGCAATGCAATGCAATGCAAGTAAACCTTTTGAGGTCGTTGGTGAGAGACTTTCGCAGCCACTGTTCTTCTCGGTGCATCTGCCGGTAGCGCTTCAATTCTTTGTGCAAGGCGTCCCGTTCGACGTTGGTGTCGTGCTGAATACTCCGAGCTCGTTTCAGTTCGCCCTCCAGTTCTTGGACCTTGGCACGCAGGCTGACTTCGGCGGTGGCCTTGATCTGGTCCTGGGCCTCCAGCGCTGCCGCTTGGGACTAAGACAGGGAAGAGAAAATTCTCACTGGGCCGACTCGTCACTACCTCAAATGTCCTCTTACCTGCAAAAACAGGTTGACCTCGTGGATTTTTTTCTGAATTTCCAGCCTGGCTTTCTCCTCGAATTCACGGCGGTACTGCTCGACGTGCTTTTGCTCGGCGGTGGTGATCTCCGCTCGGCGTTTGAGGGCCTGTACCTCGTCCTCCAATTGTTGCTTGTTCTTCTCTAGAAGACTGCGGAAGGACATTTGCCGCCTCAGCTCGGCCTGCAGCTCATTTACCTGCTCAGATTCAATTTGAAATAGGCAGCAAATATAACGCACAAATACAAGCTCACTGGAATGATAACCCTCGTGGCAAGCATGTACATATTATATATATTTTCACGTTTCTTTTTAATTTTCAATCAGATAAGATTCAATTTAAGGAAATTCACTCCAACCGACTGTACTGGAGAATACCACAAACATTACACAAAAACCTAGGCCTAGACAGGTACTTATTTGATGGATGACTGGGGCCTGTTGTTTAGAAAGGTAATGGCAAAGGGAATCAGGCTTTTCCCAATACAAGCCCTCCTTAATCTTATTTTTCTGTATCTGTGCCTTGACAGTAGCGGGATGAAGTATTGGTGTAGTGGGGAGTGATATCCTGTACAAATGTGTTTGCTAGCCGCATAATGGACCTGTTATCTAAGTCTTAGAGGTGAGGTATGGGTAGGCCGATTGTTTTAGCTGCTGTGTGAGTTTGGTCTGTTTGGTAACAGAGAGCATAGTGAAAAAAGGTGAAGCAGTACAGGAGGATGGGTTAAGAAATGCTTTGTTACAGTAGTAACAGGAGGTGAGATGCAACATATAATTCCGAGCTTACAAAAGACTGAGTCTGTTTCGACTCTTTTTTTGAATAGTGAGTTTGTCGCTCAGTGATACTTCCAAGTATTTGAGAGTGTCCACTGTTTTAACTGAGCATTTAAAGCTGAGCTTATTCAAATACAGCATTGAAAAGTATTTGGGAGCTCAAATTTCCCCTGTCCTTGTTCAATGTGGCATTGTGCTGAGATTTGTTAGTGCATTTGGGAGCCAACCTTATACTACACACAAAACATTATGTACATCATTTGGACTAATAGACATCTATTATAATTCATCATCTTTGATAAACCATAAACCTGGTGTATTTCAATGCACTTCCCGGGATTTTGGTATTTTTCTATTCAGTGTCATGGAGTCAATTGAATGCTAAGTAAACATTTTCACACCACTACACTAGTTGGTGGTGCCAAAGCCCAAATAATATTTTCGCCTGCAAACCACTGACTGCAGGATTGCAGTGTTACTGCTTCAGTTATCGCTGGTTCAGTGCTTCACTGATTTCCATTGTGCATTCTGTTCTGCATTTTGATTGGCTAAACAGAGGGAGGTGCTTTCTACTGTCAATAAGGTTGGACCTCTCCACCCGATAAACCTGCTCAGGAGCCACATGTGGGTCTTTTGTGCTCCCTAGTGGCTCTCTGGCGCTTTTTCAAAAATATTTGGTTTCTGTAGGACAGAACCGGGAGGTAAATGCAGTTTTCAATAACGGCCACATGAGAGCAACAAAGTATAATATAAAGTGAAACAGATCAAGTCCTTTATTCATGAAGTTGTCTAATATAACAGCAAAGTTATTTTTAAAATGTAATTTGACAGTACAGAAGTTTTTTTTTTGGGTCAAAAACAAAACCTTTATTAAGTATTGTACTTGTATTTTAAATACTTGGGTTTTTCTTGAGTAATAAATGAATAAATAAATAAATAAATACATGAATAAATGGGGGTTTCTGCTTTGTGGATGTTCAAGTTTCATGAAAGGGGATAACTATATTACACACACACACACACACACACACACACACACACACACACACACACACACACACACACACACACACACACACACACACACGCATTATAAATGAATAGGCCTGTTGCCACTGAACATTTTGAGTGGTCTTGATAAATGGCTGAGTAATGAAACTAAATTCACGTCCAAATAATGTACACTGACATGCATTGTGTCACAAAAAAACAAAACAGAATGCCACGAAGGTTTAAAGTGCAGTGTCAAAGATTTAGTGCCATCCAGTGGTGAGATAGTGGAATAAAACAAATTTCACATGCACCAGACTACACTTCCAAATCTTAATAATTGAAAACAATTATTTAGAGCAAAATTTTTTTTTTTTTTCGTAATACAGGAGACACCTGGGTTATGGCATCTCCAGTTTAGCATATTTACATGTTACAATGTGGAATACTATTTTTTGTTCCCCCTCTTGTTACGGGATTTGCCCCACAACACGACATCAATAACTAGATAGATAGATAGATAGATACTTTGTTCATCCCCGAAGGGAAATTCACATTTCCAGCAGCATCCCTGAGCTGAGAACAATCGAGAACAATCGAAAATAACACGGGAGCTGCTGGAGTGGCTGCCATTCGTGACGGCGCCGGAAGAAAAGATTCAATTTGAATCATGTACAAACAAACAAACAATTGAACTACTTTTTTGAGTGCCCAAAAACACAAAATCTTAACTTTGCGGTGTTTGTACGTATGAAAAGTTACATCTCTATGATGCCTGTCATCTATTGGTCAACGTCATGGAAGAAGCTGGTATGCTATTGTTTTGCGTCACAGCATGATGAAGATGCCGATTTGCTATCGGCTGAACTTCCTCCCCCAATGCGCCCTTTATATCTTCGTTCAGTTCAGACTCTGGTGTAGTAAAATGTAATTTGTGTAGCTGTGCGTCCCAAGACTTACTGGAATGTAAAAGGGAAAAGCAAAAACATGATAACCATGGAAACAAAGAATGCTACTGTAATATGAAGAAAAACTAAGAAGGCCCACGCATCGTTAACATCGCTAAGGAATATGGTCTGGCCCAAACGATAATTGAAACAATTACTAGGAATACGATGGTGATTAAAGCATTAAGGTTTTCCAAGGACATAACGATCCTCGCAAGTGGAAGTTTAAGATCGGTTTGAATTGAAATTCACCATCTCTCCCGCCCTTTGCATCCACCCGCTACTTCACTCAACCGGCTGAAGTCACGTCCCACCAAAAGTAAATAAAATTTCACTACTTCCTTACATGTATGGTATATTTATGTTATTTCATTCCTATGCAAGCATATTATGAATATTACATAAAAGTAGAGCTTACTCTATACGACATAGTTAGTAAAATTTAATATGTATGAAAAGATTAAACGTTTTACTGGCATACCTGGGGTTTGGACCTCATTAGCTAATTAACATAAGTTTTTTATCCCCAGCTATATGATAGTTTTAGCTTGCGATCGCTAACTCGTAATGGATTAGTCTTCTATCCCGGGGGTTTTACTGTAATTAACTAATTCACCACTAGATGGCGCTAAAATTCTACAAAGGAGTAGCATCACTCGGAAGGCAAACCTTTTCCTTCTCCACTTCACTTGCTTGCTGCTCTTTCAGCCTTTTTTTAGCATTCTTAAGTAGAGCTTGCTGCCTGAAGTTTTGAAAGAAATGACAACATTTGCTTGTTTGGGTTTTGAAGTTTAGAGAGGATTCGATTTATGTATGATAAAGAGAAACAATTATTCCAAGGATGAATAAAATACAGTGCCTAGAGAAAGTATTGGGCCCCTAAGAACTTTTCGTCATATAACACATGTCAGGCTTCAAACCTAAAGCTAAAAAAAAAAATAACAACATGTAAGACAAAATCATGAAGGGGAACACATTAATTTCAACTTTTTATGATGATTTCAGAGGAAAAAAACAAAGTGTTGGAACAATTATTTTCCCCCTGTTCTCTCAGCTTAGCCAACTGACTCTTGAGGTTCCCCGATGGCTTCTGAATGATCCAAAGTTGACCTAAATGACAAACGTTTACAGAGTGCACCTGTGTGTCATTGAGACTCAGTTTAAATGTACCTTTACTGGGGATGGGCTGAGAGGTCTGTGAAAAGAGACACTGGCGAACAGACAGAATTATGAGGACCAAAGAACAAACCAGGCAGGTCCGGAATAAAATTGTGGAGAAAGATCCAAGCAAGAATGTAATGAGAGATTTTGCAACATTTACACTGAAATGTGCAATGTGCGTGAAATAATATCAAAACCTGGCTATCCACCTAAACGGAGAAGTAACTAAGAGGCGCATGGGATTAAATTGGATAAAGTGCAGTCAAGCAAAACTGAGGTGGGACAATAAGTGCATAAGATAATTATTAATCTGCCCTAATGGAAAAGAGCAGGAAAAAAAGCCTTTTTCAAGAAGCCAAAAGGTGGTAGAGTCAGATGAGACCAATTCTGAACTTTTGGCATCAAAGTAACACCGCCCTAACTCTAACCCTGAAAACACCATCCCTAATGTCAAACATGGTGGTGGCAGCATCATGCTCTGGGGTTGCTTTTCTCCAACAGAGACTGATAAGATCGTGAAAGTTAATGGGAAGACAGATAGAGCCAAATCCAGGGCGATTTTGGTAGAAACTCTGTTGGAGTCTGCAAGAGACCTGAGAATGGGGCGCATGTTCACCTTCCAACAGGATGACCCAAAACCTTAAGCCAAATCTACAATAGAATGATTTCAAACTAACAATATAAAAGGTGTTAGAATGACCAAACCAAATTCCACACCTACAACCTATATAGCATGTGTAAAAATCTGAAAAAATAGTTACTACAAACGAGCTCCAACAAACCTTAAGGAACTTCAAGTTGTCTTGTAAGGAAGAATGGGCAAATATTTCTATTTCGAGATGTGCAAATCTTCTACAGACATACCCAAAACGACTTGTGGCTGTGATTTGTTAGCATGATATACAATGTGAAATAATTTTGGTTTCCTAAATATTGATTCTTACAAAATATGTTGAGGTCTTTAGAAGTTTGAAGCCTGAGATCTGACAATAGGGGCATTGTATTACTATATTAAAACTTTGGTGTTGGATGTTTGGACACCTGGTTTCAAGGTCAGAACAGTTACCTGTGCACGACTTCTTCCAGCTGCTTAAAGGCGAGTTTGGCGGTGGCCGCCTCAGCCTCGGCTTCCTTTTGTTTCTCCACAGCAGCTTGATGGTTCTGCCATTCCTTTTCCTCCAAATAGAAAAGATCATCAATGGCAAAAGGAAAAGTATATATTTTGTCACTGTCATGTGAAAAAATGTATGTCATTTCTTTTTCTTTTTTTAACATACACCTGGTTGCCTTTATTGTTTTAGTGAATGCAAATATATGCATTTGCTTTTACACCCTTTAATTTTTGTTTTCCACACACACACACACACACACACACACACACACACACACACACACACACACACGTATATATCGTAAAAAAAGCGTTGATTTTTCAATTTCTTTTGGCATATTTTTCATATTTTTTGCAAGTCATTTTTCCATATTTCTAGAATTTACTTTTCAATCTTTTTACACATATTTTCCCTTTATTTTCAAGTCTTTTTTTCTTATATTTTTTCCATATTATCCATGCATCCACCCATTATCTGCACCGCTTATCTTCAGTAGGGTTGCAAGGGTGCTGGAGCCCATCCCAGCCATCTTCGGGCAGTGGGCAGGGGACACCCTGAACTGGTCGCCAGCCAGTCGCAGGGCACACAGGGACAGACAATTCGCTCGCTCAATCACACCTAGGGACAATTTGGACCGGCCAATTAACCTGACATGCATGATTTTGGGATGTGGGAGGAAACCGGAGTGCCCGGAGGAAACCCACGCAAGCACGGGGAGAACATGCAACCTCCGCATAGGAAGGTTGGTAGCTGGATTTGAACCCATGACCCCAGAATTGTGCCGCACACGCGCTAACCACCGTACCACCGTGCTGCCTTTTCCATATTATTTTACATTTAATTTCAATGAATCAATTTTACACAAAGCGTTTATTTATCCACATGACCTAAATGTTTTTGCAATTATCCTTCTATGTTTAGCAATTACTTTTCCGTATTATTTTCTTGCATTCATTTTTCTTTTCTGCATGATTTCCACAAATACAGGAAAAAAATCAAACGTTTTACATTTGCATTCATTTTCCATGAATGCAAAAGCAAAACAAAAAGGGTTATGTTTTCATGAATATTTTCAGTAACAAAACCAGTGCCACAGAAAAAGAAGAATGATTTGAATACCTTATTTTTTAACTTGTCAATTAAAGAGGCTTCACACTTGGACAACTGTTTCAACGTGTCGGTTAACTCGGCCTGCAACTGCTTCTGATTAGCCTGGATCAGCAAAAAGAAAAAAAAAGGACTTTTATTCAAACCGTCTTTGAAACATAAAAAATGACTAGCTGTGCAAGAATGCGTACACTCCAAGACAGGGGTGTCAAACTTATTGGAGATTGAGGGCCACAGGATAGAAAAAAAGATCTCAAGGAGGGCGGGCTTGAAGATTAGAGCGAGGGAAAGTGAATGAGAGCGGGAAAGGGAAAGAATGAGAGAAAGAGAGTGGGAAAAAAGGAAGACAACAAGAAAGATGGAGAGAGAGAGAGATAGAGAAAAAAAACAAACTAGAAGAGCAAAGGAAAGACAAAAAAAACAAAACAAAAATGTAGAAATATAAAGTCAGAGAAAAAGGGAAAGAAAAAAAAGGGGAAGAGAGACAATAAAAAGGCTAAGAGAGGGGAAAAGAGAACAAAGAAAGAAGAGGAAGAGAAAAAGAGCGAAAGAGAGAGACAAAAAGAGAAAGGTAGGAGAGGAAAAACTGAGAAAGAAAAATAAGTGAGGGAAAGAAAGAGGAAGAAAGACAGAGAAAGACAAAAGAGAAAGAAACAAAGAGAAAAACAGAGTTAGGGTAAAGAGAGGTCAAAAGGGAGAAAGAAAGACAAAGAGGAAGAAAGAGAAAATAGAGAGAGAAAATGAGGGGGAAAGGAAGAGAAAAAAATGAGAAGGAAAACAGAGAGTGAAAAAGTGAGACAAAGAGAAAGAGAAATAGAGGATAAAAAAGGAGGGAAGAAAGATGAAGAGAGAGAGAGAGAAAGGTGTAAGAAAAAAAAGAAAGCAAGGGTTAAAGAAAAAAAGAGAGACAGAAGGGAAGGAAGATGAAAAGACAAAGAAAACTAAGAGAAAAGGCAAGCAAGAGAAAGACAGGGAAAGAAGAGAAAAAGAAAGATACAAAGAGAGAGGAGAGAGAAAGAAGTGAGAGAGAAAAAGAATAGAAAGAGAATGAGAGAAAGGAAGAAAGGATAATAGAGAAGCAAAGACCAAAATGAGATCGAATAAAAGAAAGAAAGTATTCCAGAATACACTTGAAGTTACGTAGCATGTTTTTCCGTCAGATTTTATTTGCAGTTAGTATTGTTTGTCACCTCTTTTTCATTTTTCTCCTCCTGCAGTTGTTGAATGTGTTCTCGCAGCTCTGCGGCCTGAGCGGCCAGATCCTGGTTCCTGTCCTGCACAAGTTGGACTCTCTCCTCAAAGTCCGAACGGAGGTTGGCCAACATTTCCGTGAAACACTTTTGAGCGTCGGCCACCGCCACCTCCTTTGCGGCGCACTGTTTTTGGCTCTCCTCCAGGTTTCTCCTCAGGGTCAGGCCTTCGCTCTGAGCTTGGTTGAGGAGATCTTGCGTGGCTTCTTGTCGCGCGCTGGCCCAGCTCACCATGTCCTTCTCGTTTTGCAGAAGGGCCGCTAACTCTCGAAGGCGAGCGTTTATTTGCTCCATGTCTCGCTGCATGTTGGCGACCTGCGCGTTCTTCTCGGTTAGCTGCTCCTCCGCTCTCTGTACTTCGCTCTCCAGCGAACTGCTATATGCCTTGGCCTTTGACAGCTTCTTGGAGAGTTTGGCCATCTCACCTAGTGAAGGTAATTCAGTTAAACAGGGTTTGTGTACCTTTATCATGTGCGATTCAAGCACTTTTTAACTCTTTCAATGCCATAAGGTATGCATGTGTTTTCAGAAGCATTGTTCCTGAGTGCCAAAATATACGTGTGCTTTTTATTCATTTTTTTAATTTAAGAAACTATTATAAACCGTTTGGCTCATCAGTCTGTATCAAACTTCTGGGAATGATTTCAGTACGAAAGATCACCAGTCGCTTTGACTACACATCCAGAAAGCCCCTACTTCCTGGTGTTGCTCCCTTTATCCAGCAATTGAGAGTGTATAGGCGGCCCATATGGAAAGTAGGCGTAATTAAGCAGTGTGGTGAGAAAGGTGTAAACACACCTTCAAAGCTTTTTTCTTTCTTGAAAAGATCAGATCACAAAGTCCCTTTCAAGTTTTCATTTTTCTGCATTTATCTTTCCTTTTCTTGCATTTATATGACCATATTGTTTATCTTATTAATTAATTTTTCCTTTTTTGCATTTACTTTTCCATATTTTTTTTCTTTTCATTCGATTTACTTTCTACATTTTTCCTTACATTTTCGGGGGCAGTTATTTTTCCTTTTATGGGATTTACTTTTCCTTTTCTATTTTTTTTTCTTTTTAAATTGCATTTATTTTGCCCAAAAGCTGCATTTATATTTCCACATTTATTTTTTTTATTTTTTTTTTTTTTTATTTTCGAATTTTGCAATTGTAAATACAATAAAAACGCAGTTGTTTGAGACATTTTGTAACTAAGGGCTATCTATACAAATAAATGTGTCACGATATATAATAAAAAAAAAAATCCAAGCGCAGTAGCACTAACTTGAGAATTTGTCTCGCAGTTGCTCGGCCTCGACCAGGCGGGAACGGACGACCTGAATTTCGGCTTCTAAGACACTTTGGGCTTTATTCTGAGCTTCCAGACGGGTGTTGGCGAGCACCACTTCGCACTTCAATTCGGTAAAGGTATTGTTCCATTCCAAAGCGCTTTGTGCCTGGTTATCACTGGTAAGTCTGAGATCTTGGCGAAGGTCTTCGATCTGCTCCTTAAGTACTTCGTTTTCTTCTAGAAGGTCTCTTTGTTTGGTGCTGCTGTTTGCCTGGGTGGCCTCCAGCTCTGTTCGTAGATGTTCCTGAAATCAATAGGAAGCGGGATAACTCGTTTTCCTACCGATAATTCAGAAAATCCTGCTTTTGGAGACCAATTGTTTTTTTTTATTCGAAGAATTGAATCGATAAGTACCGCATTGTGTTTGGTTCTTTTGTAGTCCTCTTCCATGGTCTGTTGCTTGCAGTCTTGACTCTTGAGCTTTTGCTGCAGTTGTGCATTCGTGCAGCGTTCCTGAGACAACTGCACATGGATCTGTTGGAGTTCCTCTTCAAGCTGGGGTGAATGAAACGTTTCATCGTTGAGAAACCGCAAGCAGCAATCAAACGACTTCAGGTAACAACTCTTTCATTGTTCCCAGTATAACGATACAGTAGACACTCAGAAGATAAGGCTTAACGATGTTTTCGCTTTACAGTGTGGAATAAGATGATTTGTGTTAAGCCCTTTATGGCATTTTCCCCACCATACTACATCAACAACAAATTATTTAGGAGATATTTTGGTGAAAGTCTCTCTTTTGAGTTGTCATTTCACCTGGGGAAGATAATTAAATTAAGGTTGATCCAAACTGCCAATAGAGTAGACCCCCAAAATAGGGCATACCCAGCCTATTATGTTTTCACTCTACGATGCAGAATAAGATCATTTTTTCAGAAATTTTCTCTCCGCTTGACAACATCAACAACCACAGCGGCGATCGAACAAATTCTCCTCCATTCCTATGCTACATCAACAACAAATTATGTTTCATGCCAAAAAACATACAAAATAAAAGAATTTGTGTGTATTATTGTGTGAATTATATTCCTCATACGTCTCCAAGATGCCTGTCAACATAATTTCAAGATTGTTTCCCTACAATAAATAATCCCTACAAGATGGCGGCGCCCCTGTTCGGCTGCGGCTACATCGGCTCGCTACAGTTTTTTACACTTCATTCATAAAACCCAGTCATCGACTCAGTTTTGACGGCGCACAAAGTAAACTCAAACTGCAGATTAATATATGATCGCAGTTCTTTTGCTGGATATGCGATCGTCCAGAAATCAAGCGCTCGGTGCTACGACCACTCGGGAGTGTTTATTTAGCCACGGACTGCTACGTCAACAAGGCCCAGCTGCCTACAAAGCAGCGAAGCAGAGTGGCAAGAGAGCGGTGTGACCGGAGGAGGAAGGGAGGTTGTCGGGCCGGGCTAACCGCTAGGCTAAAGGCTAAACCCTTCAAAACGCCTCTCCCATCCATTTTCCTCTCCAACGTTTGCTCTCTGGACAATAAACTGGACCATTTACAACTGGAACTAACATCGAACCGCGAGATGACGAACTGCTGCGCTAAAATTCTGACGAAGACATGGTTAAACTTATCTATCCCGGCTGACGCTCAAGGAAACTGCGCTGGTCAGATGTATCGACATTTCATTCTGTATACACGTGTACACGAATGACAATAAAGTATATCTGAATCTGAATCTATTGGTTGTCGATGTGCTATTGGCTGAAGTCCCTTTCTTTCTCTTTCATTTAGTAAAAAGCTTGAATTTAAGCTATGGTTCCTGTACTATGCTATATGGAAAAGAAAAAAAAACATGATAACCATGGAAACAAATCTTATAAAAGAGGGAACACGCATTGTTACCGTCGCTAAGGACCATGGCCGTATCCAATCGACGATTGGGACAAGTATACAAAATAAAGAGGATTAATTTAGGGACTTGACAGTCCTCGTGGATAGAAATTTTAGAAAACAGTTTCATTTTTTAATCTGCAGTTGCCGTCTCCTCCTCCCTTTGCATCCACCTGTTACCCCACTTAAACAGCTCAAGTCACACCAAAAGGAAATACAATTTCAGTTTTACATTTAAGTAGTATTTTGTTATTTCAATACTTTTATCTCAGGTACCAAGGATTCGAGGCTTGTAACCACAGGTTTTTATCCGAATGCCATAAAGCAGTTTCACTCTGCAATCTCCTCCTCACAATGTAATGTACAGGGGTCTACTGTCCCCTTTTGTCCTCACCTTGCTACTATTGAGTTGGGCCATCCTGATGGTATTAAGGCTATGTTCCTGATGCTGTTTGGAAGACGACCTGTCATTGACGCAAATGAAATCGAGCTCAGTCAGCCGTACCAGAAGACGCCCGTGAGAGAAACGTACCTGAGGTTGGAGAGTTCACTTTCCATTTGCATGCGTTTGTGCTCCATGACACACTGGTCGTCTTTGGCTTCCTCCATTTTGTTCTTCAACTGTGCCCTTTCCTCTCTAAGTTTGGTCACTTTTTCAGCGCAGGTGTGGTGATCTTTTGGCTTCAAGATGGAGTGCTTGGTTTGTGGGTTCACAATGTCATCCAGCTTCATCTTAAACAGGTTATCTGGTGGGAGAAAAGACCACAGTAGCTTATGGAGAAGTGCACGGACCTGGGGAGTAACAGAATACAGAGACACCCGCTACGTCGCACTCGTCAATATGTCGAAAACAAACTGTCAGGCACGGCTACAGTAAGCATTTCAGTAGCTCGTTACAATGAAAAGAAATTCATCCTTGAAAATGGAAAGTCAGAAGAGCGGATTCTAATCTTGTCATTCGCGTGTTCGTTGGATATTGGGTGAGGAGAATGTTAGTAAATTAAGATGCTGGAGATGAACTGCTTCTCCAGAAGTTTTTATTGGCAGAATATATTCTGGAGACCACCGCAATACAAGTCTTTGATCTTAGCAATAGTCTTTCCATGACATTTTGAAGCAAGATTTTTATGACTTTTTTGAGGTGTTGTATAGGTCAACAGGAAACAGCAACTTCAGTTTTCTGCTTACCACCTTTCGCACATTGTAGTGTTATCAGCCAATTCTCAAATTCTCAATTCTCGAATTGTGTCATAATTTCAATCACTGACACTTGAAAGACAATAGAAGTTTGAGGCGCGCGTGGTATTACCGTAAATTCCGGACTATAAGCCGCTACTTTTTTCCCAAATGTTCAGCCCTGCGGCTTATTTAGTGAAGCGGCCAATTTATGTAATTTTTCTAACGGCCACCAGCGGCACTCGAGTACAATAGGTAAAATTTAGACCGGTGGAATTGTGCGCCGAGGTAGACTGCATCCTCTTAGTTTATGTTCGAATTGTCCGTATGACAGAGGACAGAGGTTCGTTAAGATTATGAGGAAGACGCCCTTGATGGCGACAGTTACGAGGAGAAAGACGAGGACGGTTTACCACGAATCTCGCAATTGCGGTACGGCTTTTTTTAACAGCTACACTTTGTGGGTTGCGAGCGTGTTAGGAGTAGCATGGTGGTACCTTTCACAGGCACGGTTTGGGATGAAAGTTATATTATTATTATTAAAGCTTTGAAAACTCTCTCGGTGTACCGTCTTTCTTTGTAAATAAGTGTAACCATGTATAATATATATTTGCAACTGTATATTTTTGTAATGTATTTATTTTAGAGACTTATTGTGACATGTTTTCTACGAACAAATCAAAAAGAATGGGAGGAGCAAACGCGGGCTGACGGGAAGTGGGGTAAAGCTGAGTTTAATCCCTTTGTTGTTGCTGTGGACAATAGTGGATATATATTTTTCCCACCCTTAACTTTGGAAATATACATTTTTTTCGTTGGATTACTTTCAACGGGACCTGGACTTTAAAGGGTTGCATTAAATTCTAATTACCGGTATCATTTTCCGTTCATGTTACCGATTGTGGTGGATGGATTGTATAATAAATTTGCAGTTACAATGGCGGCACCTAAAGTCAGGTTTGGGATAAATTTGTGACTATGTTACATTTTTAAATGTTGGGACATGCGGCTTAACCAGCTCAGTAGCCTAGATGGTAGGGCGCCCGCTTTGAGACTGGGAGGTAGCTGGTTCGCGCCTTGGCCGAGTCATTCCTAAGACTTATAACATTGGTAAAATGGCGGCGCCCTCTGTTGGCTGCGGCTGCATCGGCTCGCTACAACGGGTCAGGTGTGTCGACATTTCGTTCTGTGTACATTGTTACAAGAATGACAATACAAAGGAAATTATTATTATTATTATTATTATATACAGGTGCGGATTGTGTAAGGACAAAACCAATAATGTCCGCAAAATGTGGTGCGTGCAGCTTATAATCAGGTGGGCTCTATAGTCCGGATTTTAAGGTAGTCTGTTGGACATGTTTTGCGGATGGCTCACTCATACTCTGTATTTGCAGGTAAAATTACTTCTCTTTGTTTTTATGTTATTCCTCTTTTAATTTAGCAATCCTTTTGTAGAATTGGTCGGGCTGCTCTGATAGAGTTTTTTTTAACTCAAAAAAGCCATGACTGAAAAATGTTACCCACCCTGGTCAAAATAAAGGCTATAAATATCTATTTTATATTGCTCACCTTCTTCCAGCACCCCATCAGATGACGACGTGATCTCATCAAGCTCCTCAGAGAGCTCAATGTCGTCAAGGCGCTGAAACAAGTGAAAACAGAACATGTGACCTGAATTCAGATTGAAGAATACATTCAAAACATAACAAGAACCAGTAAGAAGGTGTTGGTTACCTGCTTTGGAAGCTTTTGTTTTGACTGTGACCTGCTGCCACAAAAAAGAACGTTACATTTGGATTTATTCTTCATGCTATTAAGTTTGCATGGATCAGCAAGTCAATAATTTGTTACTTTAACTAAAAAACACAAAATGTATTATAAGAATCAACAGCCACAAGTCTTTTTGGGCATGTCTCTAAGTTTTGCACATCTCTCAGGGTGATGTGCAGCTTTACTCTCACACCAAATGTAACACTTTGAATTCAGAGCAACCTGTAGCACATATAATCATAGGTGCCGCCGCAAGCGGCAGCCTTTCCAGCAGCTCCGTGTGTTTTTGCTCTTTTTGTGATTTATTGTTTTAATTGTCTGCTTCCATCTTCTGTGTTTTTCGTCCCATTTAACAACTACACTTCGGATTACTTTCTATCCTATCGTTATGGGTTTTAACGCACGAAAATGCGTTTATTCGAGGAATCAACTCCTTACCCTGAAGAATTCTCGTGCCAGCATGATGACGAGGCTGCAGAGCCAAGGTGAAGGCTAAGCGGCTAGCTGCGTTATAAGCCTTCGGTACTGTCCGTAATCATGATAAATGTGAACTCTACTAAATAAGACCGTCGAACTGGCTGTGCTGGTGAAAAACATCAAAGCATACAGGGAGTGCAGTTTGCTGTGTTTTACGGAAACGTGGCTCACATCTAGCATCCCTGACGCTAACGTGGAGTTACCCGGCTTTAGAGCTGTTAGGGCAGACAGACACAAAAGCCTGCGGGAAGCGGAGAGGAGGCGGACTCGCTATCTACGGGAACACGAGGTGGTGTAACCCTGGGCGCAAAGATTTCCATCTGCTGCAGTGACGTCGAACTTTTGACCTAGCGTGCGTCATCCACTCCGTTGTTGATAAACTACAACACAGCACCCCGAGGCCATCCTGTTAATCTGTTAACAATCGACACAAAGATACTGCTGGAAGTGTGGATTTCCCTACAGGGATGAATAAAGTATCTATGTATCCATCTATGTTATTTGTGTCTCCTATGTGGCTTCTTGCAAACACCAATTGGGGCCTTTTATGGTATTCTTTCAGAAAGGGCTTTTTTTCTTTTATGCAGGGTATGAAAACTATCCTCAGCTGTGTATGCCTGCAGATCATCCAATGTGATCGTGGACCTCTTTGATTTTATTGCCGGAAGATGTGTAAATGTTGAGAAAACTTTGTATCTCATTCCTGCTTTGAACTTTCCAATAACTTGAATCAGGAAATGCCAGGTGTGTTCTTTGGTTTTCTGTTTGTTCTCCAGCGTCTCCTTTCACAAACCTTTGAGCCCATCACAGAGCATGTGCATTTAAACAGAGACTTGTTGACAAACAGGTGCACTCTTTTTTTTCCTTCTTATTCATTTCTGTCGACATTGGATCGTTCAGAAGTGGGCAGGGAACTTCTGGAGTCAGTTGGCTGAGATGAGAACAGTGGGCCAGAATTTTTCTAACACTTACTTTTCAGTTATTTTCATTTTAAATATAAAGTAGATGTTAAAATAATTTGGTTCCACTTAACGACTGTGTCACATGTTGTTGATTCTTAGACAATATTTTCAGTTTTTTTTGCTCTAAGTTAAAAGCCTGAAATGTGACCGTATGTCAAAAAGTTCTTAGGGAGGCAATACTTGCACTAGCCACTAAGTTTGCATGAATTAGCAAGTCACTTATTCGCAACTTTAACAAACTACCTCAAAATAAAAAATAATTCAATTTCAAAAAGTTGAAACATCTCTAAAATGGGCCCAAAAAGTGCAAAGACAGAAACAAACAAACAAGATACCTCATATCATAAATACCTGGCATCATCTTCAGACATGTCACTCGTTGTGTCGTCATTGCCAGGGAGATCCCGGGGGCTGGAAACGCCTCTCGAATGGTAAATCTTGCTTACTATTTCGAGCTGTGAGATCTTTTCCCCAGCCTGCTCTTCGTGTTTTTCTGCAACAGACAACCGCTGTGACACTGGCGATACCCCCAGTGATCTGCAACTGAAACACAAGGCAAAGCTTATGACAAGGGTGAACCCAGGCTCGGGAGATGAAACTAAAACAATAATTATCATAATTTTTGCTAACATAGATAATAAAAAGTTTGGTAAAAGTCCATCATTTGAGTTGTAGATACATTACCCGAACATCAGAGAAAATATGGGCGCAAATGTAATGAAAACGCGAGTTCCAGACAAACATTCAGGAGGCGAAAAAGGTGACAAAGACCGGCAAACCATTTCGCAGGAATAGCAGTAGAGCGGCTCACGGAGTGAAAGGGAAAGGACAAAATGAGAGATAAAGAGACAATGGATAACACCAAGCATACCCACTCCAAGCAAGCAGGAAAAGCTTCAGTTCTTGGAGGTATGTTGACTTCTAAAGAGTCTAAAAAACAAACAATGTCTATGTGCACTGCAAACTTTGCAGACATCATCTGCCAAATATGACAGGAAACAGGACAACTTGGGAAAAGAAAAACAGTTCTGTCCCAAAGGAGCGCTAGCGGATGTTCAACAGGCACTGGTGAGTGTTGAGCCCAAGCAGCAACGAACAGCTAGCTAGCAAGGCACTACCTGTGTATTCCTGCAACTAGCTTCTCCTATGAAAGGGTATTTAGTACAGGTGGGAACATCGTGACCTGTCACAAAGCGGCATTACAGCCCCACACTGTGAACAGATTGATTTACCTGGCCAGTAATATTTAAAGCAATGGCTGTTTTTTAAACTGACTATTTTGTCAATTTATTTTGTCAACATTGTGTTGGAATTTATTTATCAAAATGTACAGTTTACCAAATTGTTCGAATTAGTTATCTGACTCCATTAACCAAACACGACCCACATTCATCCAACAATTATGCGCGCTTGTTTTATGAAAGAGAAATGACCAGAAGGATCACACGGGGGTGGATGTTTATTGTTCCTAACAGAAGACCTAAATGTATCAACACGAGACCGCGTCCCCCTCCCAGTTGCCCCGGATCATTTATATATTTCACAAACAAAGAAAAGACATCCCATTGGCTATGTTCTATGTGTCATCAGTAGTTAACGTTAGCTTTCTCTTATTGGTCTTTGCCTCGCATGAGGGCGTGTCGCAGGGCTCCGCAATTTTCGCATACCAGCGGCGCCCAACGTCTGTCCTTCTACGTCCGGCCTTCTCCGTCAGCACTTACACGAATTCTGTTATCAGAAATACGTCTGATGCATTCCACACAGCCTAAACTTCTAATGTACGTTGAAAAAAACAGTCAGTGAATATCTCTACTGCATCAAACTGAATACATGAACTTTGTAGTCAATCATATAAAATCCTTTATAGTCAAATGTATCAAATCCTTTAATTGTCAGACACCTTTAAATGTCAAGTCATGTTTATTTCTATAGCCCTTAATCACAAAGCGTCTCAAAGGGCTGCACAGACCACAGATTATTGCAAACCACAGATTATAATAACACCATCCCCTGATGTAAAACTTACATAAGGGCAAGAAAAAACTCAAAAACCTCGACATGAGGAAGATGAAGAAACCTTGAGAAGGGACTGCACATGAAGTCATTCTCCTTCCAGGAAAACAAGTTTAAATATTTAAGAATTACACTTACTTCTGTTGGCCACTCCATAAGATAAGGATGTTTTATATTTAATATATAGAAGATGTAATGCTTCGTTTTATGCATTTCGTTTTACAGTTTCTTTTAACTGCACTAAAGGATTTAACAAGTTTCCGAAGGTTAGATTACTTTGTGTATTTCTTGTTATTTATTTTTTTTGAATCGCAGGGATACTTCAGATAATGTGCAATGTTCTGCATGACCTCATTTAGTTAACTTTTAATTTTGCTGAATGTTCCTCAAATCTGTTTCTAGTAGTTTGTCACCATGCGATCTTTATTCTGACCTCAAAGATTGGTTAAAGCTACATTTTTTTTTAACTTTCACTCAGGGGTAAAAAATAAACTTAGAATTTTTGAGAGAAAAAATATGTGATAATTATCGGTATCACCTGAAAATAAATGATTTACAATTTTTGTCATATCGCCCAGGCCTATGCGTGGACAGAGAATGCACACCTGATGTTTATATCAACGGTTCTCAGCACGCTCAAGAAGCGCATGTGTTTGCTGGGACACATGCAAAATTAAAGGGAACATTGCTTACCTTGCAGCCAGCTTCTTGCAAGAGGAGTCATCTTGGCTTATCGTTGCTCTGCCATGCAATAACCTGCATCTGTGGCCCGGCGAGCTGTCGTTTTTTTCACTGGCGTGTTTCTCTGATCCTTTTCCGCCAGGATCGCTGGCGGTCCAAAGACTTCTCATTGAAACGGTCTGAACAGGCTCTTTGTCAAACTGAAAAGACCACTGCCCCCAAAAATGGGTCACAGTGAGTGGGTTTAGTCTTTTTCAATGCATGTCTCCTTAATCTTAATAAAAAGGCATTGTTGCATCACAATATGGTGTTTCCCTAAAAATTTTAAACTTAAAGTTTCCCATTACCAGAAAAAGAACATGATTTTTGAGGTTGTCCTTCAAAATATAATACTAAATAATTATCTTAAATTACTTGCTTGATTGATTGAACAAGCACTTTCTAGTGCTGTACTATACACATTCATTTCCATTTGTATGATTTATGACATTTTTGTTATTTTCCTGATTGGATTGCCATTACATTTCCCACTTCTACTTAGATGACCTGGCTGGCTTTGAGTGATAGACAGTAAAAGATCTGAAATAAAGCAGTGACATCATCCTAATGATGTCATGGACTCTGGCAGTCACATTATTTTTTAACTCGTTCACTGCCAGCCTCGCTAAAACAGGGTTTGCACACATTTTTTTTCAAGGGCAAATTCAAGCACTTTTTAAGGACTTTCAATGCAAATGTTTTAAATGTTTCCAATACCATTAAAAGAAGAAATCCGGTGTGAATAAGGGAATTTTGCAGATCCAGACATACCTTAAATATCAACAATTTACGTATGTGATTTCTAATCTTGCGTGTGCATTTAAAAATAGATAATTTTAGATCTTGAGTAAATTGTGAATATTTTTGTGGATCTGAACAATACGTGTGTAGATATTCTTGAGAGTTATCTCTCCCCACATAAGTTCTGGGAAAAATGGGGGAACATGTAGCTTCCATTTTCAATTGCAGGTAGTTCTTTCCCTAAGAATATACCACTGGGATACGCCATCTTTATTTTTTGCAAGGCCCATAGAAAATGTTCATAATTGATACATAATCCTTGCACTTAGACATTTCATAGTGCCGTGTTTAGGTGTAACATGCATCTGACCACTTGGGCGCGATCCATGGGAGGCCATGATGCTTCATAGGACAATGCCTTACAAACTAATACCAGCTGCTGTTAATCACGAGGAAAGAAAAATGCAATGGCAAAGCGAAGCCACCAGAGCAGGCGTGTTGGTGTCATTTTCAAGCAGACTTGATTTATTATTTCTTTATTTAATGTGAGGGCTATCGAGTTCGACTGCTGAAAAACAGGGAAACAATTTCAAGCATTTAACAAGCACATCACCCAAAATTCAGGCCCTTTTAAACCTTGAAAACACAAAATTTAAATGCAAGCATTTTCAAAGATTTCACGCACTCGTATAAACCCTGAAAAAAATAATGTTTTTAGGCATCCATGGCAGCTTAGCAAAATTGGATCATTAGTGTCTGTAGCCGTTATTGGCAACTTAGCATACCTAACTTAATAAAAGAAAAGGGAAAAAATACTAATTTCATGCTCATCATCTCATCAGCCGTACCGCTTATCCTCATTAGGGTCGCGGGGGGGCTGGAGCCCATCCCAGCCATCTCCGGGCAGTGGGCAGGGGACACCCTGAACTGGTTGCCAGCCAATCGCAGGGCACACGGGGACAGACAACTCACTCGCTCATTCACACCTAGGGACAATTTGGACTGGCCAATTCACCTGAAATGCATGTTTTTGGTAATTTCATGCTAAAATAATAAAATACAAAATGTATCAATACAAATGAAAATATTTAATTAAAAAAATGATTTAGTTCTTTAAAAATAACTTAAATTCAAAAATAAAAACAAAAAACAATTATAATCAAATAAAAACTAGAAAAAAACTGCAAAAAGTATTTAAAAAATGAAAATGAAAATGAAAATAAAAATAAATAAAAACATAAAAAATGTATAAAACCTTGAAATGAGTTAACGAGTTCATTATACAGTATTGGCTGTTAGTGATAAAAATTACCAACATATTTCTGTCACTTACTTTTCTGTTTCCTGGATTGTCAGAGTGCAGACTATTTCTGAAGTCTCTTTCCATTGATGTGCAAGGAGGCCCTGAGAATAAAAAGTTTGTTAATTGAGTCAACCCGTTTGAACATTTTCAGGGTATTTTTACCTGCACCAAGAGGTCCTTTACGCTGCTGCACTTCCGTTTTGACCTCAAAGCACGACGAAAATATTATATCGGGATCATAATCTGATTCTGAAAAGTAGCAATAGCAAAAAATGAATACCGGTAAATACAATTGTAAAAACCCAGTGATGAGATATCAGTTCAATTAATTTTTTGTTTTAAACCTTATTCTCGCTAACGTCCGTTCATACTCATATAAAAAAATACTTTATCTATTCATTCATATATATATATATATATATATATATATATATATATATATATATTAGTTTTAGTCACAAACATTTTTAGGTTGTGGAGAAACTCACCTGAACCGGTTTCCTCATTGCCTGAAAGAAACAAAGATATGTTAAAACACTCATGCATTTGAAAGTACGATAGCATAAGAAACTACAATAGAATAGCAAATTAAAGATTGTTTTTATTGTTTTTAAAACGACAAATATATTAATTTGACAAAATGCCCAGTCGTAGTTTAAGCGTCATGTAGGCCCAAAATACAATTTTAAACAGTGTGAAAAAAAATCACTACTAGAGGTCGGTGTACCTTAGAATGAGTCTATAGAGCAGGGGTCTCCATCCTCTTTCAAGCTGAGAGCTAATTTTTGTAACTGATCATCGCAAAGGGCACTCACTTTGCTATGCATTTCTAAAATAACAACTTATCATGTTATGACTATGTTGTTACTATGTTCCTACCAGGTTAATTATAGGAAGTAACTTTAAATTGACCCATTTAACCACTACAATAATCATTTTACTAAAAAATCACTACGATTAAGCACTGTTGAAGTATTTTCAGAACAGGTCTGCGGGCACCACAGCTGTCCTTAGTAGGCACCACGTTGGAGACCCCTGCATTCGAAGGCACCATGATCCAGCTTAGAAAATTCAGAAGCATATAACATTTCTTTGCATGATCAAAACATTTATTTCAGTTGTGACAGGACACGAAAACTGCTGTCAACCTGGGCAGCGACACAAAAAGACTGATGCAGCTTGAAAAAAGCCAATAGCTGGAGTTGGTCGGAGTTAGTGTATGTGGCTAGGTTAAGTGCCTAGGGGGAGAAGCTACAAAAAAATGCCTGTATAAGATGGCAAGAGCAAAGCAGAATTTGTCAAAGACGGAGTCCTGAATCACGGAGCTCAACTCTAGAATTCGAGTGACACTGAAGGACGAATTGAGCTTTATTGACACTGAGCAGCTAACAAAAACCATAGCGGAAAGTCAATAACATGAGTCAACCGCCAACTTTTGAAAGTGAAAAAGCCTAGTCACTAGGGTCTAGGTTCGGTCAGGTCCAGAACGACCCAGGGGGTGGGGTGTGTGTGCGGGGGGTGGGTATTTGCTGTTCATCTTAGAAATTCCCCATTTCACTTAACTGACTTCAGCACATATTTAAGCAATAAACAAACTAAAAGCTAAATCTCAATATATCATGTAAACAATTTCACTGGCACATTTCTAAGTGTTACTGCTACATTGAATCAGTCACTTCTCAAAGTGAAGCAAGGCACACCAGTGTCAATTGAACATGCAAGGCCAAAAGATCTTTATTCGCTGAAAAGCAGATAATAATGGACTAAAAAGCCATAAAGATGCGTGAGTTGATTCACTTTAGCAAAATTAATGATATCCAAATGACCTCTATTCCCGCTGCCAATTACGGTGCTCCAATTGAGCTAAAAATAAACCTCGCACAGTGATATATCAGCACTGCCAGACGACTTGCAGTGCTGATATAGCCGTTGTTTGAAATGGTACTTTGTCTCTATCTTGCGGTGGAATGTTTTTACGATTTTATTTTTTTTAAAGGGAAAACCGTAATTCATGTGACCCAACCGTAACACCGTAGTGGGTTAAAGAAAACCGTACTCATTACGGCAAAACCGGAGTACTTGGCAGGTGTGTGAGTGGCTAGAGAAGGAAAGATCAAGAAAAAAATTGGAGGATGCCTGAATGACGGGACTCCGCGACTGCCACATGCAGGGCTCTGCTGTGGGAGGTAAGTGTTGAAAACGCTTCCAGGACAAGCTGGCTTTGAAAATTGGTCATTCGGGCTTCCGTTATAGTAAGATGGGGGCCAACACGTCAGCTTCTTCAAACTGTGTAATTAAGTTACAAATTTCAAACCTTTGTTCGTTATTTTTTTAAATTAGGTGAATCAATCATTTTAGTCTGGAGCTTTAAAAGCAGTGAGGATTTTTGGAACATATTACACTACGTAGAATTCTAATCCTTACTTCATATGCAGTGCCTTGCGAAAGTATTCCCCCCTTCCACACAGATTTTTTTGACATATTGCCATATTTCAGGCTTCAAATTTATAGATAAACATCTTAAAATATTTTCTGAGAATCAACAACATGTAGAACACAATCATGAAAATAAATTACATTTATACATTTTATATTGTGCTAACAAAAAATCCTCCTTATAAAACTGCTCACGTTCCTTAAGATTTGATGGTGATTGTTTATGCACAGCAATTCTCAGATCATACAGCTTAAGACAAGTTAAATTCAAGACTTTTTATAAATGTCTTTTGAACTCAAACTTAAGACCAGGTCAACAAAAAAAAACACAATTCACACAAACAAAAATCACAAATTTGTTTTGCACACACTAGAACGTGCCTTGTACACATTACCCACAACAACCTATTACCTGTGGCTGCTCTAAAAGGCCCAACTGAAACTACATCACCGTTTTGATATTTCTGTTGTCGTGGTCAAGCCATGTTGCCAACAGTAAATTGGTGAATTATAAAAAAAAAGAGACTATTCATTATTGTTACTAACCATTTTAGTTCGAACAAATACAAATCTTATTAATGGGTTCACATTTTTAAGGCTTTACAAAATTGGATTAAAGGCATTTTAATGCAGATTAATGCCTTATTTTTAATGCATTTTAAGACTTTTCAAAGATCCGCAGGAACCCTGTCTATAGGATTGATGTCTGAACTTCAGTTTGGCCATTCTAACAAATTTAAATTGTTACAGTTTTAAACTATTTGATTGTAAATTTCACTTTATATTTAGGGTCCTTGTCCTTTTGGAAGGTCAACCTGCACATAATTCTCAGGTCTCTAGCCGATTCCAACCGATTTTCTGCAAGAATGGCTCCGACCATCTTCCCATTAACGCAAACGATTTTCTCAGTCCCTACTGAAAAAAAGCAACTCCAGAGCCTGACGCTGCCACCACCATGTTTCACAGTGAGATGTTGTTTTAAGGGTCATGTGCAGTGTTACTCATAGACCAAACATAACGCTTTGCATTCAGCCCAAAAAGTTCAATTTTGTTCTCTTCTGACCAGACCACCTTGTTCCACATGTTGTTTGTGTCTCCCATTAGGCTTCTTGGAAACGGGCCTTTTTATGGTATTCTTACAGAAAGGGCTTTCTTTTAGTCACTCATCCATAAATGGCAGATGAATGCAGAGTACCACTAATAGTTGTCTTATGCACAGATTGTCCCACCTCAGCTGTGTATGCCCGCAAATTACCTAACGTGATCATGGTTCTCTTGGTTGCATCTTAGTTCTTAGTCTTCTAGTTTTCTCCTTGTTAGGGCCACTCCAGGTTTTTAATTTTTAGCAAATATTTTAAATTTTTCAGCTCGGCACTGTTCAATATTTCTAGATGATAAGGTTTACCGTATTTTCTTGGGACCAGTTCGAGAGATTTGGACCTCTTTCTACACAGCTGGTCCTGGTTGCAGGCGTCATGTTTCCGTATGTGCTCACAGCTAGCGAAAAATTATGAAACATCAACAACGACTCTGTGACGGGCTAAGATTATACCGGAGAAAAGAAAAAATGTCAACCTACGAATCATGATAATCCATTTCCTCCATGAATCGTTGTCTGCTGTCTTTCAATTCAGTGTTGGTGTTACATTTTAGTAGTAGTTGCATCATGTCTTTGTTTTTGTTGGCTTTCGCTATCATCAGTGGTGACCTGTTTGGCGCACAAACAAAATCACTTGCGTGAAATGTTATTTGGAATTAGGAAGTACCATAGTGCTCTTTGTTTCCGACCTTTGATGTTTATCCAAAATATTTGGATCAGCACCTTTCTTTAACAGTAACTTTGCCACTTCTATGTTGTCCTCATGGGCTGCAACAGCCAAGGGTGAAACTCCATCCTGGAAAACGGCATTAAGATTAAAAAGTGACATTTGAAAACTAAGCCGTTGATATTCTTGCTCTTTTTAAGATTTTGATTTGTTTAATCTTTGCCATATTTCAGGCTTATCGATAAAAATCCCAAAATATTTTCTAAGAATCAACAACATTTGGGACACAATCAGAGAACGCCCAAGAGAGCGAGAAAGGGCGAAAAGGGCAAGAGAGAGCGAGAGGGAAAGATCGAGAGAGATCGAGAGAAAAAAAAACCAAAAACGTTTTAGAAAACTTTGGAACAATTTACAAGACGAGATCAAACAATGTCCAACTATTCACTTGTTCAAATTTAAATACAAAAAAACATAACTGGCGGAATACAGAGATGAAGAAAATGGGGTCTGAGTGATACGAGAGATTGGGAATAGTGCGTCTACAACTATGGTTAACTTTGTTGTTATTGTTGCTATTGTTATATTATACAGTGGAACCTCGGTTTTCGAACGCCTCTCAGTTCGAACAAATCGGAGTCCGACCAAAAATTTCAAGAAATTCTTGCTTCGCTGTTTGGTCAAAAAATCGGAGTTCGAATGCCGGTAATGCGTGAGTGCGTACGCTAGGGTGCGATGCTGAGCGGCGTACGGGTGTTTTAGACCCTTATTATGCCTCCGAAGAAAGTCAGTGCAGGCAGCAAAGTTGCTACAGGTGAAAAAAGAAAAGTAGTGCGTACAACTATTGCATTTAAGAAAGAAATAATAGCAAAATATGAAGGTGTGCGAGTGTCTGATCTTGCTAGGGAATATACCCCACTGTCCACCTGCGCCTTCTGCTGACCACCACAAAGGTAAGAAATTCTATTCATAATTCTTTTCTTTATTCTTTTTTCTTATTTTTACACGTTGATGTTCGCGTAATCTTTCGTACGGAAGATTACGATAACGCTAACGTACGATTAGCCTGGGTTAGCTTTATGTTTAAGTTGAACATTCAAGGTAAACAATTCAGGGTGTTGGAACGGAGCCCAACATTCAGGGTGTTGGAACGGAGCCCCCTTTCCTATGAACCGCTCACCACTTGTTGTGGAGACCCGGGTGCTAAATGACTTGTAAACAGGGTTGGGTAGGGTTACTTTAACTTGATTACTTTCAATTACTTTTGGATTACTCCAATACCAAATATGCTAATAAAAGACAAAAGAAACCAAATATGAATAAAATGACTAAATTTTGTGCAGGCTTCTGGAGTAACGGAACACATGGAACGGCAAAAATGATGTTGGCAAGCTGTTTGGATTTATTTTCATTTTGTTTCTGTCACATTTTATGTTAGTTTTGCAGGAGATCAAAGAGATCAGAGCCAGGAGAGAAAGCTTACCACGTGTTGTGACACATACTTTTATTCATATTTAGTTTCTTTTGTCTTTTATTAGCATATTTGGTATTGGAGTAATCCAAAAGTAATTGAAAGTAATCCAGTTAAAGTAACCCTACCCAACCCTGCTTGTAAACGACCTGATTTTTTTATTTTTACACGTTCATGTTAGCGTAAATCTTTCGTACGGAAGATTACGATAACGCGGACATACGATTAGCCTGGGTTAGCTTTATGTTTACGTTAAACATTCAAGGTAAACATTCAGGGTGTTGGAACGGATTACGGATTTACATTATTTTTAATGGGAAAAATGATTTTGGTGAGTGAACAAATCGGTTTTCGAACAGGGTTCTGGAACGGATTATGGTCGAGAACAGAGGTTCCACTGGAACTGTTATTATTAATATTATTATTGTTGTTATTATCACTAGTGTATTTAATAGGGAAGATGAAGGGGTATGGAAAAGAAGCATCTGCTTCTTACTACCCCTTTTCGAACATGTTACGTAACATTATTTTGTTGTTGAGTTATTGTTTTTATTTTATTGTTCAAAATGTTCGAAATAAAGTTTTCTTTCATTCATTCATTCATTCAAAAAGGAACAGAAAATGAGAGAAAAAATATATTGCTAATGAAACAAGAATTCATTTTTTGCTGGGTTTTGGATTCTGAAAATGTCCCAAATGTGTAAAAAGCAAAAAATTACCGGTCATTTTAAGCATTTTTTATCCAATTATATAAAATTTATTTTATATTTTAATATAACAAGTTGTTTTTTTCCTTTTTCCAATTAAACCCGACAGGATTTGTAGCCAACGGGATCCAAAATGTATGCCTTTCGCAGGTGTGGATCGCCAAGTGAAATCGTCTTATGGTGGGGATAGAAAACGTTGGCAATTTCTTAATGCATTCCAGACCTCCGTTAACCAAGGTACAAAAATGAAGAATCATTCAGACATATTAAGAAATGAATAACAATAAATTACATAACAGGGGTCTCCAACCACTTTTAACCAGAAAGCTGCTTATTGTTACTAATTAGAACTGAACAAAAACAAAGCCAGCATCGTGTACGGAAATTTAGCCAATACCATATCGGCCTCTTCATGACCCAAACCAATAGCGGATCAGCCTTCTATTGTGACGTTGCCCAATAGCAGTCAGGCATCTTAGAGACAAACACTGCAAAGTTTGTAAATTTTTGGTCACGCGAAATTGTCCATACTTGATTTCAATTGGTGGGGCAAATGCCAAAAGGAAGGGGAGAAAACTTTCTTAGTCAACATTGTAACGTGACGATACTGTAACCCAAAGGGTCTCCTGTATACTTGGTGATGTTTAAAAGATGTACTATTCAAAAAGTACTACAAAAGGTAGACATGTTCCATTAAATTATAGAAACCTAATAACGAAATAGACTTTTCACAAAAGGTAATTAGGCAGGTCCTAGGCCAGGGATGAGAGAGAGGGAGAGGGAGAGGCAGAGAGTTTGGGAGAAAGAGAGAAAAAAGAAAGACAGAGAAATAGATAGAGACTAAATGAGAGAAAAAAATAACGAAAGAAAAAGAGAAAGAGGGAAGAAAAGAAGAGTGAGAAAGAGCGAGAGAGCTACATAATATAAAGGTAATAATTGAATAGACTTTTCACAAAGGTTATTAGAAAGGTCTTAGACAAGTGATGAGAGAGACAGAAAATTTGGACGAGAGAAATAGAATGAAAGAGAAAGAAGAGGAAGACAAAAAGAAACAAAGAAAATTAAAAGAGAGAAAAAAAAATTGAAAATAGAAAGACAGAAAAAGAGAGACAAATTAAGAAATAACAAGAGAAAGAGTAAAGACAAAAGGAGGATAAAAAAGAGCAAGAGATAGAGCTACAGAAGGTAAAATTGTTCCATTATCGTATATAAACGTAATTAAGACTTTTTACTAAAGGTTTAATTAGACAGGTCCTAGACCAGGGATGAGTGTGAGGAGAGATAAGAAAGGGAGCGAAAGAGAAAAAGAGTGAAGGAAATAAACACACAGAGACTAAGAGAGCGAGAAAGAGCGAGAGGAAAAGATTCTGAGAAAAAAAAGAAAGAAAGAGGAACGGAAAAAGAAGGGAAGAGAAAAAAATATTGAGAGTGAGACAGAGGGAAAGAATAAGGTAAGAAAGAGGGAGAAAGAAAAAGTTGAAGAAAAAGACAAAGATAAAAGAAAGATTCAGAAAAAGAGAGACCGGACTCTGATTGGCTCCCTGTCCCTATTTAAATCCACTCCTATCTGTCCCCGTTTGTCAGTCCGTCTGCAAACCTCAGTTAACACTAGGCAAGCCTTATTCGACCCTGACTCCCACCTGTTTTTTGCTCCCGTCTGTCCCCCGGCTACGACCCGTTTTGATTCTGACCACGTCTGCTCTCCTGTCCCCGCTTACAACCCGTTTCTGACCCCGACCACGTTTTTGCACTGCTGTTCCAGCTATCGACTTGTTTTTTTGTCCTTTACAACGTCATCACTAGCTACGGTAGATCCACTTCCGTGTTCGGATCACAAACTGAATACGAGAGCGCCTTTTTCTCGCGCCTCGCGAAGGCTGGATCGTGGGCGCAGCCCTTCCTCTTTCCTTTGATAAAACTTGTGAGAAACGTTACGCAATTGGGTCCTGTTTCCATTCTGGTCCTGACATTGGGTCTCTCTTTCTCCTGTGCTTCTTGCGGCGTTGTCTCACAGGCTGGATTCAAACCCTTGATGGGCCTAATCCGGCCTGTTTGAAACCTACTGTCCGAGACAATTACCAGATTCTGAGCATCGACGTCAGCGCCATGTTTGAGGAGCGAGATAACGGAAGAAGTTGATGGGATGCTGGTGGCCAAATGTAAAGCTGTGTTCCCGTTTGTGTCTATCAGGTTGGGGTCGGCTCCGTTTTCCAGCAGAAGGTCAGCGCAGTGCTCTTGTTGTCCTTGCACTGCCTGAGAAGAACAACAAAACATTCATTCATCGCCGTCTAATGTCTCCCGAGTCTCTTCTTGTGCGTGCTTACCCAAATTAAAGCTGTCCTATTTTGACTGTCAGATAAATTGACGTTTGCTTTTTTACCGATGAGAAATTTCACCGCCTGCGAATTTCCACGAGCACAAGCAAGGTGCAGTGCTGTTCTAAAACAAATAGAAATAAATGGACAATTACAAACGGATGATAAGATGATTAGAACTCTTTTACAGTGCCTAGTTAAAGTATTGGCCTGCAAAAAATTGTTGGTCATATTGTCACATTACAGGATTCAAACTTGAGAACTGAACCAACACGTGAGACACAATCCTGAAGTGCCTCCAAGTGGAATTATTTCAACATTTCATATCATATTTCCAATGGAAAAAGAAAACAAAATGTAGGCGTTTTAAAGATAATGGCCCTCTGTTCTTTCAGCTCAGCCAACTGACTCCAGAAGTTCCCTGGTGACTTCTGATGGATACAATGTCCACCTAAATGAATAACAATGATAAATAAAGTGGACTAGCGTGTCATTACATTTCAGTTTCAATACACCTGAACAGACAGCATTTAGAAGTGTTACAGTATCATTATGAATACCAAAGAATACACCAGGCAGGTCCAGAATAAAGTTGTAGAAAGTTTAAAGAGGGAATAGGATACAAGATTTAGCAGCATTGACACATCTCCCGGACTACTTTAGGCAATGATATCAAAATGGTGAGCGTAAAAAACCAAGTCAAGTCATGTTTATTAGTATGGCCTATCACAAAGAGTCTTAAAGGGCTGTACAGACTATTGCTACACAATTCCCTGATCTAAAACAAAGACGGCAAGGAAAAGCTCAAAAACTTCAACATGAGGAAAATAAGAGAACTCTGAGCAGGGACAGCACATGAGGTAATCCCCCTTTCAGGATGACCAGACCAAAATGGATGTTGCGTTAACAAACAGGAAAATAAAAATAAATGTTAAAATAATTCAGGTATAATATAAAAAAACACAAAAAAAACCCCAACTGCAAACCTACTAAGAGCTGGCCGCCCCGTAAACTTTCGTGCCAAACACGGAGAAAACTAATCAGAGAAGCGACCAAAAGACCTTTGATCATATCGCATGACCTGCATTGGGACAATCTGTGCATAAAATGACTTAGTCATGCTCTGCATAAATCTGCCCTTTATGGAAGAGTGGAAAGAAGAAAGCCCTTTCTCTAAGAATACCATAAAAGGCCCAATTGGTGTATAATAACGTGAACTGTATGGGCTAAATACAAAGGGAACACATCATCCTGGAGACATCCCCAGTGTCTAACATGATGGGCAGGTGGATGGAGGCAAATACTTTTGCAAGGCACTGTATATCTTGCAGCCAGACTGACCTGTTCTGTTTGTCAACCTGATTGACGTCGGTGTTCTTGAGCAGCTGCTCCAGTTTGGCCACGTCGCCCTGCCAGGCAGCCTTGTGAAACTTGCCCATCTCATTTTCTCGGATATCGCTTGCAGTCGTGACGATGGAAGCGCTGTCGGATGCATCTACGGATGATGCTTTCCTCCTCTGGATCTTGAATAATCTCTTTGTCATTTAAAATGAATTAATAATAAGAATTAAAGGAGGCATATGTTGCAGGTTGGATTGAACCATTATGCAATGTGGGGACTGAGTCTATTTTATTTTTTTCAAGAGAAAAAAAACGCAGTTATGGTTTTATGACAAAATGAAGGGATTTCATTTCATTTGAATGTCATTTTCAATAAAGTTATGATTTTAAATTGGCATATCCAAGAGATTGGATTGAACCATCATGCAATGCGTCTTGAAATAATTAAAAGTCGGCATATACCACAGGTTGGTTTGAATTAGTGCTGCACGATTAACCAAAATCTAATCGACAGGTGTTGTAAAAGGATAGTGGGATGTTTGGACGTGTTCTAAGGGATGGGCAGGGAACATGTATGATGCGGCAGGGGTAAATCAGTGAAATCTGTCGGGCCCTGCTGCTGTTGAACAGAAGAGTGTGTTGTGTCACCATGACATGGCCGCTTTCTCGTGTCCCGTTTCATCTGGAGGGACGAAAGCATGACCGACTTGTGTGTGTGTGTGTGTGTGTGTGTGTGTGTGTGTGTGTGTGTGTGTGTGTGTGTGTGTGTGTGTGTGTGTGTGTGTGTGTGTGTGTGTGTGTGAGTGTTTTTTTGCTATTTTCTTTGTTATTGTAAGTTTTTATCTTGCTGTCGGTCACCCCTCTTGAGAGATATCACCAAGGTAGATAGTAGATAGATAATCGACATTGCGGTGTGACGTAGTGCGATTGTGTTATCGCATATCACTGCATTTTTTTTCCAAGGATTTATAGACCGCAAACCCTGACAAAGCTCCCCAGAAAAGGGCGTTGTTTACTTGAATTTCACCTCTAAATAATCCTGTAAAATTCATTTTTTTGCATATGAGTGTAGCATCGGCATCTTAGCTGGAAAACAGCTGAGACCAATGCACGAAGCCTTTCCTGGTCCCAGGTCAAATTTGATCACAATAAGAAAAAGTAAACATTAGTATTTTGCACATATTTTAAAGGGTATGTCTAGGCCAGGGGTCGGGAACCTATGGCTCGCGAGCCATATATGGCTCTTTCTATGAGTATCTGTGGCTCAGAGACCAATTTGATTGCATGCAAAATTTCTCCATCTTGTTCAAAACCGGAATTATCTATCCTATTCAGGTACACATAAAGCCAAACCGAAGCTAATTTTAAAGTATCACTTGCCAGTATATATAGGGCACGTTTTCACTACAATTTACAGTCAAGGTGTCACACAAAAAAAAGGGGGAAAAAAAAACTCGTTTTGGCTGTACAACGCTAAAGAATCCTTTATTTAAAAGTTCACTATATAATCTGTGTTCAGTGTTCAGATACTTTATGATGAATCCACAGAACTGTAAATACGCCAAAACACCGGAAGAGAACTTAGTCATTTGATTGGGTGAGTGGGAGGGATGGGTGGAGCTATGCAAAAAGTACAAGCATTCCCTCCCATCTCTCGCCAAAGGTAAGCACATAAGGCTCCCTATTCTCAGAATGTTGTGACGTTTTTACAAAATAACTGCTTGCATCTGGTTTTGAAACCAATATGTATGAAAAAAAGGGTCAAAAGGAGTTTATCCGATCTTGAGTAATTGCAAGAAAGAGACAAGTTTAAAGTGGTCTGTTTGTTGAATTTGGGACAGGGGCTCTGGCACTATTCTCTTTTCATAATTTTTATCAAATCATCAAAAATAAATGTGCTGAAGACTAAGCTTTTGTCTGGGGCGCCGGTTTAGCAATTTAGTAAATTTGTCTCATAATATATGGTGTGGCTCTTTCCCAAAATAAAATTAATATTTTTTGCTTTTATGGCTCTTTGAGTCAAAAAGGTTCCCGACCCCTGGTCTAGGCGTTTCCAAAAGTGGCCATTTGGAGGCTCCTAAAGGACCAGTGACTACAGGTCTTTGCTTCAACAGTTTGACAGCTCGTAGGAGGGTTAAAGCCCGTCACTAGTATTAACTCTTGAATGCAGTAGGGGGATCAAAAATGACCCCATGAGTTATTCTTCAAAATCTTATCGACCCCACTAATGGAAGAACAGGTAGGTCATGCATCCGAAGGGTTAAGTACTCATGAAAAATAAAAATAAAAAAATACCACAGAAAATACACCCTCCTTTCAAAATCCAAAATCGCATTGAAATTGCAATACTGGTCTGAAAAATCGCAGTTAGTTTTGTTCCCAAAATTGCGCAGCCCTAGTTTGAACCGTTATACAATGTGGGGACTGAGTTCATTTTATTTTTTAGGGAATTTGTTTAAAATTATAATTTAATGACATAATGAATAAACCGGCTTCATATTATTTGAGTGTCATTTTAAATATAGTTATAATCGGAACGTGGCGGATACCAAACATTGGATTAAAATCATTCAAGAGTTAAATGTTGAAGCGTCCTTGGGCAAGACACTTGGGCAAGCCTTGCATGGCTTACTTTGCTATCGGTGTGCCATTGGGTAAAGTGTAAAGTGTATTGTAAAGCACTTTAAAGGATCCTTAGTGACTGGTAAAGCACGATATAAATGCGGCTCATTTATCAGTTACCATTTAATACAAAAATAAGATTTGAATACTACAAAAATGTTACTGGAGAAATACTACAAAAGTATTACAAACATACAACTACACTAATACTACAAAAATACTATAAAAGTGCTACGATGAAAATACTACAAATATGGGACTGAAGAAATACTACAAAAGTATTACAAACATACAACTACACTAATACTACAAAAATACTATAAAAGTGCTACTATGAAAATACTACAAATATGGGACTGAAGAAATACTACAAAAGTACTAGAAACATAAAACTAACTAATCCTACAAAAATACTACAGAAATACTACATACAGCTAGTTATACGACAAAACTATATATATCAAATTGAGTAAAAACAGGGCCATAATTATTATTTAATATTATACTATAACTGAGAACGTTTCAAACCCCATTTGATGAAACTAATCTATTTAAAAACAAATATAAATAAATATACCACGTGGATGTCTGCACGTATATCTATTCATAAATGAAAACATTGGACAGGTGTCCCAGATCAGCCCTGTGGCCACATTTTTTAACTCATTGCGAGCCCTTCACTCCAAATAGTGGCCAACCCCTGGACCTAGTCAAACATATTACAGTGCTAAATAAGCACAGCAAAGCAGCAAGACAAACAAGGTGTGGATGAATATTTATAAAAAATAACATTGGCATGATAGTTCATGAATTTTTGCATGTTCTTCAAATTAAAGTTTTTAGTTTAAACGGAATCAACGTTTTGCACCATTAGGAGGCACTAAATATTACACACTGTCCCTGTAAGGTATAATTTTTTTAAAAAAATGGGGGAAAATATGAAATACATACCCACACTTTCTTAAAGGGAGACGGATCTTGAACATAACGTAACTCTAAACTCGAGCTACAGGCAGAGACCATTTTTTCGATAAGCCACAAAACACTTTGTTACCTTTTGTGTAGAGGGGGAGGGGGGAGGGATACGTTTCTCAAAATGGAAACAAATGATTTCAAATGTTAACAATCAACGAAAATCTTATACACATCATGACATCATCGCTTTAGATAAGCTTTATTGTCGTAAGCGTCCGTGAATATTAATTATTAGTCGTCTTTACTTTTTGACGTCATTTATATACGTCATTTTCTTTCAAGAGGGGAGGGGAGATTCAATGAGCTCAAACCTCACATTGTTTATTTGCTGTTAAAATTGTTTAAACTCACTGTTCTCTTTTTAGTCACTCACTCAAGCTTCGTTTATGTGATAGAGAACAAAATCATGTTTTTAAAGTTTGTTAGAACCCCACATGTTTTTAAAAACGTACTCAGACATGGAAGGACTTTTGCTCACCTGCTATTTGAAACGGAAAGAAAGACGAAGAAGCAACGTAAGAGCGAGTTGCCTCCATGATGGCTCAATGCGTTATTTGCGCCCAATTTCTGGCGCCATTTGCGGCCCTTCCGTTTACGATGATTTTATTTTATTTTTGCAAAAAAAAAAAAAAAAAAAAGAGTTTCTAAAAATAAAATAAAAAATGATTGCGTTTTAAAATAAATAACAAATGTTGAATATAGTAAGACGAACTAGTAAGAAATTTTAATAAAATGTATCTGACAAATTCCCCCGCGATGTGTCATAGCGTAATTTGTGCCCATATAACAGTGTTTTTTGGTTTGAACAAATTTATCGACACTAATAACAGCAAACAAACAATGTGAGGTTTGAACAACCCTTCTGGACAATCTTAACAGCAATCAAACACAACAACAACGTCAAAATGCTAGAAGTCTGATTCTTATTTCAAGTGTTAGATTATTAAAATGTGTCACTTAATATGTAGTCATCACGCAATTACTTTGATAATGTCATTATTTATTTAGTTGTTATAAACGCACTTTATGCGCACACACATTTTAGTATAAGGTATTTAATTGCTGTTTCCATTTGATGTTTTGATGTGTCAATTCATTCAGTGCTTTCCCAGCAATATTTCTAAGTGGTGTTCTGATCATTCTGGCATCACTTTATCACAAAATACATATGTGTTCAGTCTTAGCAAAGGTCACTTGTACTCCCTTAGACTGGAAGCTAAGTTTGATTTTTGTTAATCGATGCCCCTTTCCCATAACAAAAGAAAAAGAAGAAAAAGTAAGAAACAGCCCATTTCAAATACGGTCCAAAACGTCAATCCAAAACTCTAAAAAGATATGTTTATTCGAACGTGTCTAGAACATGCACTTATGCACGTATTGGGGACTGAAGTAACTTAGGCTAGGATCATGACTTTAAGCCAGAAGATGGCACCAGAGACCAACACATTTTCAAATTCTGGAAAGAATCTTTAATATTTTTTAATGAAAAACACAAAATTGCTTACAAAATGACTGGAGTAGACTTTGCATTTGAATACAAGTAATCTGTTGACATTCACCAGCAGTCACAGCTTGCCATTTTAACCAAACCAGCAACTTCGGCATCCTGTGGCATCCCGCTTATATCTCACGGCTTTTCTTCAATGCATCTGCATACTGCTGCCTTGCTCTGCTCACAGGGGGCACACGTGCTAAAGTGTCCAGTTTTACAGAGGCTGAGGGAGGAGAATCCAGGAGTTACCCACCATTGCATTGCAGATCATTTTAAAACCATCTTTGAAGTGTCATTGTGTAATAATTGACCACTAGAGGTCAATGTAGCATAGAACGGAGCTGAAGTGTGTGCATTTGAAGAAGAAACACTACGGAAGCCCAAAGTTGTTGATCCCTGCCAACAACTAAAGACTAAGCAAGATGGATATACCCAAAGCTCCAGAAAAGAGTCGACAGCTGGAGTTGGTCACAGCTTGTGTAAGTGGCTAACTTTAGAAGCTAGCAGGAGATGCTACTAGAAAAGGCCAGTAAAAGATTGAATTCACCGCTTTTCAGGAGCCTGAATCATAGAACTCAGTGCCGTTCACTTTCATGACCAGCTGTGGAAGGACGAAGCAAACTTTATTAACAAGAAGAAGCTAACTATAACAATAGCAAGCCACGTTGCGGCTAACACGAGTGGCTAGAGAAGGAAATAGTGCAAAAAATCCACCATTTGCCTTTATCACATAACTTAGCAACGTTTGCTCGCATGATCACCAGCGAAAGGTGAATAACACACAAGGATGAAGCAGGAGCAGCTAACAATGAAAATAGCGGCTAGTGGCGAGCCATAGCCTGCAGGTGAGTAGCTAACATGAGTGGCTAGAGAAGGAAACAGTGGAAATAGAACCAGGTGCCTGAATCACAAAAGTCGGTGTCATGACCAGCTGTGAAAAGCGAGTGACCCTAAAAGACAAAGCAAGCTTTATTTAAACGCAGCAGCCATAGTCTGCATGAGTGGCTTGAGAAGGAAGAAATGAAAAAAAAAAAGTCAAAGATGACAAACGTCAGATGCCGGAATCACTGGACGCTGTGACCATCACATCCAGTGTAAGATAAGTGACCATTAAAGCATGAACAGGGAAGTGAGCTTCTCAAAATGGTGATTTGAGCTTCCGAGGCAGTGAGATGGTGGCAAAACATTTCAGCTTTTCTAAACCAAGGAGTCTTTACAAAAATCATGTTTATGAATTATGACACTTGTTTTTGATTATTATTTAAATCGATAGTGTTTTAACTAAATAAATGAAGTATTTTTACGACACTAGAGGTCGCTTTATAACACACACTTGGGGTCTTTAAGAGTAGTGGCAATGCATAGAACATAGAGGTGCAACTAACGATTATTTATATTTATATCAATTATATTTTTGATTAAAGCCATTGAAAATATTGAAGATGAAGCAAATAATAAATTACGGTTCTGTGTTTTTTTGGAGTACTCACGATTGCCTAATTCTCTTAACATGGATTTGTCCGGGACTTGCCGCATCTGAAATAATACAAAATAAACTGAAATAAAAAAAATCACAATAATAATTAGGGGTGATAACTGCTTTTCTTTACCAATTTCAACAAACGATACCATGCATTGTTGTATTTGAAAATATTTCAACAATGGCATAGAAATACAGTGCCTAGAAAAAGTATTGGGCCAACAATAACTTTTCATTTTGCCCCTTTTCAGACTTAAAGCTAAAAACTAAAACGATTTTCCAGGAATCACCATGTGAGACACGATTGTGAAGTGCAACCAAATTATTTCAACACCTTATATTATATTTACAATTAAAAAACTGATAATAGAAGTTGCAAAAATATTGCCCCTGAGTTTTCCCATCTCAGAAAACTGCAGATTTTCCATGAATATTTATGAATGATCCAATGTCAACCTAAATGAATAACAATGACAAACAGAGTGACCCTGCGTGTCATTAAGTCTTAGTTTAAATGCACATGGCTCAGAGGTCTGTGAAAGGACAACAGACTGCATTATGAAGACCAAAGAACACTAATAAATCTGCCCCTTATGGAAGTGTGGCAAGAAGAAAGCCTTTTCTGAAATAATACCATAAAAGGCCTGTTTGGTGTTTGCAAGAAACCACGTGCAAGACACAAATAACGTGGAAATAATGTGGAACAACGTGCTCTGGTCAGATGAGACCAAAATTGAACTTTGCAAAGCATTTGGCATAAGTAACACTGCACATCACCCTGAAAATACTATCCTCACTGTCAAACATGGTGGTGGCATCATCATACTCTGGAGATGTTTTTTTTTTCAGAAGGGATTGGGAAGATCATTAGAGTTGATGGAAAGATGGATGGACCCAAATACAGGGTAATTCTGGCAGAAAATCTGTTGGAGTCTGTAAAAGACCTGAGAATTTGGCCACATTTTACCTTCCCACAGGAAAACCATTCTAAACATAAAGCAAAATCTACATAGAATGGTTTAAAACCAACAATATAAAGGTGGTAGAATGGCTAAGCCAAAGTCTAGACCCTTTATCCTATAGAGCATTTGTGGAAAGATCTGATAAATGCTATGCACAAATGATCCCCATCAAACCTTAAGGAACTTGAGCTGTTTTGTAAGAAAGAATGGGCAAATATTGATGTTTCAAGATGTGCAAAACTTATAGAAGCCTAAAATACGGTAATATGTCAAAAAGGCCAACACTTTTGCCTGGCACTGTACAATCCCAGTCAAAAAGTCCTCCACACTGGTTCTCGGTCCTTCGCAAAGAGGGCTATGGAGCAGGGGCATTTGCATTGGACCCCCATCGTATCCGAAAGGGGAACTTGAGTTCGTCTCAAAGTCAAAACCTCCTCCTCCAGTTGCCTCCTGGCGATCTCCAACTCCAGCTCCGCCTGGAGTCGGTTGACCTGATGACTTAGCTGATTGAATGAAAAAAGAATGTAGAAAATCAAACCAAACCAAGCACCACTCAAACGACGTTTATAGTTTTTTAATGAACACACCTTTTCTCTGTCTGCTCTACATGTTTGTTGCTCTTGAATCTTCCTCTTAGCAAGTTTGAGCAGAAATTGGGGCCTGGAAAAGCATAAATTAAATATGCATGTATCGAGAATAGAGGGTTTGCCTCCTGTCACACTATCGTACAACTCATGTCTGAAATAACGTCTGCCCGAAAGCCCGGGGCGTGCCTCTTTTACGTTGGGCGTACAACTTACACAACGTCTCTGCCCGGGTGGCCGACAACTTTTTCAAGAAAAAAAAATCTTTCGTTTTTATTTTTAATTTTTTCATTTTTTTTCCCAATCAAAAGTTTACTTTTTTCCGATTTCGAAATCTTTGTTCGGTTTGGAAATTTCGGAATTTCGGTTCGTCAGGCAATCCGCATACTCGGCAGCCAATCAGAAGCCCGCATCGAATAACTTGGTGCTTCCGGACTTTCCCGAGCGTTATAAGGTCGTGCATTTGCATATCATTTTCTAAAGTAGACAGAGAACACAAGAAAAATGAAGAAGTGGTTAGGAATCAAGCCAAAACCTGAGCCCCAGAAGAAAGATTCAAAAGAAACTAGTAAAATTGATGACGCTACAAAAAGTAAATGTACATTAAATGCATCGTGGAAAGAGGAGGTCACGTGGCTTGTAGAAGACAACGCAACGCAAACATTGCATGAATTAAGAAAAATAAACAGGTACATAATGATGGCAGATGGAAAACATCAATGCCATATACATGCAATGAATGTTATAAGTAAATTTATAATAAACTTAATTTGAAAGTGTTGTTCTGTTATATATTCTGATTAACTCTGAAAAGACTGAAATGTTAGTTATTGGTCCATCTAAGTCCCGTGACTTTTTCTCTAAAACCGCTGTGAACATAGACAATTGCCACATCACACAGAGCGACTCACTTAAAAATGTAGGTGTCATTTTCAACCCCGATCTGTCCTTTCAAACACATGTGAAGAAAACTACTAGAACCGCTTTCTTCCATCTCCGTAACATTGCTAAAATTCGTCTCAGTCGGATGCGGAAATCATAATTCACGCGTTTGTTACCTCCCGTCTCGACTACTGTAATGCACTACTTTCCGGTCTTCCGATGACCAGACTCAACAGCAGACATGGGACCAAGTCACACATGTGCAAGTCTCAAGTAAGTCTCAAGTCTTCACCTTCAAGTCCCAAGTAAGTCCCAAGTATTTTTTTCTTGGGCAAGTCAAGTCACAAGTCAAGTCCCGAGTCTTAGATTGCCAAGTCCAAGTCAAGTCACAAGTCATAAAAACAGCGACTCGAGTCGACTCGAGTCCAAGTCACTAAGTCTCAAGTCCCCATGTCTGCTCAACAGTCTCCAGCTGGTACAAAATGCTGCAGCGAGGCTTTTAACAAGGACAAAAAAGTACGATCACATCACTCCAATTTTGGCTAACCTGCATTGGCTCCCTGTTAGCCTAAGATGCGATTTTAAGGTTCTCCTATTACTATACAAAATCATACATGGACTTTCCCCCTCATATCTTTCAGATCTGATCTCCCCCTATGTCCCGGCCCGAAGCCTTCGTTCCGAGAGCGCCGGTCTCCTGGTGATCCCAAGAGCCAAGAAGTGTTCCGCTGGTTCGAGAGCGTTCTCCATCCGGGCACCGGTGTTGTGGAATGCTCTTCCCCCTGAGATCCGATCTGCAACCTCAGTGGAAAGGTTTAAATCTAAGCTTAAAACTCACTTCTACTCTATAGCATAACAGCTAAACTTCTTATATGTAATAACTTGTGAAGCCCTTAGAGACTAATTGTGATTAAGGGCTATACAAATAAAAATGACTTGACTTGACTTGACTTAACAATCCTTAATACTTTGCAACAATGTTTTTCTTTTTTGCGACGAGTCTTGTTGTGTTTCAAGTTGTGAAAAATGGGGTGGGCAACTTTATGGCTGGGCAGGCAACTTTTCAGAGTTGTCTGCCCAGGTGTTTCAGACACTGGTACAACGAATGAATAAATAACTCAATATTTTCACAAAAGCATCCTGCGCTGGCCAGACTAAATCATAAGAAATACACACATAAATTAAGATTTAAAAAACAATTCTTCAGAGAAAAAAAACAAAACTCAGCACCTCAGTCAGTCAATAAATGTATATACAGGGTTCATACAACCTTTTCATTGCCAAAAATTGGGAACTTTTTAAGGACTTTCAAAGCAATTTTTCAATATCCCCAGTATCATTAAAAGAAGATGTCGGGTGTGAATTACGTGTATTGCAGATCTACAAATACAGTATAGCTGCAATTTACATATGCGATTTTTAAAATCTCTCCCTATATACAGTTGTGGTCAAAAGTTTTAAAAACTTTTAAAGAACATAATGTCATGACTCTCTTGGTTTTCCAGTTATTTCTTCAACTGGGATTTTTCTCTAAACAGAACGTTCTTTGTCACGAAAACATTCATGAGGTTTGGTCCATTTATGACTTTATTATGGGTTAACAGAAAAGTGATCAAATATGCTGGGACAAAAAACGTACATACAGCAATTTTGGTGACTTAGAAAGTTGTGTCAGTGAAATGAGCTTCATCGCATGGCCTCTTAACTCCTTGTAAGTGATTATGAGTGACTATGGCTGGTGACTTCTCTGAGGCCTTGATTCTGTGGCCCCCCTAAGGCATAAATTCCGACCTAAGAAGAATACACCTTGGTTTACTGAAGAAACTAGGTTACTCAAACAAAGTTGCAGAAAACTTGAACGAAAATGGCGCACTACTAAGCTGGAGGTCTTCCGACTGGCCTGGTGTGACAGTTTGCTGAAATATAAAGTAGCTTTTGCCTCAGCTAAAGCTTTGTTTTTCTCTAAAATTATTGTTAAACATAAGAATAATCCGAAATTTTTGTTTGACACAGTGGCAAAACTTACTTACCAGACAACAACTTAACCCAAATGGTTGCACTTATTCTGCTAACGACATTATGGAATTTTTAAATAAAAAGATTCAACCAATCAGGAATTAAATTTTAGAAGAACGCTCTGTATCCTCCTCCTACATCAAAGATGTGGAGGTGTTAGGTAAGGACTGTGTCGGCGGTTGTTCAGAAACATTCTCCAGTTTCAATGATTTGTCCCTTGATAATCTAACACAGATGGTCAGTAGGGCCAAACAAACTACGTGCCTGCTCGATCCGTTTCCAGCTTCACTGGTGAAGTATCTGTTTGGGATCTTAGGACCATCAGTTTTAAATATTATTAATATATCGCTATCCTCGGGTATTGTTCCTGTAGCCTTCAAGTCTGCCATCATTAAACCCACGCTTAAGCGACCTAACCCTTACCCAGAAAGCCTAGGTAATTATAGGCCAGTGTCAAATCTGCCATTTTTTTGCAAAATTACTTGAAAAGGTCGTTGCACAGCAGCTAAATGACTTCATGTCAGAAAATAACCTCTTTGAAACTGTCCAGTCAGCATTTAGGGCAAATCACTCTACCGAGACAGCCCTGGCTAAAGTAACCAATGATCTCCTTTTAGCAATAGATTCCGTTGCCTCATCAATGTTACTGCTGCTGGATCTCAGCGCTGCTTTTGATACTGTCGACCACAACATATTATTGGTTCGTCTAGAACGCGTTGGTATCTCAGGAACTGCACTCTCGTGGTTTAGGTCCTACCTGTCAGACAGAATGCAATGTGTTAACTATGGCAATCTGACCTCTAAACAATCTAATGTCCCCTGTGGTGTTCCTCAAGGCTCTGTACTCAAAATGCCCCCTTCTTTTTAGTATTTATATGATCCCGCTTGGTGACATTATCCGCAAGTATAATATTAGTTTCCATTGCTATGCAGATGACACTCAACTGTATGTGCCACTGGAAAAAACTGGACATTTAAGTTGTAGAAATCTGGAGGCTTGCCTTACTGAGATTCAAAGATGGATGTCACTTAATTTTTTACACCTTAACCCAGAAAAAACTGAAATGTTGATTATTGGTCCAGCTCACTGTCGTCAGTTGTTTTCAAACACTACCCTGAACCTAGACAAATGTAATATCACCCATAATGACTCGGTCAAAAATCTAGGTGTTATATTTGATCCTAATCTGTCGTTTCAGTTACACGTGAAAAATATTACTAGAATAGCTTTCTACAATCTCGTTCGATGCTGTCCCAATCAGATGCAGAGGTTTTAATTCATGCGTTTATTACTTCTCGGCTTGATTACTGTAATGTATCGCTTTCTGGTCTCCCGATGTCTAGCATTAAAAGTTTTCAGCTGGTTCAGAATGTGGCAGCTAGACTTTTGACTAAGACCAAAAAGTTTGAGCATATTACTCCTGTATTGGCCAACTTGCACTGGCTCCCAGTCTACTTAAGATGTGACTTTAAGGTTCTCTTATTAACACATAAATATTTGCATGGGCTTGCACCCTCTTATCTCTCTGATTTGATTTCCCCCTATGTTCCTGCACGGAGTCTGCGCTCGGAAAATGCCGGTCTACTTGTGACTCCGAGAGCCAAGAAGTCTGCAGGCTCGAGAGCGTTCTCCATCCGGGCCCCGGTGTTATGGAATGCCCTGCCTCCGGAGATAAGATCTGGAACCTCAACGGAAGTTTTTAAATCAAGGCTTAAGACACACTTCTATTCCAAAGCGTATGATTGATGCCCACCTCATATTCTGTTTTGTCCTGTCTTTTTCAGACGCCTGTCTGGCTGATATGAAGGAGAAGGATGATTTGTCAACCCCTGCATTTACCAGCTGGCAGAGATGGGAAGCAGCGTCGTGGCCGTCATAGACTTTCTGGACTAGTTTACAGGCTGGGGGCGTCGTTGGTGTCATGCTCTTTCCGGACACCTTCAACATCTTACTTAGTGTTTACTATTCTGTGTACAGTAATGCTAATGGTAATTCACCCTGGTCAATCCTGGAAGGGGGATTATCACGTGTGAGGTCCTTTCTCAAGGTTTCTCTTTTTTCCTCACACTGAGGTTTTTGAGTTGTTCCTTACCCGCATGCTGGTTTAAGATCAGGTAATTGTGTAATTTTGTAATTGTAATCCTGTGCAGTCCTTTGAGACATTTTTGTGATTAAGGGCTATATAAATAAATGTGACTTGACTATGTGTGACTTGAAATAACCGCCTCTAAATGCTTCCTATAGCTTCCAATGAGGGTCTGGATTCTGATTGAAGGTATTTTTGACCATTCTTCTTTACAAAACATCTCTATAGTCAGGTTTGATGGTTTCCGAGCATGGACAGCCCGCTTTACATGAATATTCAAGTCTGGGGACTGAGATGGCCATTCCAGAATATTGTACTTGTTCCTCTGCATGAATACCTTAGTATAATTTGAGCAGTGTTTGGGGTTGTTGTCTTGTTGAAGTATCCTGGACCGGCGCAACCTCAGCTTTGTCACTGATTCAAGTAAACTGTTGGCAAGAATCTGCTGATACTGACTGGGATCCATGCGACCTTCAACTTTAACAAGATTTCCAGGACCTGCACTGGCTACACAGGCCCATAGCATGATGTAACCACCACCAAATCTTACTGTGGGTAGCAAGTGTTTGTCTTGTAATGCTGTGTTCTTCTTACGCCATGCATACCGCCCCTTTTTATGTCCAAATAACTCCATTTTAGTTTCATCAGTTCACAGCACCTTGTTTCAAAATGAAGCTGGCTTGTCCAAATGTGCTTTAGCATACCTCAAGTGACTAGGTTTGTGGCATGTGTGCAGAAAAGGCTTCTGCTGCATTACTTTCCCATACAGCATCTCCTTGTGCAAAGTGCGCTGAATAATTGAACAATGCGCAGTGACACCATCTGCAGCAATATCATGTTGTAGGTCTTTGGAGCTGGTCTGTGAATTTGACTGTTCTCACCATCCTTCGCTTCTGCTTGTCTGAGATCTGTCTTGGCCTGCCAATCCAGGCCTCAACTAGAACTGTGCTTGTGGGCTTCCATTTCCTCACTATTACCTCACAGTGGAAACTCATCTCATTAGCTGCACCGCTTATCTTCAGTAGGGTCGCGGGGGTGCTGGAGCCCATCCCGGCAATCATCAGGCAGTGGGCAGGGGACACCCTGAACTGGTTGCCAGCCAATCGCAGGGCACACAGGGACAGACAACTCGCTCGCTCATTCACACCTAGGGACAATTTGGACCGGCCAATCCACCTGAAATGCATGTCTTTGGAATGCGGGAGGAAACCGGAGTGCCCGGAGGAAACCCACGCAAACACGGGGAGAACATACAAACTCCGCACAGTAAGTCCAGTAGTTGGATTTGAACCCACGCAGGAGGTTCCCAAGACCTTAGAACTGTACCGCACACGCGCTAACCACTGCGCCGCTGTGCAGCCCACAGTGGAAACTGACAGCTGAAATCTCTGAGCCAGCTTTTTGAAGCCTTCCACTAAAACAGGATATTGAACAATCTTTGTTTTCAGATCAGTTGACAGTTGTTCTAAGGCTCCCATGTTGCTACTCTTCAGAGAAGATTCAAAAAGGAGAACAACTTGCAAATGGCCGCCTTAAATACACTTTCTTGTGATTGGCTTCACCCGTGTATGTATATTAAGGGTCAATGAGCTTACTTAACAAATTTTGTGTTCCAATAATTAGTGGTTAAGGTATTCAAATCAATAAAACAACAAGGGTGCCCAAATGTATGCACTTGCCCTCTTTTGCTTAGGTAATTATTGCACACTTTCTGTGTATCCTATAAACTTAATTTCACTTCTCAGATATCACTGTGTTTGTCTGCTATATGATTTAACTGAAATTGCTGATCCAAACAACCAATGATTTATAAAGGAAAATCTTGAAAATGATCAGGGGTGCCCAAACTTTTGCATATGACAGTATATATATATATATATATATATATATATATATATATATATATATATATATATATATATATATCCATCCATCCATCCGTCCGTCCATCCACTCTCTACTACTACCAGGGTTGGCAACGGTTACTTTAACTGGATTACTTTCAATTTCTTTTGGATTACTCCAATACCAAATATGCTGATAAAAGACAAAAGAAACTAAATATGAATAAAATTACTAAATTTTGTGCAGGCTTGGGGAGTAACGGAATACATGGAACGGCAAAAATGATGTTGGCAAGCTGTTTGGATTTATTTTCATTTTGTTTCTGTCACATTTTATGTTAGTTTTGCCGGAGATCAAACAGATGAAAGCCAGGAGAGAAAGCTTACCACGTGTTGTGAGTCATAATTTTATTCATATTTAGTTTATTTTGTCTTTTATTAGCATATTTGGTATTGGAGCAATCCAAAAGTAATTGAAAGTAATCCAGTTAAAGTAACCCTACCCAACCCTGACGACTACTCTGGCCCCAGAAAGAATGTTGTTTCTACCCTGTGGCCCACAGCCTAAAATGACCTGGACACTCATTAACTCCTCACTCCTGACAGCTTCATTGGGCTGCTTGCTTTTTATTACTTTACCACTAGGTGTCACTAGTTACAGACTTTTAGGATGTACCAGACAAGTGTTTCTCAACCAATCGTCTATCTTTTTCTTGTTTGCGTTCTAAAAATTAGAATAAATAATATTTTATTTGAGCAAATTTAGCAATATTAGGGGGTTATCAAACAGTGAGAGCAACTATTCACCAGTTTGCATTAAAAAAAAAAGATTATGATGTTATTACTATTTCATTATTATATGACGATTATGATTTTACAAGATTGTAATTATCAAAAGTAGGATTAAAATAGGCTCAGTCGACCACTAAAAAGTGTGTTGAATAAGGGTACCGAGAGATTTAAATATATATCCAGTTAGAAATCAGGTTTTCTTGGGAAATCACAATGAAACATCACTGGTGAGCTATTTCTAGAATCAATCCGCACGCTACTCAGGTGTTCTGGACCACTTCAAGTTATATGGTTAAAAGATATAAGACCTATTGGAGGTTACCTCTAAGGGTCTTGCTTAAAAGTTCCCTGACCTCCCGAATGTCCTTGTCTATAGGTAACTGGACCCTCTGAAGGCCCTTCCTTAAACATTCTTGGACCTCATGAACGTCCTTACCTAAACGTTCCTGGTCTTCCTGAGTGTCCTTGTTTATAGGTTCCCTGGACTCCCTAAAGATTTTTGCTTGAAAGTTCATGGACCTCATGAAGGTACTAGCCGAAATGTTTGGCCCTCCTGAAAGTCCTTGTTTATAGGTTCCTGGACCCTGAAAATCTGTGCTTGAAGGTTTTTAGACCTCATGAAGGTCCTTGCTTAAAAGTTCCAGGATCTCCGGAAAATCCTTGTTTATAGGTTCCTGGACTACCTTAAGGTTCTCGCCTCAACGTTATTGGACTCCCTGAAAGTCCTTGTTTAACGAATCCTGGAGTCCCAGTAAGTACTTACCAAAAGTTCCTGGACCTTCGGAATGTCCTTGATCAAAGGTTCCAGGACCATCTGAAAGTCATAGCTTAAAGGTTCCCGGGCCTTCTAAATGTCCTTACTTATAGCTTCCAGGACCCCCAGAAGGTATTTACTTAAAGGTTCTTGGACCTCCTGAATGCTCGGTATTATATGTTCCTGGACCACCTGAAGGTGGTAATAAAATGTGGACCACCTGGGATTCCTTGGATCGCCAAATATTAGAGCGTGGCGTCGAGTGACTAATTGTCAGATCTAGTTTTTTTCTATCTGGCTGATAACTCTAACATCCTATTTGTCCATTATGGGTTTAATAACTCAAATAAAAATTATGCATCCTTTGTATTCAGCTTCACATTCAGAATCGTAAGTGAAGCACATAACTACATTTCATACTTCAAGTCGTTTTGAGGCACCCACCATATTATTACACCTTGCTCTTTATGCGTTTGCATCAGACGGTGATAAAACCAAAGCCACTGAAGGCTCAACGGCTTGTCAAATATCCAAGGAATATCCCCAATGTTCCACTCGCTCAATCGATGCACATCGCAAAGCACCTGAGAGTAACATCTCTGAAGAGAGTTCATGACCAAAACTTCGTTCAAAGAAACTAGTTCCAGAAAGGAGCAGTGAGTTGAAAGCGTATGGTTGAATGCAGTGCCTAGTGAAAGTACTGCACCCCCTACGACTCTTTGTCATTTTGCCACATTTCAGGTTTCAAACTTAATGTCACGATGCGATTCACCTGTGCCCGCTCCTTTGGCACCAACTGCCTCGGACTCTGATTGGCTCCCTGTCCCTATTTGAACCCACGTCTATCTGTCACCTGTTGTCAGTCTGTCTGCGAACCTCAGTGTACTCTAGGCAAGCTTTTTTGACCCTGACTCCCACCTGTTTTTGCTCCCGTCTGTTTTCCGGCTTCGACCCGTTTTTTGATCCTGACCACGTCTACTCTCTCTCCTGGCTTTCGACTTGTTTCCGATCCCGACCACGTTTTTTGCTCTCCTGTCCCGGCTACTGAGACGTTTTTTCCGTTCCTGACACCGCCATCGCTCGCCACCGAAGTCCCACTTCCGAATTCAGAGCGACCTGCTTCCCACATCCAGCAAACCCCGGATCGTGGGTGCAACCCTTTCCTTTCTTCCAATAAAACTGAGAGAAATGTAACGCGAGTGGGTCCTGTCTCCGTTCTGGTCCTGACACTTAAAGCTAAAAAATTTAAAGTACTTTCTAAGAATCAACAACACGTGAGACACGATCATGAAGTGGAACCAAATTATTTCAACGTTTAAATTATATTTGCAAAAGAAAACTGATATTGGCCTCTTGTTCTCTCAGCTCAACCAACTGACTTGAGAAGTTCCCTGATGACTTCTTAGCGATCCAATGTCGACTTCAATGACTAACAATGGCAAAGTACACATAAGTGTCAATAAATATCAATTCATATCAAATTGGAGAGAGCATAAGGCCACTGCAAACCTACAAAGACCTGACCGTCCCTCTTAACTTTTGGCCCAAACAAGAAGCAAACTAATCAGATAAGCAACCAGGAGGCCATTGATCACATTAGGATGATCTTCAGGCATACACAACTATTAGTCATATGCTACATGAATCTACCATTTATAGAAGAGTGGCAAGAAGAAAGCCTTTTCTGAAAGAAGACAATGAAAAGGCCTGTTTGGCATTAAGGAGAAGCCACATGTGAGACACAAATAACATGTGGAACAAGGTGCTCATGTAAAATGAGACCAAATTGAACAGAAGAATTAAGTTTGGTGGAAGATTAACACTACATCACCCAGAATACGCCACTGCTACTGTCAAACATGGTGATGGCAGCATCCTGTTCTGGGATTGCTTTTCTTTAACAAGTATTGGCAAGTCTGTTAGAGTTCATGGGGAGATGGATAATGCCAAATATAAATACATTTGGTTTATTTTTAGGATTTTGTCACACATGTTATTGATTCTTATAAAATACTTGAGTTTTATTATCTATAAGTTGGAGGCCTAAAATATGGAATGGCGTAAAACAATCATTGGGGGGCAATACTTTTGCAAGGCACGTATTTTAAATGTGTAATAATTAACCCATCCTGCTTTGAATGCAAAACAGATGATCTGCTTGATGCAGGAGTTGTTGGGAATGGTAAAAGTGTTTTTCAGGACAGGTGGACTCGCATGGTCCAGTCCGCTTCTGATTGCAAGCATGTTGTATTCTCAGGTTACTCATCTGCCTCAATCACAGAAAATTAAATTTTCAGTCTGACAAGCCGGCGAGAAGATATCAAAACCGGACCAACTGCAAGGTAAATTTATACGTACTTTTCAAACTATGGAATATACCAGGGGCGTCAAATTCACTTTAATTCAGGGGCCACATGTTAGAAAAACAACTCACACGGGGCAGAACTAGTAGATTAATGAGAAAGAAATAGAGGAAGCGAGAAAAAGAGAGAGAAGAAAAGAGAGAACAAGAGAAACACAGAGTAAAAGAGAGACAAAGAGAAAGAATGAGAGAGACTCACAGTTGCCATGGCGCCCAACTGGCATTGCCCGTGTGGCATCAGCTGCGGCTCGTTGACAGATTGGCTTTCCGTCTATTTGAGCTCAGTGCTCTCATTCTTCCTTTGTCAGTCCGTCAACGAACCTCTGCCCCGCAAGACGTGGGTCCTGTTTCCTGTCCTGTCCTGTTTTTGTATTTCCTGTCCGGTATTGTTCCTGTTGAGATTGTCCTGTTTAATATCAGTTTCCAGTTTCGTTCCCATCTAGTTTGTCCTGTTTGATTTCGATATCCGTCCAGTATCGACCCCATCCGTCCGATATCTGCTCGGGCAATTGGTATCGATCTCGTCGGCCTATGGCTTCCTATCATTCCACGCCAGACTGCTGCCTAACGTGCATGACTCCCCATTTCCCGTAAGATAAAAGGCTTGTGTGAGAAACATCACGCATTTTGGTCCTGATCCTGTTCCGGTTCATGACAGAAACGAAGAGAGAAAGGGAGCAAGAAAACGGGAGAATGTGAGTAAGAGAAAAGGAGAAAGGAAGAAAGGAAGAGAAATAGAGAAAGAGTTGAGGAAAAATAGAGAATGAGGAAAAAGGAGAAAGAGAGGGAAAAATAAATAGAAACGATGAGAGATAAAAAGAAAGAGAGAAAACATTTCTACTAAACCAGCTGATCCAGTTATACCATCAAAAGAATCATAACAAGGATTGATTGGTCACAACAATGATGGTAAGGATCTTGAAAAGGTCCCTAGAATATCTAAAATACAAGTACACACACACACACACACACACACACACACACACACACACACACACACACACACACACACACACACACACACACACACACACACACACACACACACACACACACACACACAACACACAGAGACGCAGCGTTGTTTTTCAGTCCTAATGGAGACATTCCGTTGACATAATACACTTTCTAGCTCCTTACCCTAACATTAACAATCGATTGCCTAAACCAGGGGTGTCAAACTCATTTTAACTCGGGGGCCACACGATAGAACAAACATTCTGTCGGGGGCCGGACTAGTAGATTAAAGAGAATGAAAAAGAGATACAGAAATAAGAGAAAGAGGGAGGGAAAAGGAGGGAGGGTGGGACAAAGTGAGACAAAAGAGATAAAAAAGAGAAGTCATGAGAGAGGGGGAAAGAAAGAGAGCGGAAGAAAGAAATCCAAACAGAAATAGAAAGACAGAAGAAGCGAAAAGAAAGCGCGAAGGGTAGGAAGAGAGAAAGATAAAAGAGAGAAAAGGAAAAAAGGAAGTTAGAGCAAAAGAAGTTAAAAGGATACAGAGAGAGAAAGAGACAGAGCAGCAAAGGAAGAGAAAAAGAGAGACACAGAAAGTTAAAGAGACAGAGAGTGGGAGAAAAGAGGTGGGAGAGAGAGAGAGAGAGAGAGAGAAAAGAAATAAAAGTACACTGTCTCTGTTCGAGGCACCTGGCTTTGGCAACATGTAGTTTACATATTTCAACCTGCAACTCATTTTTCTCTTGTGCTTCTTTGAGTGCTGTTTCGCGGGCCGGATTCAAGCCCTTAGCGGGCCTGATCTGGCCCGCGGGCCGCCTGTTTGACGCCTGTGGCCTAAACCAAAGGTCATTTCAAATACAAACCCTGTGTCTTAACCCTTAGTCCATGTCATAACCCCCAAAATGGGTTCGAGACACACTTCTAGCCCCAAAAAATCCTAATAACATCAAAATGTCCCAAAAAGGACTTCTAGGCTTTACAAATACATATTTCAAGCCACTGCCGGTCCCAGACCTGAGTAAACAAGATCAAATTGCATCAGGAGGGCAATCCCTTGTAAGCAATACACTTGAATGACTCACTGAGGAGATCCAATTTTTACTTTTTACATCCCATTGGTAGAGGCCGAGCTAAGTGTCAGAAAAGTCGAAAGAGGTGAAAATATGAAGGAATAATGTTTCTGTTTGTTGGTAACAGGTCGCAGCCCAAACAGAAGTCTCAAAAACAGGTAAGCAAATGTACCAAACGGACTTGGATTCAGTTATCTCTTTTTTTTTCAATTAAAAGCATTTGCGATTTGTGAAGATTGAATTGATAAAATGCTGTGATGTATCAACACATTAAGAACACACAAGCTATCTCTGAAAAACAGTATGAGATCACGTCCTCGTCCAATCGGGCTCCAGATGAACGTGAGCTCAGATGTCCTGCACATCAAATGATGTCTTTTTATCCCTCTGAAACTGAATTAATCACCTTCAGACAATGGGTGTGCTTACATATCGGCAATAAACTGGTTAGAAACTGAATAGCGCCACTGTTCTAAACATATAAAGGTATGCAAACAGGCACAATAATTGCATCAAAATCTGCGAGTATTCTGATTGCAGTGGCGTCAGTCCTTTTATTTTCCTATTACTTCTACATAAATACGCATTCGAGTAATCGTATCGCTCGCGCTGTTTCCCACTACCCAGATATTTGTATCCCGCAAAGCACTGTGGGACTTGTAGTACGCGCAAACTGCGGCTCACTCGTCAAAAACAAGCCTTGTATCTTGGTTGATTTCTTCGATACATTTCCATTTTAATTTCTGCCCCCTTGGTGAAAATACCATCTCTATATAGCGGATGCCACAGTTGTACCCATCCATAAATAGTGTTAGTCTATTTTTCTAGCCAGCCACAGTATCAACACAGTAATTTATAAGGACTTTTCCTAATGTTGATTGGAAATTTGACAATTCATTGTCAAGAACATGAACAGGATCAGGATCCAAATGTGGGACGTTTCTCACACAAGCCTTTTATTTTACGAGAAATGGGGAGTCCTGCACGTTAGGCAGCAGTCTGGCGTGGAATGATAGGAAGCCAGAGACTGTCGAGATCGATACCAATTGCCCGAGCAGGTATCGGACAGATGGGGTCGATATCGGACAGGACGCGAGAGACGGGATTGATATCAAAACAGGATATCGAAATTAGACAGGATAAACCAGACGGGAACGAAACTGGAAACTAATATTAAACAATGGGACAGACAGGATTGATATCAAAACAGGGTATTAAAATTAAACAGGACAAACCAGACGAGAACAAAACTGGAAACCGATATTAAACAACGGGACAGACAGGATTGATATCAAAACAGGTTATTGAAATTAAACAGGACAAATTAGATAGGAACGAAACAGGAAACCGATATTAAACAACGGAACAGACAGGAATGATAACAAAACAGGATATCGAAATTAAACAGGACAAACTAGACGGAAACAAAACTGGAAACCAATATCAAACAACGGGACAGACAGGACTAATATCAAAACAGGGTATCAAAATTAAACAGGACAAACTAGAAGGGAACAAAACTGGCAACCGATATTAAACACGACAAAATAAACGGGAACGATACCGCACCGGAAATACCAACAGGAAACAGGACCGAGTCAAAACACATGTCTTGCGGGGCAGAGGTTCGTTGTCAGACTGACAAAGGAAGAGTGAGAGCAGTGAGGTTTAATAGACGGAGAGCCAATTGGGCGCCATGGCAACTGTGACAGTGTGTCTATGCATCAGCTTTTGTATGTTATTTATTATAGCTACTAATGAGTACAGCTAAGATAATGCCACTAGAATTAAAAATACCGGTAATAGAATTGTGGTTCAGGTTTGATCAATACCATTTTTGTATATCTCTCTCTAATAAGGGCCCCTTTTATAACGCTATTAAAACAGTGCACAATGTCAGCACAATAGACTTTTCTTTTCAGTCAACAAGAGCATGCTGTGTGTTCTGTGTTGAAAAACACAAAGAGGAACTCATGGCGGGAGAATAACTGAGAAGCTGTCTATAATGGCCTACATAAAACAAACTCTGCAGAAAGAAAAACAGCAACACCTAAACATTAATTTCAGGTTTCTGTTTTTCAAACTATTGTAAATGTGTTAGTTACAGATAACAATGCGGTAAACCTCTACCCTTTCGTTTTTGCTCAGTGTAAAATGAAACATATAATTAAAACAGAAGTGCGATTAATTCAGCATTTTTCAGTAATTAATGATATGAATTAGATTTGTGCAGTCAGAAATTAATGCTTTAATGCTTTAACCTTGTTGTTGGATATAAGGATGCACAATAATTATCGGGCCAAGGGGAGTACATTGAGTTTTGTTTTGATTCTACAAAGTATTTTCGCCACCATGTCCACAAACGAGTGTCTTACTCGTAACCAAATGCTTTACTTTTCCGCAACAGACACAAAGTGTACATATTTACATATTTTGTCCTACTTTGGTGAGACTTCTACAGCTGTAATTAGCCAAACGTTACTTTAGCCCAGTGTAGCATTTGTATACAGAAGCTGCCTTACTTACGAAGATATACGTTCCGGACGATTGCTTGTAAGTTGATTTTGTTCGTAAGTTGCTTCAAGTGCTATATTTTGTATGTTTATGGTTTGTATAAGTATATGTAACCTGTATTCTTGTGTACTAAAAATAAACATTTAATAAAATAATATGCTCTATACAGATAAATAAAGTTGAGTTTAACTTACTTTTGGAAGATGTGCTTTAAAATGTCCTCTTGGCAAAAAAAAAGCAAATTGACCATTTTCTCAACCACATCAAGCTTTTTTATTACACTTTCATTTCAAAAGAAAAGACTCGTCTCTTCTTTACTATTTACACCAATCATATTCAATGGATGCACAGGATATTAAACAATAAAAATGTCAAAGTTCTAAGCACTGGAGATACAGTATGCAGATGCTGCCCTACTTACGAACGAGGTTCCAGACAATGGGCTTTAAGAGTTAGCCGACTTCCTCCTCTGTGGTAGAAAGTGGCCGAAAAAAAGGCGTCCCAACCATTTTCTCAACCGCATCACGCTTTCTTATTCCACTTTCATTTCAAAAGAAATGGCTCGCCTCCTCTTCACAATTTACACCAACCATATCGAATGGATGCACGAGATGTTAAACAATAAAAATGTCAAAGTTCTTAGCACGCTGGAGATTCAGGATAGTATGTTTACACACAAACTAGGAAGAGGAAGCGGATTTTTCTTCTTCGGGGTGGATGCTAGGTACGCTCTTACAGCGCCACACACCGGTAGTGGCAGAAAGAAGCACTACAGTAATGTCCTGTCCTCGGAAAAAGGTTCACACAATACAAAATCTAACTTACAGCAATGTCCGGATATTTTTCAACAGCCCGAAAAATGTTTTCGATATCTACCGTTTTTCGTAACTGGAATGTTCGTAAGTAGGGGAGCGTCTGTATCATTTTTCATTTATCAAAGCTACTAATGTGCACACTTGAGATAACTCAACTTGATAAGAATGTTTTTTTTAGCCAAGGCATGTGTGCCGTTATGTCACGAGACGTGGTGGCGTGGAAGGTGACCGGACCAGAACGGAGGCAGGAGGCATGAAGGGAGAACTCAAATGCGTTGACGATCCATAGGTTTTATTTAATAAAATAAAAGTCGCCCAATACTCCGAGGCAAAACAGAACAATACAGAGTTCCTCCGGCACGAACTCAACAGGACAAGGCATAACAGACTAAAACAGGACAAGGCATAACAGACCGGGATTGTGAATAATGAGTAATGAACCAGCAACCGCAGAACCCACAATGCAGCCTTAAGTAGCAGATCCACAATTAGTGGAACTGCTTTCAGCTGTTGCCCAGAGGGCGGGGCAGACTGGTCACCAAGGCGACCGTGACAGAGCCCCCCTCTTAAGGGACAGCTCCCGAGGTCCCAAAAAGAAAAAATTACAACCTCACGCCCCGGAATGTTGACGCTCGCGATTGGGGCAACCCCGCTCCCTCCTCCGAACACGCAGGAACGGGGAGAGGCAGGCGCCATCTGCGTCGGGCGGATCGGAATCGGCGCTCGGCAGGAAGGGGTTCTGGTGGGCAACTGGACAGGGGATAACAGACAGGCAGAACCGACGAGAACAGGACAGGCAAAATCAGAACAGGTAAACAGGACAGGCCTCTACAGAAGAGTCGCACTCAGGACAGGCCTCTACAGAAGAGTCGCACTCAGGACAGGCCTCTACAGAAGAGTCGCACTCAGGACAGGCCTCTACAGAAGAGTCGCACTCAGGACAGGCCTCTACAGAAGAGTCGCACCCAGGTCAGGCCGATGCAGAAGAGTCGCACCCAGGTCAGGCCGATGCAGAAGAGTCGTACTCAGGTCAGGCCGATGCAGAAGAGTCGTACTCAGGTCAGGCCGATGCAGAAGAGTCGCACTCAGGTCAGGCCGATGCAGAAGAGTCGCACTCAGGTCAGGCCGATGCAGAAGAGTCGCACTCAGGGGGTTCAGGTTCAGAAGAGTCAGACTCTGGGGGTTCAGGTTCAGAAGAGTCAGACTCTGGGGGTTCAGGTTCAGAAGAGTCAGACTCAGGGGGTTCGGGTTCAGAGTGGCAATTCAGACAGGACAGGCGGAATCAGAACAGGCAAGACATGAGAGAGTCAAAATCAGAACAGACAAGACATGAGAGAGTCAAAATCAGAACCGGCAAAACAGGAGGAGCGGAGTCGGACTGGCAGGCAGCGGAGTTGGAGTCGGCCCGACGGGCAGCGGAGTCGGCCCGACGGGCAGCGGAGTCGGAGTCGGGCTGGCACGCAGGGGAGACGGAATAGCAGGCAATCGGCACGGGAGTCGGGCAGGCAGGCATGAGAGTCGAACAGGCAGGCGTCAATTCTTCCCGGGACCCCATTCGAGGCACAGCAAGGGCCACGACGGGCGGGGCCGTGGTTCGAACGGGCAGGGAAGGCCAACTCAGTAGGCGCCTGCCGAACTGCGCTCTCCAGCTCTCCCAAAGTCGCGCTGGGATCGTTCGCTGAGTTCTATTTGTTGGCTGGTTCATTCTGTCACGAGACGTGGTGGTGTGGAAGGTGACCGGACCAGAACGGAGGCAGGAGGCATGAAGGGAGAACTCAAATGCGTTGACGATCCATAGGTTTTATTTAATAAAATAAAAGTCGCCCAATACTCCGAGGCAAAACAGAACAATACAGAGTTCCTCCGGCACGAACTCAACAGGACAAGGCATAACAGACTAAAACAGGACAAGGCATAACAGACCGGGATTGTGAATAATGAGTAATGAACCAGCAACCGCAGAACCCACAATGCAGCCTTAAGTAGCAGATCCACAATTAGTGGAACTGCTTTCAGCTGTTGCCCAGAGGGCGGGGCAGACTGGTCACCAAGGCGACCGTGACACGTTAAATAACATAGAGTTACATTTCTCTACTGGATATCTGTATAAAGTGCAGTGCACATATTTTATTATTTTGAATTCCGTTTGCAAATCTTCGCTATCATACATTTGCGTCACGTAAACCGCTAGCTATGAGAGACCCCTACATCCATAAACAACCAAATGTTACGTTTACTCAATGTAGTTTTCCTTCTGTATTAGCAACTCTATATATATTCTAATTTATAATGATGCAAATGTGGACAGCTAAGATAATGCCTGACAATGGGGCGCGGGTTTACCTTAAAACTTACAACTAAAACTTAAAACTAACAATATACCGTTTTTAGAATGGCGAAACCAAAATCTAGACCTTAATCTTATTGAGCAATACTTTTACAAGGCACGGTATATTTTAGCAAAACTCACACACACAAATATATATATATATATATATATATATATATATATATATATATATATATATATATATATATATATATATATATATATATATATATATATATATATATACTGGTATACATATATATATTTTTGCTGACTCTCTCATGTTTTATAAGTGAAATGTAATACTGCACATATCCACATGAAATTTCCTGTTTCCGCATTTAGGAGATATCAGGTCAAGACATCCCCCACTCTACACATTGGGGCGCCTACTCCAACACGTCTGTCCTGAACTCACCACTCCGTGGTAATATTTCTTGTCTGTTTCATTGAGTATGTTTACATGTCGACAATAATCTGATTTGAGTCAAGATATTATCTGTGTATCCATTATGTAAAACCACGTAAACACGCACTATGAATCGATTCAGATCTTGGTCCGACTTGGGGTATTCCGATTGCAATAGTTGGGTTAGTCAGTTCATTTTCCGATTGCTCATGCATGTATACGCATTCCAGTAATCCGATTGCTTGTGCAGTATATTTGATGCCAAAGAGCATGGTGGGACTTGAAGTACTGAGGCAAATGAAATATGGAAACTTAAGTTAACTCACTAAAAAACTCATGTGTATTGGTTAATTCCTACAGGACATTTCCAATTTTTTTTTGCCCCCACAGCAAAAACGCCACAGGTGTATCAAATCCCTATTGTATGCATCCACATATAGTGGTACAGTACCTCGGTAGTCAAACTACTATACATTCAAACAAATCGGTGTTTGACTAAAATCTGAACTCGAACTCCCAAACACGTGACCGAGTGAGATTAGCGGCTTTCTTGGCTACTTTAGCCCGATTGGGTAGCATCATTTCAAGAGAGTGTCAATTCGGCAATACATGTTGAGAATTGATTGTGATACTGCACTTTTTATACCCTATTTTTGCCGATAATAATAAGTCCCAAAATTAAGTAATAACAGGAAGGAATAGAAGAAAAGAGAAACGATCATGTTGAAGAATGAAATTATTTGACAATGTGTACAAGTGTCTCCCAAAGAACCACAGCACAAAGGGAAAGTAAATGCTTTAAAATGGTTTTATATGTTTATCGTTAAGATGTTTGGTCATTATTATCTATACTTTTAAATAATTATCGTTGTTTTCATTAAAATCATGAGTATTTATAGTTTAGGTACACATTTTATCAATATATTTGGTATTTTGGAAAGCGTAGGAACGTATAAAAATAAATACCATTATTTCTTATTGGAATGAATAATTCAGTATTCGGACAGATCTGTGGTTGAAAACGTATCCAGAATGGATTATGGCTGAGTACTGGGTATCACTGTGCACTGGATATTACAATTGCATCCATCCATATATAGTGTAAAGTATTGGGTGCCAGGGCAACTGTGACACAACTGCAATATATAACAAGAACGCTAAAGAAACACTTCAAAAATACTGCTACGGAAATACTTATTACAGAATATTATTACAAAAATATTACAGAAACAGAAATATTAATATGAAAACACTTCAAAAATCTTTTGACAAAAAGACTACAAAAATACCACAACAGTACAATCCTATAATACAAAAATATTACAAAATAAATAATGCATTAATACACCTACAGTAATACTACAAACAAACTAGAGATACCATGTTCCTTAGCAAGGTATTTTGATGAATTTCAGATTCAGATTCAGATTCAGATTCAGATATACTTTATTGTCATTCGTGTACACGTGTATACAGAACGAAATGTCGATACATCTGACCCGCACAGTTTCCTTGAGCTTCAGCCGGGATAGATAAGTTAACCCTGTCTCCGTCAGAATTATAGCGCAGCAGTTCGTCATCTTGCGGTTCGATGTTAGTTCCTAGTTGTAAATGGTCCAGTTTATTGTCCAGAGAGCGAACGTTGGAGAGGAAAATGGATGGGAGAGGCGTTTTGAAGGGTTTAGCCTTTAGCCTAGCGGTTAGCTCGGCCAGCTTCCTCCTCCGGTCACACCGCTCTCTTGCCACACTGCTTCGCTGCTTTGTAGGCCGCTGGGTCTTGTTGATGTAGCACTCCGAGGCTAAGTAACCACTCCCGAGTGGTCGTAGCACCGAGCGCTTGATTTCTGGATTATCGCCTATATTCATTGTTTCCAATACCTGTGACTTTATCCTCCCACGGTAGCAGAAGAAGTAGACCAATGACAACAATGGACGCAGTGAGGTGAAGGTAAACCGTGGGTTCCCCGACCAGCAGCCGAGCGCTAAAGAACCCGCCCGAAATCGAGACACTCAGTTCCTGGATCTCCAGAGGAGCGAGTTCCATATGTTGGAGCGGGAGCTTACCACAATCAATAAGCACCTTAACAACCTCCAAAGCGGCGTTTTCCAGCTTTTTGTTCCCATAGACGGCCACCTCCAGCGCTTCACCGACAACGCCGACTCGCCCACCCTCGGCCGCTCCAAGTGGTCTCTGCGAAAAAAAAATAAAAAATTCTTGAATGTCTCGAAAATACTCACTGGAACACGGAGGAGGGAGCGTAAATAGCTCTACTGGTTGACAACCTCTCACAGTGCCTTGAAAGAGAATCGGGCCAGCAGGTCATCAAATGTGATAATAAACCTCTTGGTTGCTTCTCCGATTAGTTGTTTTCTTGTTTGGGCCAAAAGTCTAAAGGGACGGCCAGGTCTTGGTAGGTTTGCAGTGGTTTCTTGCTCTCTCCATACTTTTGCAAAACCTACATGTCTGTTTTTAATATATAATATAATGTTGAATTAATTTGGTTCCACCTCACGACTGTCACGCATATTGTCGATTCTTCATAGATATTTTCCTTTTTTTTGGCTAGAAGTTTGCAGATTAAAATGTGGCAATATGAAAGTTCTTGAAGGGCCACTACTTTTGCTCGGCACAGTTTTGTAAAATTCCTCTTCCTCTTTTACTAAGAAAATAATTGTGTTTTGTATTTAGTAAATAAACTTGTTTACGCAAATCTGTAAGGGGAGCAATTGGATGCTATGTAGCTTTCCTTAACTTTCTATTTAGTTGGCTTTTGACTCTTTTAGCTAGTTATCTGGCTATCTTTTTACCTTTGTAGCTAGCTATGCTCCCACCTTTTAAGCAATTTGGCAAGCTATCTAGCTAGCTTTTTGCAATTTTTGCATGCTATCTAGGTATCATTTGACCTTTTTTGGTAGTTATTCAAATTGATTTCACCCTCCTTTCTGGCTAGCTCGCTAGCTTTCTTTAACTTTCTATCCGGCTTTTTAGTAAGCTTTTTAGTTAGCTTTTTACTCTTTTAGCTAGCTACCTTTTTAGCTTTGTAGTTAGCTATGTTCCCACCTTTTAAGCTATTTAGCAACTTATCTAGCTAGCTTTTTACATGTTTTGCATGCTATCTAGCTGTCATTTGCGCTTTTTTTGGTAATTATCAAAATTGATTTCGCCCTACTTTCTGGCTTGCTCTCTAGCTTTCTTTAACTTTCTATTTAGTTGGCTTTTTACTCCTTTAGCTAGCTCTCTGGCTACCTTTTTAGTTTTGTAGCTAGCTATATTCCCACCTTTTAAGCCTTTTAGCAAGCTATCTAGCTAGCTTTTTACACTTTTGCATGCAATTTCGCTGTCATTTGCGCTTTTTTTGGTAATTATCAAAATTGATTTCGCCCTACTTTCTGGCTTGCTCTCTAGCTTTCTTTAACTTTCTATTTAGTTGGCTTTTTACTCCTTTAGCTAGCTCTCTGGCTACCTTTTTAGTTTTGTAGGTAGCTATGTTCCCACCGTTTAAGTCTTTTGGCAAGCTATCAAGCTAGCTTTTTTTGCATACTATCTAGCTGTCATTAGACCTTTTTTGGTAGTTATCAAAATTGATTTTGCCCTCCTTTCTAGCTAGCTAGCTTTCTTTAACTTTCTATCTGGGTATTTAGTTGTTTTTTTTACTCTTTTAGCTAGCTATCGCTATCAAGCTACCTTTTGAGCTATTTAGCACACCATCTACTATAAGCTAAGTTGCTATTTCAAAAAATGTATATCAAACTGAGTGCCCATCGCGCAAACGACTAACAAAAAATAGCTATATGCTCAAAAAAGGCTGGAGACCCCTGCCGTAAAGTATAAACTTAAGGCGGGAACGCTGTATCCCGGGGGTCTACTGTGTATTCCTCCAGGCTTAGTGATAAAAACAAGATTGTATTTCTATTGGCCATCCGGCCCAGACCTGAAAGTATTTTTGGGCTTCCTACCAGGGAACAGATCTTCATTTACATCGTCTGGCTTGTATGTATAGGTGGTTTTCATCACCTCGTGAAAAAAAAAATCACGTTCGCCGTCCTTCCCATTGGACGTTAAGGGACCGTTTGTTTGCTGTCAATCATTTTTAACGAGGTGCCGATTAGCATCTCTCGAGAGGTCGTGCCTTGGCTTTTGAGGCGGCCCGCATGCTCATGAGCGTACTTCTCCGTTGACAGGAAAACCCGAGTCGGCGATTGCGGTGCTCGAGGATGTGAGCGTACTCAATCAAATAAGAGAGTCTGTTTCCGGGAAAACATACTAGCTCAAGAACTCACGTGGCGTTAATACCAGCCAGTAGCATATTACGCAGCTTTTATTTTATAGTGCATGTGTTTTGTGTATGATGTGTATGTTTTCTAGTTGACATCTTAGGATTGCTATTGATTTTGGTAGATGTTTGTAAAGTATGACCATCACTTCAGGGAAAAAACAGGAAGTAGGCTGGAAAAAAAAACAAGCGTTTTGGGTGTAGTTACACTTCTGACCATAGGTGGCAGTCATGAGTGAAAAAAAACGCTTTAAAGCCCCTATGTCAGGGGTGTCAAACTCATCTTAGCTGAGGGGCCACACCATAGAAAAAGCACACTCGCTGGGGCCAGACTACTGAAAGACAAAGAAAGGAAGGAAGGAAAGAAGGAACGAAGGAAAGAAGAAAAGAAAGAAAGAAAGAAAGAAAGAGGAAGAAAGAAAGAAAGATAAAGAAGGAAAAGAGCAAGAGGGATAAAGGGGAGAAAGAGAGATAGACAGAAGGGGGAGAACAAAAGTAAGAAAGAGAGAAAGAAACAGAGAAATAAAAAGAGAAGGAGAGAGATGAACAGAATAGAAAGTGAGAAATAATGAAAGAGAGACAGGAAGCAAGAAAGGAAGGGCCATGGAGAATAAAGATATTGAGAGAGAAAAAGAGAGAAAATGAGAGAGAAAAAGGGTAGAAAAAAAGATAAGAGGGTGGAAAAATAAGAGAGAGATAAAAAGAGACAGAAGACAGAGAGAGAAAATGAGAAAAGAGAGAGAGAACGGAGAGGGATAATAAATGGAGACACAGGGAAAGAGACGGAGAAAGAGAGAGCCGAAAAGAGTGAAAAGTAGAGAAAGAGAGAAAAATAAAAGGTAGAAAGAGATAGAGAAAACAAATAGAGCGAATGAGAGAGAAAAAGAGATGGAAAGAGAAAGAAAAGAAAAATAGAAATGAAGAGACCTGATAGAAAGAAAGATGAAGAAAGAAGTGAGTGAGAGAAGAGAAAAGAGAAAGAGGAGGAAAAAGGAGATATAGAAAAGTAGATGGGAGAGAGTAAAATTAATAAAAAGAGCAAAGCGAAAGAAAGACAGAGTGAAAAAGAGAAAAATAGAGATAAACACATCTAGGGTTGCTTTGGGAATGGTGCTTGTTTCTGGTGATATCTGGTGGACGTATTTAAAACTGCAGCTCATTTTTCTCTTGCACTTCTCTAGGCGTTGTCTCGTTGTCTTGCGTTCACTTCGAATGCAAAGCTACAACTCCATCCTAAGGTACAATTTTAGCGGTGAATTATTACACATTGTCACTTAAAAATAGCTGGGTATTGTTTGGCCTGAACCAGAAAAAAACAAGGCTGTTCGCACCCAAGTCAAGGAATTAGATAAATAAACAAAATGGTACCTTCCTGTTGACACTTGGATGAACTTAGCAAATGTATCAGTCAATCCATCCTTTTATTTTAGCATTATATTGTAAACAAAAGCATTCATAGTATATCCTTTTCTCTCTAGGTCAGGGTCAGGGAAAGCAGAGACAATTTGAGGAAGGGGATATTTCTACTAGCACTTCCATACTCACTTCATCTGAAGCTAAAAATGGAGGCCAGGACCAATTAGATTCGAATCAAAGTGGACACAAACACAAATGCTAACAGCCAGCTGCAGATGCTCCGGATAAGGGACATCGTAAACTTCCTGTGTGGAAGCGTTTCTCTTAATGCGCGCTACCCTTCATGGGAATGTTTTGCTGCCCCCCGTTGATTTCCCATCATACTGTTTAATGCGTTTCCTTTGGACTGGTGTACATGTTTATGATAGTAAACGTACACACATTGAAAAGCATTCCAACAATGTCACACGGGTACTAAAATTGAGGACAGTTGGATGATAATGAGCGCTTTGTTTCTCGGGTATTAAAATCTGGAATTTGTCCGTCACTTGCGAGACCTACACAAAGAAAGTTCTTCATTCTTAAAGGAGCCTCCTCAGGAGAGTGTGGGAAACCAACTCGTGCATTCGGTCCCATGTGAACACATTAATCCTTGTCATGAGCTAGGCACAGAGCCTTGCGAAGACTTCAAGGGTAAGTCAGCTCGATAAATGGTAAATGGTGAATGGTCTGCATTTATATAGCGCTTATCAGGCCAATGAAGATTTCTCAAAGCGCTTTACAATGTGCTTCACACTTACCCATTCACACACACACTCACACACCAATAGCGGCCAGGCAGCCATGCAAGGCGCCGACCTGCTTTATTGGGGGCATTAGGGATTCATCTGACGTTTATTCATCAAGATCAGGAACAGACGGGTGGACAAACGGGTGCAAAAAAGGAGACAGGAGGGAGTCAGGGTCAAAATGCTTGCCTTGTCACAACAGAGGTTCGCTGACGGACTGACAACCGGAGAGTGAGAGGACTGGGCTTAAAAAGGGGCAGGGAACCAATCAGGTAGCCAGCTGCGGCTGGCGCCAAATGAGCGGGCACAGGTGATCCGAATCAGTGATCATGACATATCCTATATTGAAAAATGACATTGTGTAAATATTCTCTTAAATATATGATCTGTGACTGAATCAAGGATAGTTTTGCTTTAAACTAATGATTCAATGACATTTATATTTTCTTATTTTTCTAATACTACCACTATTATTATCATTTAGTTTGTCTTAATAGACTTCCATAGTGGGACAAACCCAATCCCTGCGTCGATTTGAATACTTCTTTCTGGGTCGTTTTACATCAAATTGACCCAATTCTTTAGATTGTTCTAAACATAATAACCAAGACCGTTTATTTTGAAATGAACACATTTTGGGGGATGTTGGTCACGGTTGCCATGGCGCCCAATTGGCCCCGCCCCTGTGGCGCCAGCTGCAGCTTGTTGACAGATTGGCACCCTGTCAGTATTAAACTCTGTCCTGTAAGTCCCCTTTTGTCGGTCCGTCTGCGAATCTCCGTTTTTACACGGCAAGCCCTTTTTCGCCCGTCTTGTGTTCTTCCTCCTGTTTTTCTCCCGCTACGATCTGTTTGATCTCGACCACGTCTGCTCTCCCGTCCCGAATTACGACCTGTTTTGATCTCGACCACGTCTGTTCTCCCGCCCCGAATAACGATCCGTTTTTGATCTCGACCACGTCTACTCTCCTCTCCTGGTTTTTGTCTTTTTTCCATTCCCCGCACTGTTACACTTCCTCGTCTGAGCAACCTACTCCCCGCGAACAGCGATCTCCGGATCGTGTGTGCACTCCTTTCCCTTCTTCCCAATAAAACTGTGAGAAACGTTACGCAAGTGGGTCCTATCTCCGTTCTGGTCTTGACAATGTTAGTAAAAACAATCATTTTCTGCAGAATTCTCTCGCACAAAAAAACATTACACAATTTGTTGCGGGTTGGTTTTGCAAAACAACACAGGACGTTCAATTAAATCGATTGAAGTATTGGGCTGGTCATGACCAACATTTTAGTTATTTTAACCCAAAAGCGAACTGTTAAAACATTTGGGTAAAAAATTGATTAATTTTACCAATTTATCAGGGTGATTTTACACAAACTGACCAAAATTGTCAGGAGCGGAATGGAAACAGGACCCAATTGTGTAACGTTTACCACAAGTTTTATTGAAGGCAAGAGGAAGGGTTGCTGGATGCGGGAAGCAAGTCGCTCTCGAACTCGGATTGTGATCCGAACACGGAAGTGGATCTTCCGTAGAGAGCAATGGCGGTGCCAGGGTGGGAAATACGGGTCGGTAGCCGGGACTGGGAGAGCAAGGCATGGTCAGGATCCAAACAGGTCGTAGCCGGAGACAGACGGGAGCAAAAACGTGACAGGTGGGATTCAGGGTCATAAAAGGCTTGCTTAGTATACACTGAGGTTCTCAGACGGACTGACAACAGGGGATTGACAGGACTGAGTTTAACTAGGGACAGGGAGCCAATAAGAGCCCACAGCGGTCGGGCACAGGTGAGTCACATCGGTAATTATGACAGAAATATTTTGGTTGTTCTAAACAAAATGACCCAGACTGTTTAGAATTAACCTGGGTCTCTGCAAAATAACAGGATGTCGGACCTAATCAACTTAAATATTGGGTTGGTGGTATTTGCCCCCCCCCCCTAGCCCTTTCTTTTTTATTAGACATTTCTTAGGTTACATAAAGTATTCCAACCTTAAGAGGGTGTGAAAATCAAGGACCAGCAACATGTTTGCTCAATGCAATCCTAGGTGGAGACTAACTGCAATGATGCAAACAGTGACATTATATACATTTTACTTTGGACCCGAATATTTTTCCCTCTGGATTCCTTTCAATTACTTTGCCATCTCTTTCATCTTGGATTTATTGTTTGTAAAATGAAGAGAGGGCTAGAAAAACGTCAACATATTTGAAGGTCAGCGTGCACAAAACAGAAGGACATTAATATTGGAACCAGCGGTGCTGAGTTTTAATGTCTTGGTCTCCGAGTTTTACGAGGGAGCGAAAGTTCAGCGATCATTCTGCGAGACCCCGTCTGCAACATTTCCACCTGCAGTCTCATTTCTCCCCACCGCAAGCCAGACGATTTCTTGCACAATCCATCATTTTAGGACTTGAAAACATGGACACACACACAAACACAGGTGGAGTTTCCAGCCGAGGGTTGCCAGGTTATTTCGAAATGTAAAGGGTTGCCAGCTAATTTACCAGCAGTTGGAGGCGGTTTGTGGACATTGGTAGTTTCCCCAAAACAACGCTGCAAACAAAAATAATTGACTCCTTTTACATTTTCCTTCATCTGTCAAGAGCAGAACAGAAGGAGGACCCAGATGCGTAACGTTACTCACAAGTTTATTGAAATAAAGATGAAAGTCAGTGCCCGCGATCCGGTGCTCGCTGGACGCGGAAGCAAGCCGCTCACGGGATCGGAGCGTGTTCTGAATGCGGAAGTGGATCTTCCGGAGCGGGAGCTCGTAGCGTAGCCAGACGGAAGAACAGGTCTTTAGCCGGGAACGGAGATCAAACATGGTCAGGGCCAAAAAACAGGTCGTAACAGGAGACAAATGGGGAAATCAGGAACAGACAAGTGGAAAACGGGTGACAAAAACGGAACCGAGTCCCGTGTGAAAACAGAGGTTTGCTGACGGACTGACAACAGGCGAGTGAAAGGACTGAGATTAAATAGGACGGGGAACCAATCAGGTAACCAGCAGGAGCTGACACCAAGCGAGCGGGCACAGGTGAGTGTCATGAGTAATTATGACACCATCTTAATTTCAAGTCAAAAAAAATAATGTGCACAATATTCTGAAATAATTTTATTTATTTCAATTTTAATTATTTTTATTTGAAATTTCAGAAAAACAAAAGTAATCCTTAAAAGTCCTAAATGATTTCCAAAAAGTGGAGTCAATAAAATCATTTTTATAAAAAAAGGGTGAATTTATCTTTTAAAATATTTAATCATTAATCATTTTTGTTTATATATAATTAAAAAACAAATAGTCAAATTAGACAAAGAGTGAAAAGATAGCGTCATTGTATTTTTGTTCTGCACATAGAAACGACCATACTCACTTTTAAACATATGGCCATGTTTATATTCCTTATTTTTCAAATGTTATGATGCAAAACAGTACCTGTCATTTAATAGGGTCATTCATTACGCACTTCCATTAATATGTGAGGAATTTCAAAGGACATGCCCAACAACATGAAAGAAACACATCATCTCAACACAGGAAATGAAACCAAGATTTCAAACCCGAACCACATGACCGTGAGGCAGACGCGCTAATCGTTTCTGCACCAGACTTTGAAGCGTACCTTTAAAAAAGGTCGGCTTCAAGTAAGATGGAGCTTCAGGTATGAGATGGCTGCTTACACTTAAATTGTTTGGAAGCCACGAAAAAATGTTTAAATATGTCAGGACCAGAACGGAGACAGGACCCACTTGCATTGGAAGAAAGGGAAAGGGTTGCGCCCACGAACCGGTAATTGCTGGACGCGGGAAGCAGGTCGCTCTGAACGTGGAAGAGGATCTCCTGTGGTGAGTGATGGCGGTGTCTGGAATGTAAAAACGGGTTAGTAGCCGGAACAGGAGAGCAAAAAAGTGGTCGGCGTCGTAAGCGAGTCGTAAGCCAGGAAAGGAGAGTAGACGAGGTCGGGGACAAAAAGAGGTGGAAAGCCGGGACGGGAGAGTAGACGTGGTCAGGATCCAAAATGGGTCGAAGCCGGGGGACAGACGGCAGCAAATAACCGGGACAGGTGGGAGTCATGGTCGAAAAAGGCTTGCCTAGTGTTAACTGAGGTTCGCAGACAGACTGACAAAAGGGGACAGACAGGAGTGGGTACAAGTACTGATCGGGAGCCAATCAGAGTCCGAGGCAGTTGGCGCCAAAGGAGCGGGCACAGATGATTCACATTGGTGAACATGACAATATATATATATATATATATATATATATATATATATATATATATATATATATATGGAGCTATATATATATATATATATATATATATATATATATATATGGGCAGCACGGCGGCGCAGTGGTTAGCGCTTGTGCGGCACAGTTCATGTCATGGGAACCTGTCGTGGGTTCAAATCCAGCTCCAGACTACCTGTGCGGAGTTTGTATGTTCTCCCCGTGCTTGCGTGGGTTTCCTCCGGGCACCCCGGTTCCTAGGTGTGAATGAGCGAATGAGTTGTCTGTCCCTGTGTGCCCTGCGATTGGCTGGCAACCAGTTCAGGGTGTCCCCTGCCCACTGCCTGGAGATGGCTGGGATGGGCTCCAGCCCCCCCGCGACCCTAATGAGGATAAGCGGTACTGCTAATGAGATGAGAGATGAGATGATATATATATATATATATATATATATATATATATATATATATATATATATATATACGCTTGCTTGGTGTTACTGGCTTCTCGCCAGAGGTCAGAAATTGGACAAAATTGAATTGTGAGCTCCTTTGGTAAAAAAGCTCTATGTGTATTGGTTGTGAAGGGTTATCAACTTTGGGACAGCATCCAGCTCCCCTTTTTTCCTTTCTTCCTTTCCTCCAGCTGGACGCCACAGGAATCAACTTAACTGTATTTGTTCACATGAACAACGTATCATTGAAATTTCCATTGTTTAAAATGTCAAAAAATGATGTCAAAAGGGGCATTGAAGCCTACAATGGCCCTAATTAAATCATTTGAAGTGATCAAATTGTATTGTTCGCAACTGGGCCTTTTATCTCTTATTCATGAAACAAAGGACATTCAGGGGTCACCTTGGCAACCCCCCTCAGGAGGCCGGCAAGAGCGGTGTGAGAGCGACTGCTCCTTACCCCGCAATTTAGCTCTGATCCAGCCAGCGGCCAAGGCTGTCCTGTGAGCAAGGAGCGAAAAAGTTTTGCTAAGAAAGAAGCCGAGAGCTTGAGATTGCTAAGCATGAAGAAAAGAACACACTCTTGAGTCGGAGATTTAGGTTTTCTAGAGCCCTTCCATCGGAGGTGTGTGCTTCCAGGATCGGCTCAGGAAGGAATCACGCTCCCCCGATGGCTCGAGACTCATTTATTTGGGAACACAGACATAAAACAACATCTGATTGTTTTAAGTGAGATCACGTCAATACATGAAACAAATCTGGTTGGTTTAGACAGAAAACACATGTTTAAATAAATTGAATAATGCTGAATGCTAGATGGCGTTCAAACATAATAACTCAATAAGAAAAGTGAAACTTTGTAACACAAAAGGTACAATGCGTCGCTGAGAAATCAAAGCAATGGCAAAGGGAGGCAAACTCTTTCCCGCACTTCCCAGCACCAAAGAAAAGGCCATCTTGATTAATAGTTAGCGAGCCCTAAGAGGATACAGTTGTAAGCTCTTCCCCGGACTTCCCAGCACCAAAGCTAAGGCCATCTTGATTAATAATTAGTGGACCCCAAGAGGATACAATTAATTGTTGCAAGAATACAAACAGCACCCGGATATAATGTTTAGGCTTGTTGTAATTGCCCTTACATTTTGTACCAGTAAGGTACCCAAGAGTTCTGAAATAGCCAGCAGCCAGGTAACGCCTGATCCAGCAAGCGGCCAGCCAAGTTCTGAGTGAACAAGCAGGAAGAAAGTCTTTCTTAGCAAGAGCCCAACCGTTTGGATTTGGCCAGCGACCTCATTGGTCTGACCTGCACACTTTTTCACTTTTGGGCCAATGGTTAGCGTAAGGACGCTAATCTATGCTTGCTAATCCGCTCTTCAAGACATAGAACTAACCCGCGAGCTTCCAGCAGCCAACCGCGACTTCAAGGCACTGCATTCAGTGATTCCGGTCCCGACTGGGCCTCCACACTTAGGGACTGCAGATTGTGCTGGACCCTCTGAACCGGCTTCGACCATCACCGCATCAACGCACTGAAAGCAAAGTTCATCTATTGATAGGATAAATGGACAATCCGATCAAATTACAATAACGCACAGTGCCTAAGGTTCCATTCGACGTAAACAGTAAGCCAAGGAGTGTTTGTGATTTTCTATCCTAATGGTGCCAGCCAAAACTTCAATCCATCTTTATTTCTGCCTTTTGTTATTCTTACTTTGTGTATTTTGTCAAGCTTCTCCTTTAGATGATTAGTAAAGAAAGGTCCTTAAATCTAAGAGTGTGTGTCTTGATTAAAGTATGTTGAACTTTTAAAAAACAGTGAAAAGAATTCGCTTTAAATTGTTGTGTAGCCAATCCTTCAGATAAGCTAGATGGAGATAGATAGATAGATAGATAGATAGATAGATAGATAGATAGATAGATAGATAGATAGATAGATAGATAGATAGATAGATAGATAGATAGATAGATAGATAGATAGATAGATAGATAGATAGATAGATAGATAGATAGATAGATAGATAGATAGATAGATAGATAGATAGATAGATAGATAGATAGATAGATAGATAGATAGATAGATAGATAGATAGATAGATAGATAGATAGATAGATAGATGGATATAGATACTTTATTCATCCCGTAGGGAAATTCTCACTTCCAGCAGTATCCTTGTGTTGAAAAATAAAATAATAAAATAAAGATATAGAATAGAAAAATACCCAATATAACGTTTTGCTATAGAGTATTTAAATAGTGCTACGGAAAATACACGCTGTAATAAAAATAGGGTCATATGCAAATGTAGGGGTGAGGTTTAATGTGGTCTTTTACTCCCCCGGGTGGAGTTAAAGAGCCTCATGGCATGAGGAAGAAATTATCTCCTCAGTCTGTCTTTGGAACAAGACTGTGACAGCAGTCTGTCGCTGAAGCTGCTCTTCTGTTTGGAGATGATGCTGTGTAGTGGATGTACTGAATTGCTCATGATTGACCGCAGCTGAAAGGTTTCCATGCCGTTTCCTAATAAGATTATCCCAAAAAAAAAAACGGGAAGACAAGTTTAAAAGGATAAAACTCGCCTCTTCAATTCAATTGTTCAAATAATGTATCGATCAATTCATTGAAATTTGCTGCAGTTGATTTCTGCGGGACATTTCCGAATTATTTTTTACCCTATAACAATAATGTATCAATGTACAGTGGATGACAAAGTTGTATCCATCCATATACAGTAAGACATTGTTACTCAAATGACTGCATTTGAACAGTTCGGTATTTAACCAAAACGGTGTGAATTTTGCTTCATTATTCAGACAAAATATCGTAAATTGAACAAATCCGAACACAGCCAAACGTATAACCTATCGAGATAAGCGGTCATCTTGGCTTTTTTAAGCCTAGATGGTAAGCATCGTTTCCAAAGAGTCTGAAAACATGTGTTGAGAATTGATTGTCGAAACCAATGGGTCCCAAGAAGGTTAGTGATAAGGGGAAGGAAAAGAGGAGAACCATGAGAACAAAGATTGAGTTGAAGAAGGAAATGATTGCGAAAAATGAAAATGGTGTACGATTGTCTACCTTCAAACTGCTGCCTAAAGGTACATCCATCCATCCATTATCTGCACCGCTTATCCTCAGTAGGGTCGCGGGTGTTCTGGAGCCCATCCCAGCTATCTTCGGGCAGTGGGCAGGGGACACCCTGAACTGGTTACCAGCCAGTCGCAGGGCACACAGAGACAGACAATTCACTCGCTCACTTGCGCTTAGAGAGAAATTGGCCAATTAACCTGACATGCATGATTTTGGAATGTGGGAGGAAACCGGAGTGCCAGGAGGAAACCCACACAGGCACGGGAAGAACATGCAAATTCCAAACAGGAAGGTTTAAACCCATGATCTCAGAACTGTGAGGCAGATGCGCTACCTAAAGGTACAAGTAATGGTTCAAAATGGTATTATATATGTATATTCATTAGGTTAAATCTTTGTTATCTACATTTTTACATAAAAATCTATGTTAGTGGTCATGATTTGCCAATTTCCCTCGCCTGCGCTCAATCGTTCAGGCCCAGCTGCCACTCGTTCCCTAATTAGTCCTCCTCCTATTCAAACACGTCATTCTCGTTCACTCCTTGTCAGTCCGTCAGTGAACCTCCGCACATGCAAGGCAAGCATTTTTGACTCTGGCTTCCGTTCTGTTCCCGACCTGCTCCTGTTTCCTGCTCGTCTGTGCCTGGCTTCACAATCTTCTCCGGTTACCTGACTTGTCCCTATATCCGACCACCTCCGTTCTCCCGTCCCGGCTGCCCGACTTGCTTCCGATCTCTGACCACGCCTCGTTGCGAGGGCTTCCTGCTCCTCCTGCCCAGCGAGCACCGGATCGCTGTTGTTTTCTTTTTTCCCCAGCCTGACTTCCTTGATTCCCCAATGAAGCATTGTGTGAAACGTTACGCATTTGGGTCCACTGCCTGTTACGGTCGTGACAGTTAGTCGTGCGTTCATGGCTGTTAAGGTACATCTATTATTCATAATTCAGTTATTTAGGAAATGCATAGTAACATATAAAAATAAACACTTTGACTCCGTATGGGAAAAATGTTTCAGTATTGATTAATTTGCAGGTTAAAAACAGATCCAGAACAAATTCTGGTCAAATACTTCGGTTATCCTGGTCAATGGAGGAAGGCAGAACCCACTATGTGAAAATACGCAAAATAGCAACACCCCAGACAGAAAGTGCATTTTTACAAGCAGGTTTACAGATGTTAGTCTCTTCCTTCTTGATATAGCAAATGGTTAATTCATTCAGTCTATATTTTTGGAACTATGGTTGCAAATCTATTTTTGTCTTTCAACATGTCCAATAGAGTCACTTTTTCCTTAATTGTTAGAATTTTTGCTTTTTCTTTGCTTCGGTAGATGCACCAAGGGATAAAAAGCGTTTAGGCGGCATGATGAAGGGTTTCGCAAACTTTTGAACTTGAAAACCACCATAAGACACAAACTCTTCTCACACAATCTATAGAACAAACTGCAGAGATGCAGAAAGGATTGCAGAGCGGGGGTACAAGAGATGCTTGGGGAATGTTAATTAGCCAATAGGCATCCGAGATCTCAATGGGCGCTGGCCAATCGGCTTGAATCTGTCATGAACCAGAACAGGATCAGGACCCAAACGCGTGACGTTAATCACACAAGCCTTTTATCTTACGGGAAATGGGGAGTCATGCACGTTAGGCAGCAGTCTGGCGTGGAATGATAGGAAACCAGAGGCCGACGAGATCGATACAAATTACCCGAGTAGATATCGGACAGATGGGGTCGATGACGGACAGGACGGGGCAGACAAGATTGATATCAAAACAGGATATTGAAATAAACAGGACAAACTAGACGGGATCAAAAACTGGAGGGAATAATAAACAGGACAAAAATAGACGGGAACGAAACTGGAAACCGATATAAAACAGGACAAAAATAAACGGGAACAATACCGGACAGGGAATAACAACACAAAACAGGACCAAGTCAAAACCCACTGCTTGTGGGGCAGAGGTTCGTTGACAGACTGACGAAAGAAGACTGAGCTTAAACAGACGGAAAGCCAATCTGTCAATGAGCCGCGCCATGGCAACCCACACAGAATCTTGGCTGTCTGAAACTTTCCTCCATGGTGCAATAAACACCAGTTGGATGGTTTTAATAAATATTTTCAACACAGTTTTGATTTTAATTGAATATTTTTTGACAGCGAACCATCGAAAACCGAAGCGAGAAGTCACGGTGTCTTCCGCTTGCGTGTAAACATAGTCAATGTGATTGTTTTTACTTTCCCTACTCAAAGACAAAAAAATGTCTGTCTGCCGTTAGCATAAATTCCAAAAGTTCGTTGACGGTGTCTCGTTCCAAAAGTGTGTTGACGGTGTCTCTTTTTTTTTTTCATCGTGAGGACACAAAACACGGCCACAAATGCAGGAGGCGAGGGGAGCATTGAATGAGAACATCTGGAAAAAATTAGCTTGTTTTCTCATGGAACTTTGCAGCCAGGAACGGATGGGCAGACTCCAAGTCACACCAGCTCAAAATCAAAAGAAGTTGGGAGGTGGCGTGAGGACAGCCGCACATTGGTTCGATGGTGGAAATGTTCAGGAGAGCGCCAAGCATGGGAAAAAGCATCGATCAGATGTTACGATCCATCGACTGATGATTTTCATTTGTGGCGAGGAATTTCTAAAGTCACGGGGGCAGTAGCTCAGAGAGGCAAGTCTAGACTTTCTTGTCCCTGCACTAAAGTGTTCTCAGGTCAAGAAAAGGTTTTATAGTAACGAAAAGCAGGCCCTGATTGTGGCTGTTCCTTAGCGAGGGTAGCATTTCACATGCCTTTTTTTCCAATTCTGATACGGCAAGATATTTTTGCGTCACTGCAAGCCCAGGGAGCCTTAGCGAATAAATATTGGACAAAAATACATGAAAGATTCCCCTCGCTAGTTCGTGTTTTGGTTATCCCTGTTTCATTGCTTTGTGGATTTTGACAGCTGACAGAAAATGCCATCACTTGGGAAGGTTAGGAAGGGCTTTGTGTGTTTGTCGGGCGTGACTGTCAGTGTTTGCGGTTTTGAGAGGCAGATGTAATACACAGAGGGGTGGGCGCTCAAGTCAATGTGTCTACCCCCCACCCACTCCCCAAAAACAAACGGCTACAGCTGAGCTACTAGCTGTGCCTCTTTACTTAGAAAAAAAGGAATCTAATTAAATCACCAGCATATGCTCCATGGATTTTTATCCAGTCCAGCAAATGAATGCGGCGGTGTCAGGAGAAAAGGCAATAGCAAGGCTGCTACGGCTAGGCTATAAGTGCTTTTAAGCCATCCCTGCCGATACTGTATCTCAGTAACGCCAGAACCATTACCCATGAAACGGGTGACCTGGAGCTACAACTCATGAAAAACTGGCTACATTCAGGATGGTTGTATTTGAATTATCACGGAGACCTCAACCTGCAAACCCAGTGCAGCCAGCTGGCAGACTGTATCCCACCAACGCCAGAGCCATTACCCATGAAACGGGTGACCTGGAGCCACAACTCACGGGCAGCCGGCTACATTCAGGATGGTCCTGAATATCACTTCCTTACACTGAGAAGCCCTCCAATTTAGTCGTATCCTTGTATAATGACAATACAGAGCGTTCATTCAACTGTGTTTTTATTTGTGGCGTTTGGGGTTTTTAAGTGTTATTGTTCTATCTTCGTTATTCATTATCCATTATCCGTTATCGGTCAGTTCATAATACGCTACAAAGCCTAGGAGCCGGGACACTTACTCTCAGCCAAAAGGCCAAGCTAAGGTCCTAGCCCTGAAGCCTGCTGCGATCATTGCGAATGCACCGTTCCCGGAGGTACTGCAATACCGGGCCGATGCGTGGAGTGGACAGAGCAAGCTCATTTGTAGATCAATAGGTTTAAATTGTATTACAGTCATATACTTTTCTCTCTGTATGGACATCATCTCAAAATAAGTTTGGCCATCAGGGGCTTAAATGAAGGTGCGGCACTGCTTCGCGGATTTTCATTATTTGCAGCGGGTTCCTGTCCGCATTAACCGAGGGATTGCTGTTATTGTCACTGACTCCCAAAGTATTTACGATGCTCACAAGATTCTTAACAAAATCAAGAGAAAGAGATGCATTGTGGGAGTTAGTTCAGCCAATAGTATATAGGCATTTTCATGATGCCATGACGCACACCAATAGCAGACAAGCATTTTATATGACGATGACCAATAAAAGACATGCATTTTAAGAGACATAACTGTCATCCGCACAAACAATGCAAAATAATGTGTTGTTAATGTGGTACTGTGGGTAAAATGCTGTAGCAAGCTTATTTCACCCTGTAAAGTCGTAAGGCGGGGATGCCGTATCCCGGAGATCAACTATATCTAAAAATGGAGTATTTCTTGCAGTTTTCTTTGCTGTAAATAAATTTGGCAAATCCAAAATGGGGACAGTGCACTTCTCCCTGCTGGTTTTGAAATAGATGAGGGGAGCTGCTTCAGTGAGTCTGGAGTCGGCTGCATTCCAAAAGCCCTAAAATGTGTAATGAGCAGGGGGTACGAAAAATGCTTTGCACAAAATGCCTGGTCCATCTCTTTTTGATCCAAGATGACACTTTCACACACATGAGCTTTAATAAATTTGAAGTAAGACTACAGACCTGTAAAAAGCGATTCCTTCCAAAATGATAAATATGTAAACTGTTGTTGCCAGTTCATAACTCAGATCTGTGGCTGTACTGGCAGAGGGTTGATGTTTCGTAACTTGTACGCAGATGTGGATTATGAGACAGGAGAGGGCTGATACTTTGTGTCATTAATCAATATCGTTATTACATTTTTCAACCTCAAGAAAGCACTTGCTGCAAGAGTATTTCGAGATGCTGCTTTTGCCAGAATTTGGTAAGACCTACAGAGAAGTTGTTTTTTATTATTGTAACACTTACTTAATTAAAAAACAGATAAATATCAATACTACGATACAGTAGACCCCAGGGATACGTTGACCCTCCTGACTTATGACGTACTTACTTCACGTTATGGAATAAGAGGTTTTTCTGACCCTCTAGTTATTTTCCCCACTGTATGACATCAACAAATATTTTGCATGGCCAAAAATGTAAAAAATTCAAACTTTGCAGTGTACAGTATTTATTTGCTAGGGATCCCAAGAAAGTGATGCTAAAGGGTGGGGTAAAAAAGTGCTAACCATGGAAACAAAGCTTGTAAATATCACAAAATATGAAGAAGGCAAAGCATTGTTACGTTCGCTAAGGTTTATGGCCGTAATCGATGACTGGGACTGTTATTGAAAATAAGGTGATTAAAGCAAAGAAATCTTTTTAGCATATGACATTACTTGAAAGTTATAAAAAGTATAAAAATAAATTTCCTTTGTTATGCGCTGTCTTCTTCTTCTGCATCTACTCGCTACTCCACTGTACCAGCTAAAGTCAAGTCACACCAATGTCATGATTACTGATGTGACTCAGCTGAGCCTGCTCATTTGGCGCCAATTGCCAAGGGTTCTGATTGGCTCCCTGTCACTATTTGAACCCAGTCCTGTCTGTCCCTTGTTGTCAGTCTGTCTGCGAACCTCAGTGTATACTAGGCAAGCCTTTTTCGACCCTGACTCCCACCTGTCCCGTTTTTGCTCCCGTCTGTTTCCGGCTAAGACCTGTTTGGATCCTGACCACCTCTGGTCTTCCGTCCCGGCTTTTGACCTCTTTTTGTCCCCGACTACGTCTACTCTCCCGTTCTGGCTTACAACTCTTTTCGACCCAGACCACACTTTGCTCTCCCAGTCCCGGCTACCGACCAGTTTTTCCGTGGCTGACACCCCCATCGCTCGCTACGGAAGATCAACTTCCGTGTTTGGATCACAGTCCGAATTTGAGAGGGACTTTCTTCCCGCGTCCAGCGAACACCGGATCGTGGGCACACCCGCTCTTTCTTTCAATAAAACTTGTGGTCAACGTTACGCAATTGGGTCCTGTCTCCGTTCTGGTCCTGACAACCAAAGGTAAATAGCATTTCATTTTTTTTCTGTACATGAATATTTATAATGTTGTTTGATCAGATGCAGATATATTACACATAAGTAGTACAGTGCTTACTATTTACAGTTTTGTTATTCAAATAATTTTATCCCGGGTACTGGCATTACCCAAGGTTCCTATTCCTCGCTAAATTCTTTCAAACACGTAAAAAATCATCGCCAAAATAATTAAGTCTCAACTAACCAGTGAAGGAAGCTGTCATCGATTGGAAAGAGTGAAGTTTGCCCGCTAATTCATTTCTATTTGTTTTTTCTTTCCAGTCATGACCCGTAAAATTACGTTTTTCAACCGACTGTATTCTCACTCAGGTTTGTGTCAGTCAAGTTCATCAAATGTCAGCACCCGATGGAAAAGTCATTAAAAGTGACCACATATATAAAACATCCTCCCAGAGTTGAAGTTTGATCCTTTTGTATGTACCGGTAAGTGCCGTTGTGCTAATGGAGACGACAGCCTTTGTTATGCTAGCAGCACAGTCAAATATGCGCCGGTTATCAAACCGAATCTATGCTGACCGTATACTTTCGTGCAGCTCTGTTTACCTTTTGGCAGCAATGTGGAGGGTTTGTGTATTTCTTCATATTATAAAACCCCGGGTTACAGCGTCCCAAACTTTTCATGTTATAATGTGGAATAGCATGCTCTTTGGCCGGTCGTTACAATATTATCCCCGCCATACATAGACAACAAATTCTTTCGCGTGGCTAAATATGAATAAAATTAAAATTTTGTGGCGTTTGGTTCAAGTGATTTATACAGCTCTAAGATGTCTACCTTTTGGTCAAAGTTACGGCATCATAAAGATACCGATATGCTATTGGCTGAATTCCCTCCCACCATGTCTTCCTCCAATTTTACTTTGGTCAGAATCTCAAGTAATAAACTGGAATTTGTTTAGACTTACCTTGATACTAAATGGAGGAGCAAAAACGTGCTAACCATTAAAATAAAGCTAGAGATAATGAAGAAATATGAAGAAGGCACATGTATCATTACCCTTGTGGACCAATCAACAATCAGGACAATTATTAAGGGTAGATTGCCAATTAAAGCATAACGTCTTTTGAGTGCATGAGAGTCATATGGGTCCTAAGAAGGTGATGCTAACGGGAGAAACAAAAACATGATAATTATGGAGATGAAGCTTGCAATTATCAAGAAATACAAAAAAGGCAAACATAGTGTCATATCAATCGACTACTAGGAAAAGCGAGGAGACGATAAAAGTGAGGAAATCTTCTGAAAGCACGACAATCCTTGCAAGTGGAAGTTTGAAACTAGTTTTCGTTTTAATCTGCCATCCTGTCTCCCTTCTGAATCTACCTGCTACTCTAATGTACCAGCTCAAATCAAGGTATAGGTATATAAAATGGAAATAATATCTTTACGTGGGCAGCACGGCGGCGCAGTGGTTAGCGCATGTGCGGCACAGTTCATGTCATGGGAACCTCCTGTGAGGGTTCAAATCCGGCTTCAGACTTCCTGTGTGGAGTTTGTATGTTCTCCCTGTGCTTGCGTGGGTTTCCTCCGGGCACTCCGGTTTCCTCCCACATTCCAAAAACATGCATTTCAGGTGAATTGGCCGGTCCAAATTGTCCCTAGGTGTGACTAAGCGAGTGAGTTGTCTGTCCCCGTGTGCCCTGCGATTGGCTGGCAACCAGTTCAGGGTGTCCCCTGCCCACTGCCCAATGATTGCTGGGATGGGCTCCAGCACCCCCGCGACCCTACTGAGGATAAGCGGTGCAGCTAATGAGATGAGATCTTTACGTGCATTTTTATTGATAAATGTAGTTCAATATTTACACGGGAGACGGAGCGTGGTCGGAGATCGGAACAAGTCGGGTAGCCGGGTCGAGCGGGAAACAGAATCGGGCAGAATACGGGTAGCCGGGACAGGAGAACGAAGCTTGGATCGACGATCGATACAGGAAACAGGTCGGGATCAAAACGGGATCCAGAGTCAAAAGTGTTTGCCTTGCATGCTCTGACCAGGAGTGAACGAGAATGACGTGTTTAGGAGAGGACTAATTAGGGAACGAGTGGCAGCTGGGGCTGAACGAGTAAGCGCGGGGGAGGGCAATTGGCAAATCGTGACAAGATATGTGTAGATAAAGCCAATACTCCTAAAACATTTTCTTATTTTTTTTTTCAAACAAGACCTTTTACTAAATCAAAAAAACATTAAAAAACATAATAAATTAGAATAAAAAATATATGTATAAATATATTACCTATTTATTTAACGACCCATATATGCCTTAAAAACTTCATATTTTTTCAGGGCGTGTTCATTTAAATAAACTTTTTTTATGTTATTTTCTTTTATCTTTTAATTTCCTTTCTGAATAAACCAAGTACATCCTTTTATTTTGTCCAAAATTGCACTTGGAATAAGATTTAATGTTATGGCTTCTTTTAGAGAATAAAGAATAGATTTGTTAGCAATTATTTTTTATTGAATGCCCCATTTTTCTTCTTTAAACAAATTTGTTTTTTAAACTTCAAAAATAAATAAATAAACTTCTTTTTTAGGTTTTTCAGTACAAAATGACCCAACTTTTTGGGGCTATCAAAAAGAATGATGTTGTGTTTTAATGTTTTTGATAGTAGTACTAATGGTCTATTGCTTACGGCATTATTGAGGATAATGATTCGTGTGCCTTTTCATATTTCTTTATCATCGCAAGATTTGTTTCCATGGTTATCATGTTTTTGCTTCCTCTTTTAGTATCACTGCAAGTCTTGAGCAAAGACAATACAAAAATACAGTGTTGTATCACGGTAATGCATTTAGTCAGGGAGTTCAGCCAATATCAGCTTTTTCACAGTGCCGTGACACAAACCAATAAGCGGATCAGCTTTTTTTGTGATGTCGCACAATAGCAAACAGACATCTTCCAGGTGTAACTCTACAAACGCACAAGCACTGCAAAGTTTTTAAATTCCATGTTTTTAGGTCTTTTAATAAGTTGCTGTAGGAAAAATGCCGTAAAGAGGGGCTAAACAATCACCTTATTCCACACTATAAATCGAAAACGTTGTAAGGCTGGGTCGCCGTATCCCCGGGGTCTACTGTACAAATACATTTTGATTTATCTATGAATTGCATGAATATAACCGTATGTATTATATCATGCAGGGTTAACAGCAGCAAACCATATCTTTGAGTCTATATTTTTGTTGAATTGCAATACCACTCTGCCTCGAAATATGTCAGGAGCCGCCACTTACATGCGAAGGATCATGTGTCTGCGTATTCCGTTTTGCAAGAAGGCAACCGAGCGAATGCGTGCTTCTGTAACATCCCGAGAGTAATCATCGGACAGACCGCAGAGTGAAAGGTCTTGGCCCACCTTCAGCTTCGCGGTTCATCCAGAATGTCTTGGAGAAGATCACGATGCGCGTGCTGCAGGCTCAACGCCATCTTCTCCCCTGTAAAACAGCAAATATTTTCTTAATGGGTCGCAATGTCCACCGGGAGTGTGAGATTTTTGCGCGGAAGTTGTCGGTACATTCTGAGCCAGCGGTGACACAAGGGCTTTCTGGTTTCAAGGAGACCTGTAAGAAACACTTGAGGCCTTTCTAAAACAGGGGAGAATTGTGCTAGCACTGTTAACAACTACTCGACATTGCAAAGATCTCAAAGACTTCGAACGCTGGCTTTGCAATGAGGCAGGTGAGGTCTGTGTTGCTCTTCAGCACTGACAGCCGAGAGCCCAGCAAGACAACGAGAATTGGTACACAAGAAGCCTTTTTCATTTAAGAACAGAATATAATTGCCATCGGACAACATAGTGAACATTGTTTACAATAAGATTTGATATGACACTTCAGGATAAACATGTAATAAAAGACTTAAAGGTAGGGTACTGTGATAGATGCGTCCTTAAAAAATTAACAGATATATTCTCTAATAACTCCCGTAGTGCCATAATGCAAAATATGTTTTCTTAGACGGCAGGAGTGGTTTTAATCAGATCTTTGTCAACACATTGGGGAAGCCCAAATTCCTAATGTTGCTTCCTGTATCCGGCAAATGAGTGTGTGCAGGCTGTACTACAAGGCGAGCAGGCGTAGTGAAGCAGTGTGAGGAGAGTTGAAAGATATGGACCAATAGTAATAGGCAGGGAAGTCTTCAACAGAGCTTATTCCTTTCAAAAAAAGATGACCAAGTCCCATCGTCATCATCTGGTCGGAGAGGGATGACGTTTTCGTGCACGTCCAACTATCCAAAATATAAATAAACAACCATAAATACCCTAAATATGAATAAAATGCATTCCTAAATAACAACAATCATCTAACTGTGTCCATAATAAAGTTCAGATGTAATAGAGATAAAAACTACAATTTTAATTAATTTATTGTACCTTTGAGAAGTGTTTTGATGGCAAACCATCGTAAACCCATATTTTGCAATCATTTCCTTCTTCAACTATATTGTTTTTCTCGTCGTTTTTCTCTATTCCTTCCCCTTATCACTATGTTTCTTGGGTCTGATTATTATTGGCGGATAAAAGGAAAATAAAACACATTAAATAACAAAAAATTCTCAACTGCCGATCTCCTTTATTATTAGGTCTCAGACTCAAATTACTTGGGGAGCCTCCAGAGCTATGATCTGGGTGATATTGGGCCAAATCGTGTTTTCCACGAGAAACGCTCATACAAAAACATTCAATTTTATACTTTTCATTGTCTACACAAAGTAAGATTGAAAAAAAAAAAGAATTAATGTGAAAATCAATGCATCAGTCAATCATATATTGAATCCATAATTTGTGTGAGCTGTACTTACATTAAACTTTAACATTAAGATGGGGGTCTCAAACTATCATCTGCAATTGGCCCCTGGGCTACTCGTTTGAGACCTCTAAATAATGCCAGCCGACGGGGCGAAAGAAACCAAGATGGCCGCTCATCTATTTCGGCCACTCATTCGGCTGTGTTCAGGTATGTTAGAGCCCTGATTTTTTGTTTAAATACCGAACAAAAACACAGTCGTTTGAGTGCCGAAGCGTCCCCAATGAGAAGTCGTATGTAACCTCTCAGGTTACTTAAATCTTTGTTTTGCATGTTTGTTTTGACTGCAGACTAAGCTGTAGGATAAGGCCTGTGACACATCATAGGGGAATTAAAACACTGCAGAGAGAACAGATCTGCAAGTGGTTTCTAAGCAAAATTTCATTTTCTTTGATTATTTTTTTGTAAGAGGACTCCCAACTGTGAGCTTCTAGGAACAGACGCTCTCGTGTTTTTTGGGGGAGGGAAACGTTTTCTTGGCTGACTTGTGGAATAAAAAACAAGCCGTGACGCCAAGGCTGAAAGTAATGCGGGGAAAAGCACTCCTTGGTGCAATCCCCCATGCAAATATATCTCATCAGTGAGTTACCTTTAGTCCTCTCCTTTCAATTTTGGGCTTTTGCACTCATGAATAACTGGAAATGATGAAATGGGTGAACTGTGTAATTATGGCTAAATTTGTTTACATGCAGTTAATCAACCGATTGGAAAAAGAATGTTTCTGGTGCAATCAGAATGATGGGTTTACGTGCCTGGATATAAACGGATATTTCTTTCAGGCCTGGGGGCTCATTATTGCCTTTCTGTCCACTAAATAGTAAAATGCACACATGCAGCTGCGAACCGTTATTCCCAATCCATGTTGCTGTGAGCGATGAATGGGAAAAGGCACTTTTGTTGGGACACGTGCCATTCTGGCCAGCTTCAAATGGAATTCACCGTTGTGCCCGGGATCCATTATCTTCGGCTGACTATTGCTGAGCGCGGGGCCAGCAGTGTTTTTGTTTCATTCGGTTCAGGCCGCTGAAGATTGCCACTGTTGCCCACCTTAAACAGACTACATTGTTTTGGCCACAATTCATTATCGCCATTCGACTATTTCTCAGAGTGAGGCCCGGAATGCATGTTTTGTTTGGCGGCTACTTTTCCCCCCGTTATTTCAACTTAAAACAAACAGCACCCATGCGGCCACGATCTAATTTCCCTGGCTGACTAAGAACTTTTTTTTTTCAGGCCGCTAAAGTGTGCCATTGTGATCCGCATAAAATAAACTGCGTTATTTTGGCTGTCATTCATAATCCCTAGTAGACTACTGTTGAGAGCAGGGGCAAAAGAGCAAATATGTGTCATGCTTGACGGCTCTTTTATACCTGTTCTTTCTGCAAAAAATGAACAGCACTTGTGTGGCAGATTCTTAGAACACGCAACAGGCAGCACTGCAATCCAATATCTCTAGTTGACTCTTAATAAGTTCAGGGGCCGGTAGAGCCCTTTTTTTGGTATAGGATGCAGAAGCATCCCATTGAGGCCAGCCTAAAATAAACTGCACTGTTTTGACCGCAATGCATTATCCCCATTTGTCTATTGCTGAGAACTAGGCTGGGGAAAGTCCACTTGAATTGTGCGTGACTGTGAATTAGGCTCTTTTTTTGTACTTTCCACCTAAAATGAACAGCGACCGTGCGGCTGAGATCAATTATCCCCTGTCGATTATTGCTGTGAGCGTGGACCGGCAGAGTGGGTATTAAAAATGAGGGTGAAACTTCGCAAATTTTTTCATATGACAAACGAGGTATCACAGTGTTCTGTTTCCAATTGGAATACTGCCTGCATGTAAAATTACCTTTTGTTTGCTCCAGCATATTTTGTCCAGCAATTTGCTCAAATACTTACAAAATAAGCATATTTGAGCTTCTTTTTTTTACCAAAGTATTTTTTGTAAACAGAAACTACAGTGGCCACTCTCACATCAAGAACATTGTGTGGCAGATTCTTGCCCTTGGCAAACGCATAGAACATGCAGCACGCGTGTCCCATCTTAAAAGTGTTTACCACAATGTGAATAAGGAGTTTTAGCTGCGTGATGATGTAACAATGTTTCACAAATGCCTTCCCCTCTCTTGTTGACAACCAAGCTGACACACCAGATGGTTCACACCACAAATCCTCTATTGCAGTGTAGCAAAACGTGGCCTCTTTTTAGAGTTTTTGGTGACAGCGTTCTGCTGTACATTTCACTTCCCCTTTAACATAAACATGCCTATGTCCAGCTGCTGTCGTTTAACTTGTGATGGTCCAGAGATGATGGCGAATGGAAAGACATCATTTACACATTCCGATTTTAGACCCACAGGGGTTGGACAGCCAAATTAAAATTAACACAGCTTGAAGTGGTATGGATAATGAATACATTTTGTTTAGATAAAACAGTCTGAAAGACACGCAAAAATGCGTGTATTATTGTGAATGCCAAGCATTATCTGAATCTCGAGGCACACTGGCCTTAGAAAATGTAAAAAGGACTTATCGTGTTTGTTCATAATCAACCCCAAATGATTTATTATTACAGTTAGTTTCAAAACGGTCAATATTAGATTTTTGCTTTCATGTGTAAATAAAACGTAAATAAATAAATAATAGTTATAAAGAAATGTTTTTTTCTACCTCTTGAAAAAAGGGATGGCCTGTTTCTTCACACAACAGTGACACTATTTTAAATTCAAATTGATTAAACCATTTTGTATGAATTCATTACATTTTTTAACATTAGGCTAGACACTGTTGCCTTGGTTGTAAATATATGTCATGAAGACTGATTTCACCTGTGCCTGCTTATTTTGCGCCAGCCACTGCTGGCCTCCTGATTAGTTCCCCGTCCTACTTGAGCTCCGTCCCGTCACTCGCCTGTTGTCAGTCCATCAGCGAATCTCTGTTTCTACAAGGCAAGCATTTTGACTCTGACTCCTGTCGTTCCTGCTTTTTCACCTGTTTTCCACCGGTTCGTTCCCGATTTCCCCGTTTCTCCCCTGTTGTTTGACCCAGACCACGTTTTGATCTCCCTTCCCAGCTAACGACTCGTTTTTTGATCCCGACCACGTTCTGCTCTCCTGTCCCGGCTATCGACCTGTTTTTTCCGTCTACTACCCTACGATCTCCCGCTCCAGAAGATCCACTTCCGCATTTGGAACACGTTCTGGTTCTGTGAGCAGCTTGCTTCCCGCGCCCAGCGAGCACCGGATCCCGGGCGCTGCCTTTCCTCTATATCTCAATAAACTTGTGGTTAACGTTACGCATCTGGGTCCTAATTCCGTTCTGGTCGTGACATATAAAATAAAGAAGTAGCATATCTTAACTTTATTTTATCATTAGAATAACAAAAAAAAATAGAATAAACAAAATAATAAGATGTTTTTTGGTCCCTTGTTACGGCTTCCCAACCATACGACATCAACAACAATTTGCTAAAATACTCATAAAATTAAACTTTAGGTTGCTTCTATTGGTTGACGTAATATAAGATAATGGTGTGCGTGATGGCGTCATGAAAAGATGCCGACATGCTATTGGCGTAACTCCCCACACAATGCTCCCTTTATTGCTTTTTGTTCAGGTCAGAATATTGTAGAACTAACTTTAATTTATTTAATTATAGGCCAGATGACTTGCACTGATGCTAAAGCCATAAGCAACAATGAAATTGAAGCTTGATATAATAATAAAATACGAGGGAAGGCGCACAGATCGTTCCCATCGCTAAGTTATATGACCAAACCCAATCGACGATCGGGACAATTATCTAAAATAAGGATTAAATCAATCCTCTAAGGGCCTGACAATTCTTACTAATGTAAGTTTCAAAATCAGTTTTGATTTGGATCTGCTGCTCTCTCCCCATTTTGCATCCGCCCACTTACTCCCCTGTACCAGCTCAATTCACATCACACCAATGGTGAATACAATTTAATTTCCCATTTTGCATGTACAGTATACTTATTTAAAATGTTTTTAACCGTATACACGAATATTGGATATAGGTAGGACATATTGTACACTGTACATACTACTTTAACTCTTTTACCTGTCAAGACCAGAGCGGAGACAGGACCCACTTGCGTTGCGTTTCGCACAAGTTTTATTGCAAAAAAGAGAAATCGTTGCGCCAACGATCCGGTGGTTGCTGGACGCGGGAAGCGCGTCTCTCTGACCGCGGAAGTGGATTTTCAGTGGCGAGCAATGGCGGTGTCGGGAACAGAAAAACGGGTCAGTAGCAACAACGTGGTCGGGGTCGTAAGCGAGGGTAAACGTTGTCGGGGACAAAAAAAGGTCGAAAGCCAGGACGGGAGAGTAGACGTGGTCAGGATCAAAAACAGGTTGAAGCCGGGGGACATACAGGTGCAAAAAACAGGTGGGAGTTTGGGTCAAAAAAAGGCTTGCCTAGTGTTAACTGTGGTTCGCAGACGGACTGACAAAAGGGGACGGATAGGAGTGGGTTTGAATAAGGACAGGGAGCCAATCAGTCAGTTGGCGCCAAAGGAGCGGGCACAGGTGAAGCATATCGGTAATCATGACATTACCTGGTGTACGGAAGAGATTAGCCAATTTCCATTGGTTTCTATCCTCTGCAGTATAATTTTACCTTGTGATCTCCACCTCAGAAAAGATGAACGTCATTTCCTGAGGGTCTACTGTATTGTTAGGCAGCATCCTCGAAAGCTTATGAGACGGTTGTTGCTGTAAGTAGTGAAAGTTAGCGATGGGAGGTTATACAAAAGGCTATCTCATATCTTGACGGGTGAGAGGAGGAGTTCTTGCAAAACTTTGCTTATCGCTCAAAAGTATTGCGCCACTCTGGCACGCATGTTGTTTACAACGTGCCTCCCCCCTACTGGTATCGCTAACATCTGTTCATAAAATATTGTGCTTTTGATCAAAGGGGTCTCGGATTCATGATGGCCGTTTCCTGTCTTACAAAGAGGCTGTCAGGTAACACATCAACCTGCAATTGAGGTAACCCGTGATGAGAAGCAAACGCCTTTGTCGGCTCGCTTTCTTTCTCGATCGTTTCTTATTTATCACCCCAGATGATTCCAGCGTGCGCTCATCGAAAGAAAAAAACAGGGGATCGATCATTTGCATTTGCCTGCGAGGCAAAAGGAGTTCAAAACGCAAAATATTGAAACCATATTGAATGTTTAATTCAGCATTTAAAAAGTTGACACTGCATCTACAGAGAGAAATATGTTTTGACAGCTCGAAAGGGCCCGACTAGATTTTGAGCTCACTTGGAACTGATTAGGACGATCGCGACACCAGCAGCGAAATCAACACATGCTAACCATGTGACTGGAGAAAAAAAGCATTGTCTGAACTGGGGCTGTTTAAACTTTTTCTGACAGAAACATCAAAGGTAGGTCTCCAAAGATATCATTTACATTTTTAAATCTAAGTGAGCCACTTATTTAGATAAATAGATAGATAGATAGATAGATAGATAGATAGAGAGAGAGAGAGAGAGAGAGAGAGAGAGAGAGAGAGAGAGAGAGGCGTGCTACCTACAGCTCCAAGAGAAATGATTGCATCCCTGAGAGCTTTTTGTCATATTGCCATATTTCAGGCTTGAAACTTAAAGCTAAACAACTGCAAACATTTCGACAAATCAAAAACATGTGAGACACAAATAAGGGGGAACCAAATTATTTCAACATTTTATGTTATATTCACAACGAAAAATCTGAAAAGTAGGGGTTGCAAAAATATTGCCCCCCTCTCAGCTCAGCTAACTGACTCCAGAAGTTTCCTTTTGAATGATCCAATGTTGACCTAAATGACTATCAATGAGAAAAAGAGAGTGTCATTAAGTCATACTTGGAATGCACCCAGATAGTGAGCATCATGAAGCATTATGACAGCATTATGAAGACCAAAAAAACACACTAGGCAGGTACAAGATAAAATTGTGGAAAAGTTCAAAGCAGGAATGGGATATAAAAAGATTTCGCTATATTAACACATAACATCAAAATGGAGAGAGCATAAAACCACTGCAAACCTATCAAGATCTGGCCCTCTTTCTAAACATTTGGCCCAAACAAGAAAAAAAAAACTAATCATAGAAACAACACTGAGGGCCCATGAGATCACATTGGACTACCAGCAGGCATACACTGCTGAGTTGAGACAATCAGTGCATAAGGCGATTATTAGTTGTACTCCGTATAAGTCTGCCCTTTATGGAATAGTGGCAAGAAGAAAGCCTTTTATAAACGACTACCATAAAAAGGCCCGTTAGGTGTTGGCAAGAAGCCTCACGGGAGACACAAATAACAAGTGGAACAAGGTGCTCTGGTCGAATGAGACCAAATTTGAACCTTTTGGACTGAATGCAAAGTGTTATGTTTGACGTAAGAGTGACACTGCACATAACCCTGAAATCAAGATCCCCACCGTGAAACATGGTGGTTGCAGCATCATAATCTGATGTTTCTTTACTTTAACAGGGACTGGAAAGTCAGTTCGAGTTGATATGAATATGGATGGAGCCAAATACAAAAAAAATCTGTTGGCATCTGCAAGAGACCTGAGAATAGGGCACAGGTTCACCTTCCAGCAGGACAACATAAACCAAAATATACACTGAAATAGTTTAAAACTAACAATATGTACGTGTTAGAAGGCCAAACCAAAGTCCAGACCTCAATCCTTTAGAGCATTTGTGGAAAGATCTGAAAAATGCTGTACTCACACGGTTACCATCAAACCTTAAGGAACTTGATCTGTTTTGTTAGTAAGAAGGGGCAGTATTTCTGTTTCAAGATATGCAAAACTTATAGAGACATACCCAAAAATACTTGAGGCGTGCGAAAGTAAGTTGTTACTAGTGTTAACTATAAAGGGCCTACTTTTCATGCTTTTTATCTGTTAGCAAAATATAAAATGTCGGTTTTCTTTTCATTATTGTGTCTCACATGTTGTTTATTGTTGAATTTTTTTTCATTTTATTTATAATTTTGAAGCCTGAAATATGGCAAAATGTCAAAAGCCTTTTGAGAAAGGTTAGTGGGGGGCAATGCTCTAGCAAGGCACTGTAAGTGCTGCTATAGCAACATATGGATTTAGAACAACGCTTCTCTTTCTATCTTCCTCGACTGCCTCACACTTGTAGTTGTGCATAGCATGACAATTAAAAAATAAGAAGAATATTTTTCCTCAAATTCCAAAATGATCCGTCTATGCTCAACTTTATTTCTTTGGACTTGGTTCAAGCACATTTTCACAATAAAGTCCTTTGTTATGATGACATAGCAACCCCCCAATAAAATGAGCAGCTGAGCTATGCCACATGTTGAGCTAATATTAGAGTACAGTTACAATTGACATTTATCCGTTCTGAGGTGGGGATCACTATTTGAAATTGCCGTATAATGGGGGGATAGAAACGTATGGTAATTAACTCCAAACCTGGATAAACCATTAAAACGACGGTATAGTATGTAATAAGTACTAATAATGTGTAATATATGTGTACATACTTTAATAACAATACAAATAAATAAACATGGAAAGAAACAATAAAATCTCATTTGGTTCTGACGTGATTTGAGCTGGTCGAGTGGAGTAGCAGGTGGATGCACAGGGGAGGGAACAGCAACACTGTTAAAAATGAAACTGATTTTAAAACTTCCAAATGTGAGGATTTTTCTGCCCTTACAAGATATCCTTGCCTTTATCACTACTCTATTTTTAATAATGGTCGAAATTGTTGATTGGCTACTGACGTGCAATTAAGTGAGGGTAGCAATTTGTGTGCCTTCTTTGTATTTTTTTTATAAGGGCAAGCTTGGTTTCCATTCATTGCTTGTTTTTGCTGCTCCCTTTACCATTGCTGACCGACCTACACTCTAAAACCAACAAAAAAAATTTGACACTGCCATTACATGGCTTTAGTCAATACTTCTGGGATATTTTGTTCTGTATCTAGTTTTCCTCGATAAAACAAAGTTTTCTGTGTATTTTTTACACTGCAGCCCGCTTTTTTGCATGTTGACGTAATTTGGGGAGGAACTATATTTATGCTTGTTTTTTTATCTTTATTTTTTGTAGGTGTTGATAGTTTTGTTTCCAGGGTTATCATCCTTTTGCTTCCGCTTTAGCTTCACTGCAAGCCTCGAGGCCCATAGGGAATGAATGCAGCACCAAAAATACGGTATTGTAAAGTCCATTCTGAAATGAATGAAGGGAAAGGCATTGTGGGAAATAATTCAGAGTATGGATTATTGGCATTTTTATTAAAAACCAATAGCAGACCAGCATTTTATATGCCGTCAACCAATAGCAAGCAGGAATTTTAGAGATGCAACTACATTTGCAGGAACAGAATATGAAAAGATAGCTGTTTGGACACTTGTTGATACTTTACAATTGGAAAAATGCTGTATAGAGGGGTTAAAAAAATGATTCCACATTGTAAAGTGAAGACTTCTTAAGGTGGGGGTCTACTGTATTAGTGTATTGTCAGGGAACAAAATACTGACATTGCCCTGCACCATCTGATGAATTTCTCAAGGTTCTTGGGGGGTCCTTGAAATCGTTAAAAATGCTTGTATTTTAATGTTGTGTTTTCAAGAACTGCAAAGTACTTACATTTTTTGTAAAGTGCTTGTAAATGCTAGAAATTGTTGCAATGTTTCTCAACAGGTCTGCTTAAATATAACACGGACACTGCTCTCTGGTGGCTTCGCTTTGCCATGGCATTTCTTCAACCCCTGTGATTAACGGCAGCTGGCCTTAGTTTGCATGGCATTGCCTGATGAAGTGCAGCTGCCCCTTATGGGTCGCGTCCAAGAGGACAGGTGCATGCCACGCCTAAAGAGGGTACTATAAACTGATGAAATGCATATTATAGCAATGATTACTTATAAATCATGAACATCTATTATAGGCCATGCAAAACATGAAGGTAGCGTTTCCTAGTGGTAAATTGTCATGGAAATGTAAGCTACATACCATGGGCATTATTACCAAACACTTATACGGAGAGAAACTTGTCTCAAAAACAAATATATTTGCATTTAACTCAAGATCTAAAAATCACAAAAATCTTGATTAATGCACATGCAAAATCGCATATGCTGTCATGAACCAGAACAGGATCAGGACCCAAACGCGTGACGTTAATCACACAAGCCTTTTATTTTACGGGAAATGGGGAATCATGCATGTTAGGCAGCAGTCTGGCGTGAAATGATAGGAAGCCAGAGGCCGACGAGGGCAGAGTGTTATCACGAGAACTGTCGTGATTTACTTTGATTGTAGGATGAAAATGGTGGAAGTAAGAAAAGGACTGTTTCAAATCGAGTCCAAATGCCAACCCAAACCCCCCAAAATATGAATATGAAAATTATTCAAGCGCATATAAAAATTTCACATACCGGCACAGGCAACAAACAGATCTGTCTTCAATCTATCATCAATGATGATTTCAGCCAGAAGATGGCGTCAGCAAGTAGAATTTTTGGGAAATTACATACACTACCTTTAAAAAAGCGCTTGAATTTATCAATGAAAAAGGTGTAGGAACCCTGATTTCTGTCTAAATTTTCGTAAGCAATGTGGGAGGTTTGCTCTCACGCTAAAAACAAATGTCAGCTTAGCGTGCTGCTATATTGCATTCAACTTCTTTGGCATTGCGCAATCAACTACAATGCAGTCCTCTGAGCTATTGCACTCCAGGCCTAATGAAAAGTCATCAGATGTGCAATGGGGAGACGGGCAATCGTCCACATCTCATATCTCGGCTTTGACGACCCTCGCTAGATTTTTTTAATAAAGGGGGGCGGGCAAGTAATGCCGCTTTATTTTACCTAAATGAGATGTGGGGACACTTCATCGAGGGTACCGAAGAGAGCTGTGCTTCAAGGTCGAAGTTGTTCCATTGTGATGATTGTTACTATGGTTGATGCTTTTTGCTTGAAGGTGCAGATGGATGCAATAAAAAAAATATTATGCGTCCTCATCTTGAAATGAATAAATAGGAGCTGAGATGGAACTCAGGAGATTTTTGATTGAAAAAAGGGATTTCTCATCTTAGTTGTTGTTATTGTATTATCTTACATAATGATATAAAGCTGGGGTCCTAAATGCACCTGAGTAGTCTGTGGACCAGTTCTAAAATTAGCTCACTAGCGATGGGTCATTATGATTTTTCTGGGAAATGTTATTTCTACCTAGTATCATTGACATGATCAGTGTCCTCAAATACAAGGTAAAAATTTAACTTTTTGAAAAATAGATAATCCATCCATCCATCTTTCATCTTCACCGCTTATCCTCAAAAGGGTCGCGGGGGTGCTGGAGCCAATCTCAGCTATCTCCGGGCAGTGGGCAGGGGACCCCCTCAACTGGTTCCCAGCCAGTCGCAGGGCACACAGGGACAGACAATTCACTCGCTCGTTCACACCTAGGAACAATTTGGACCGGCCAACTAACCTGACATGCATGTTTTTTGAATGTGGGAGGAAACCGGAGTGCCCGGAGGAAACCCACGCAAGCACCGGGAGAACATGCAAACTCCACACAGGAGGTTCGTTCTCATGACCTAAGAACTGTGCTGCACACGCACTAACCACTGCGCTGCCGTGCTGCCTACGACGAATTTTGAAATGTAAAATTTGCTAACTAAAAAATATATTTTTTTGTCTTATCTCATCTTGTTCAGCTCTAACAGAGGAAAATACCAAAAATAGCTTATTCAAATTATGACAGGTATATTTTCTTATTTTTTTAATCATTTTCTTTGGATCGTAAAATATACATTTTTTTATATATAATACAGTATATAATCATTGTAGCAGCTGACTTACTTGCAAAACTAGATATGAATAATTACTAGACAAAGTAAGTAAACTATTATAAATTCCTGCCTGGAAATAACACAATAATAGCATAATAACATAAGCTACTTTTAGTTACTTTTAAAAATGCATATCGAACTTGTAGCCGTTTGTGCTCATCACTAACAAAAAAGTAGCTCTCAGCTTCAAAAATGTTGGTGAGACCTGATTTAGGGATTTTCTTTTCTTTCTTTTTCCTTACAGTAGTTTTCCATATATGGTCAGTCTGTTTATATAACTGTTGTAATCAGCATTATTATCCCATTTTGATGTTGAAAAAAAGCTAAAAATCCCTAATTGGATATTCGATCTGCCTGAGAAATGTTAAAGAATTCGTGCAACATTTTGTCATCCCTTAAATGAATATTTGGCTACTTTTGAGACTATTGCGAGTGAAATGTCTTTGGACGTATTTGATTAAGTCTGTGATGTTCAGAATAAAAGTTGTATTGTGTCGGTGTAGAGAGAATTGGCCTGTTGTACGCAGGCTTATTTTGATGCTGGTTTAATCAGTTAAAAAAATTCATGTCTGGAATGATGTTGGCTATTAACAACTTTTGGGACAATGAAGTAACCGTGTATTATGAGAAGAATTTTTGTGGTTATCTTGTTCAGACTTTTCCCCATTTGAACTGTTAAAATGTACGTTGTTTTCTTTGAGTCGAGAATGTGTGATTAGTGTTAACTTGGTTTTATGTAAATGCCACTGCTTAATAGTACTGTCAATTGAAATTTGCCTTTTTTGGTTTGGTTTGTTCCTCGAAGGTTTATGAAAGAGCTATATAGAATTATCCAGTTGAACTGCATTGTTGCTTTCTTGTAAAAAGAATACAGTAAGACCTCGGTTATCGCGGTTAATGGGGACCAAAACCACCCGCGATAAGTGAAAATCCGCGAAGTAGCGGCGCACCTTAAAAAAATAAATAAAAAAATTGTGTTTATTTTTTATTTTTTTTATTATTATTTTTTTTTAGACCCGGTTAATAGGGGAGCAAAACCACCTGCAAAAAGTGAAAATCTGCGAAGTAGCAACGCCCCTTCAAAAAGAAAAAGAAAAAAAAAAATCTCATCTCATCTCATTATCTGCACCGCTTATCCTTATTTGGGTCGCGGGGGGGCTGGAGCCCATCCCAGCCATCTCCGGGCAGTGGGCACCCTGAACTGGTTGCCGGCGAATCGTAGCGACGGCCCTTAAAAAAAAAAAAAAAAAAAAATTGCTCAATTTTTTTTTAATTTTTATTTTTTTTTACCATTACAGACCGCGAAGCTCTGAAGCCGCGAACGTCGAACCGCGAAGTAGCGAAGTCCCACTGTATATCTTATGTTCATTTTTTGGGTAATATAGTATTCCTTTTGGTTTTCGCTGTTGATTTGTTCAATCACCACCCGTATAAAGTGAATTTCTGCAAAGTAGGGTTCATATGTATCATTATTTTACACAATTATTCTGTTTACTTGTGGAAATTACTGCACGCACACGGTAATTTCTGGATTTTTTTTTTTTATGACAATTTGGATCACCTGTGCCCGCTCATTTGGCGCCAGCCGCTGGGGGCTACCTGATTGGTTCCCTGAGCCTTTTTAAACCCAGTCCTGTTACTCTCCGTTTGTCAGTCCGTCTGCGAACCTCTGTTGTTACAAGGCAGGCCTTTTTGACCCTGACTCCCGCCTGTCCCGTTTTTGCAGCCGTTTTTCCACCTGCCCGTTCCTGATTTCCCCGACTGTCTCCGGCTACGACCTGTTTTCTGATCCCGACCACGTCTTCTGTATTCAGATCACAATCCGATTGCGAGAGCGACTTGCTTCCCACATCCAGCAAGCACCGCATCATGGGCGCAGCACTTCCTCTTTCTTTCAATAATACTTGTGGTAAACATTACGCAATTGGGTCCTGATTCCGTTCTGGTCGTGACATATTTTGATGCTGCAAAACACTGTGGGACTTGTAGTAAAGAGACAAATAATACGCGCAAATTCCGGATTACTCGCTAAGAAAAGGGACATTTCCTTTTTAAGATATTTCTTTTCTATAATGCAATTAAATAAACCGAAATTACTCTGGTTTCATTACAAATAAACTGAACAAGTGGATGCCTTCTTTTTTAATTTTCTAATTAGGGCTTACAACCTACTAATAAACCTTTACAAGATAATCAAACATTTTGAGATGGCAAATTTGAGTTCTTCCCATAATCAGCAATAGTGAAGATATAAAAAAGACTTGCTGTCAAGCACCAGGAACGGAGACAGAACCCAATTGCGTTGGTTTCTTAGTTTTATTTGAGAAGGAGACGAAGGTTGGGACCCACGATCCAGTGATCGTTAGTTCTGGGGAGCAGGTCGCTCGGGACGCGGAAGTGGCACTTCTCTGGCGAGCGATAGCGGTGTCGAAGACGGGAAAACAGGTCGGGTTGTCGGGGCGCAGGAGCAGAGACGTGATCAAACGGAAACAGGTCGAAGCCGGGAAACGTACGAGAGCCAAAAAACAGGGAGTCAGGGTCAGAAGGCTTGCCTTAGCGAGAGCTGAAGGTTCGCAAAGATTGGAACCGGTAACAAGGAGCCGGGTGGTTTAAAAAGTGGCAAGGAGCCAATTAGCGACCAGGGCTGTTGGCGCTACCAGGGCAGCCGCAGGTGCCCCGAATCAGTAATCATGACACCTGCAATATTGTATTGATTTGCAATGAATCCAGAACATGTGCCATTTTTTTTCTTCATTAGAAAAAAACAAATAACTTTATCACAATATTCTAATTTTCCGAGACAGTCATGTATACATATAATGGAGGCGTACATATAATGGAGGTAAAGGTTGTAGCCATACATATGTAGTGTAAGTCCAGCATTTTGGAGGAATTATTCCGGCCCGCCAAAAATCATTTCGAGTGTCTAGGTTATTTCTATCAAAAGTTATGATTTTTTTTCAAACAAATGTAAACCAAATGGTCTTTCAAGTCGCAAGAAGGCAGTGTTGAGTTTGTATAGCTTGGTTCAGGTGTAAAACAGCATTCACTCAGGCAAACAAATGTCAGAGCCATTATCAACAATAAGGAAAACAGGGAACAGTGGCACACTGTCCCAGTAGCGGTCGACCAACGGGATTACTCCAAGCGTGCAACCAAAGCTCATCCAGGACTTCAAAAAAGAACCTTTCGAAAAACATAACTGCATCAGAAAAGGTCAGTGTTTTTGACTCCAGAAAGACACTGGCCAAAGATGGCATCCATGGGAGGGTTCTCAGGACAAGAACCATTGCTGTCACAAAGAACACAAAGAATCATCTCACATTTGCCAAAATATTTTGATTATCCTCAAGACTTTTGAAGAAACATCCTGTGGACTGATGAGTCAAAAATTGAACTTTTAGGAAGGAGTGCAGCCTGTTACCTTTGACATAAAAATGGCACAGCATTTGACAAAAAGAACATGATATTATCAGTAAAGGATGGTGGCTGTGTGAGGGTCTGGGGCTGCTTTGCCGCCTCAGAGAAACTTGTGGTTGTGGTTGACAGAATAATAATATATGATAATAATAGTAATAGGCATCACGGCGAGGCAGTGGTTTACGCGTGTGCGTCACAGTTCTGAGGTCGTGAGATCAAACCTTCCAGTGTGGAGTTTGCATGTTCTGCGTCGGTTTCCTCCGGGCACTCGAGTTTCCTCCCACATTCCATAAACATGCATGTCAGGTTAATTGGCCGGTTCAAATTGTCCCTAGGTGTGAATGAGCGAGTGAGTTGTCTGTGTCTGTGTGTCCTGTGACTGGCTGGCAACCAGTTGAGGGTGTCCCCTGCCCACTGCCCGAAGATAGCTAGGATGGGCTCCAGCACCCCCGCGACCCTACTGAGGATAAGCGGTGCAGAGAAGGGTGTCATGATTACTGATGCGAGATACCTGTGCCCGCTCCTTTGGCAGCAACAGCCCCGGATGCTGATTGGCTCCCCGCCACTTTTTAAACCCCCGGCTTTCTGTTACAGGTTGTCAGACCGTCTGCAAACCTCAGCTCACGCTAGGCAAGCCCTCTGACTCTGACTTCCTCTTGTCTTTTGGCTGCCGTCTGTTTCCCAGCTTCGACCCACTTCTGTTTTTGACCACGTTCTGCTCTTTCCTCCCGGCTACCGACATGTTTTTCCGCTCTTGACACCACCATCGCTCGCTACGGAAGTGCCGCTTCCGCGTTCCGAGCGATCTGCTCCCCGTGACTAGCGATCACCGGATGGTGGGTGCAAGCCTTTTTCTCCTTCTCAAAAAATTGAGAGAAACTAACGCAAGTGGGTCCTTTCTCCATTTCTGGTCTCTGACAAATGGATGTATAATAATAATAAAGCAGTTAACACAATCTATGCAAAACATGAAAATCTATTTCCATATTGATTGTGAATAAATGTGTTGTGTTTTGAAAAGATCCCTTGTCATCTGTGATTATAACATGTAAGGTATGTTTATCGCGTAGTCTAACTCATAACGCATAATACCGAAAAACAAAGCAAAACATTTGGAGTTGACATTCTTTTACTGATCCGGCCCTCTTCAGAAGAGAAAGTCTAAAATACAGTTTGACCTCTCCCGGTTAGAGTGTATGCACTTGCAAAGTGGCACCTTAATTCTGAGAAATACAAATTTATATGAATAATATATGATTAGAAAATACACGAAGACATAGAATACCCTCAATGTATTTTCAGTCTCCTGAAAAAAAAGAATTTTGGAAACAAGTTTCTTTTTCACATGACAACGAGGATATAAAACAATAACACAGATCATAGGATGCCTATTCATCACGTTTGTAAGTATGAAATCATCTCTGGAAGGAAGCTCTTCAAAGTGCCGCTTTCCTACATTTTATTTCAAACAAATCATTCTGCATATTTTCTTCAAGCTGTTATTCTAAAAGTGTCATATTTCTCCCCCCCCTGTTGCTTCAAGTGGTTTGAGTCTGTGCAGAAACAATGGAAGCTGGATTCCAAAGTATAAATGTCTTTAAAGAACATGTCGAAGTGGGGGAGTTTCTGTCGGGTGGACTGGCTGCATGTTGTGTGCATTTTAATCAAGCGTGAGATTCCTTTTTTGGCGCGGCATCAGTAGAAAATGCAAGTGGAAAGGTCAGGTGTTCCTGGGATGAAAAACAGCCGAGGCGCTCACGCAATGACGTTGTAAATAACAGCAGCAGTTGTATATGTTCATTCACATATTTTTGCCATGATGCCGTAAATATATAATACAAATAAATAAAGGCGGCAAAGTCGTGACTCAACCTACAGCGCCATGCAATGGTATTTGCCCCCTTCCTGACTTTTGGGTTTTTGGCATAGTTATCTCTCACAAACGTTTCTGTCAGGACCAGAACAGAGACAGGACCCACTTGCATAACATTTCTCACAGTTTTTTTGGGAAGTAGGGAAAGTAGTGCAGACACGATCCAGAGATCGCTGGTCCTGTGAGTAGGTTGCTCAGACGTGGAAGTGGGACTACTGTGGCGAGCGATGGCGGAACGGAAAAAACGAGTCAGTAGCCGGGGTGGAAGAGCAAAAACGTGGTCGATATCAGAAAATGGGTCGTTATTCGGGGCGGGAGAACAGACGTGGTCGAAATCAAACAGATTGTAGCGGGAGAAAAATGGGAGCAAAAACACAGAACTGGCGAAAAAAAGGCTTGCTGTGTAAAAACAAAGATTGGTAGACGGACCTACAAAAGGGGAGTTTAGATACTGACACAGAGCCAATCTGTCAACAAGCTCCAGCTGGCACCACCGGGCGGGGCCAATTGGGCGCCATGGCAACAGTTTTCAGATCATCGAACCAATTTTAATATCACACATAAACAACCCAAGGAAATACAAAATGCAGGTTGAAATGTTGATTCCATTTATCAAGGTACAAAAAAAATCCAGGCATTTTGGCCTTGTGTGAAGAATTAAATGCCCCACCTTGTTAACTCACAAACTATCATGGGCGGCAGTAGCTCAGGAGGTAGAGCGATCGTTTTAGGATTAAGGGATCCCAGTTCGAACCCCGGCTTGTCCGTGTTACATGCCGAAGTGTCCTTGGGTAAGACACTGAACCCCCAATACCCCCAATAAGCAGGTTAGCGCCTTACATGGCTGCACAGATCACGGCCGCTATTGGGAAGTCATTGACTTGAAAAGAGCTGTATAAATGCAGATCATTTCATTTCATTTCATTTCACTAACTGCGACTAACCACTGATTTGGGAAATACGACAGGCCACACCCAAAATGGATGGCTATCACTTGTGTTAAATTAAAAAATCACCTAAATTGATTCCGGTAGAGTAAAGTAGGCTACACATTCTCCCGAATACGGTTGACATGCCAGTATTTAGAGAAATGCCAGATAAAATTTGAAAAAAGGTGATTGAAATCTCAGTCCATGAAAGGTCACAAGGCCATTTCCAAGGCTATGGGGCCCCCAGCAAACCACTGTCAGAGCCATTACCTACAAATGGAGAGAACTGGGAATAGTGGCACACCTTCCCAAGAGTGGTCAACCAAGAGTTTGACGACGACTCATTAAGAACTTTACAAAAGCACCTCGAAAAACTTCCAAGAAACTGCAGGCATCGCTGCCTCGCTTAAGGTCAATGTTAGGGACTCCACTATAAGAAAAACACTGGCCAAAAATGCCATCCATGGGAGAGTTCCCAGGAGAAAACTATTGCTGTCACAAAGAACACCAAGAGTCGTCTCACATTTACCAAAAAGCATCTTGATTATCCTCAAGACTTTTAAATCAACATTCTGTGGACTCATGAGTCAAAAATTGAACTTTTTGAAATCAGTGATGTAACAATGGCACAACAATTTAACAAAAATAACATGAGGCTAACAGTAAAGCATGGTTGGTGGCAGTTGGATTGTCTGGGGCTGCCTTGCTGCCTCAGGACAACTTGCTGTGGTCAACGGCGTAATGAATTCTGATGTTTCCCAGAAGATCCTTAAGGGGAATGTCCGGCCATCAGTCCGTGCCCTCAAACTCCAGCGCTCTTGGATCATGCAGCTGGACAAAAAATTTGAAACACACCAGCAAGTCCACCTCTGAATGGCTATAAACAAAAACAAATTAAGGTAATGGAGTGTCCAAGTCAAAGTTCGGATTTAAATCCATTTGTCGCGGTGTGACCTTAAACGGGCAGTTCATGCAAGAAAAAACCCCCAATATGGCAGATTTACAACAATTTTGCAAAGAAGAGTGGGCCAGAATTCCTCCACAGCGTTGTGAAAGTCTCATGACCAATTAACGTAAGCGTGGGATTTCTGTTATCGCAACTAAAGGTGGACCAACTCGCTAGTAGGTTCATGGGGCTATTACCTTTTCACATAGGACCAGATAAGATTCCATTTTTTTGTGACTTAATAAATGGAATCTGTCATGATTACTGATGCAAGGCACCTGAGCCTGCTCCTTTGGCGCCAACTGCCTCGGACGCTGATTGGCTCCCTGTCACTTTTTGTACCCTCGTCTTCCTGTCACTTTTTGTACCCTCGTCTTCCTGTCACCGGTTGTCAGTCTGTCTGCGAACCTCAGCTCACGCTAGGCAAGCTTTTCGACCCTGACTCTCTCCTGTTCTGATTCCCGTCTGTTTCCCGGCTCCGACCCTTGTTCTGATCTCAACCACGACTTTTGCTCCCCCGTCCCGGCTACTGACCTGTTTTTCCTGCTCTCGACACTGCCATCGCTCGCCACGGAAATACCACTTCCGCGTCTGAGCAACCTGCTCCCAGCGACAGGCGATCTACGGATCGTGTGTACTATCCTTTCCCTTTTTCCCAATAAAACTAAGAGAAACGCACACAAGTGGGTCCTGTCTCAGTTCTGGTCTTGACAGAATCGAGATTTCAAAGGTGCATTTTGTATTTTCTTGGGTTGTCTGTGTGTGATATTAAAATCGTTTTGATGGTATGAAACTTGTGAGTGATGAATATGCAAATCAAAACACAGAATTCAGGCAAATACTCACTGCACTGTACCTGCTGTTATCTAACCCCAAGTCATTCTTTTACACAATGTGAACAAATGGAGAGTAAAACGGGATGGAGCGTTACGTATGATGTTTTATGAAGAACGGCAGTGCAGGCAGTGGACATACTGTCCCTTTATAATCTCCTTACGAGCTCTGATTCAATTTGAATAAGGAAGATGTGAGCGACTAATGATGATGTATTCGATGAGTCTCTTGGAGGACGGGCAAGCAAGACGAGACATTTGTTATGTCTACTTATTATTTATTACATCTAATCTCATTGTAAACAATGTACACTATGTTGTAATCACTGGCAATAAAGACAATTATAATCCATTCCATTATGGACTGTGATGTGACAGGAAGGGGAATTATATGATCTATCAATAGGAGGGAGGAGGTATTAAAAACAACAAAAATACTACGAATACAATATTTTGTATTTTTTACCCGAAATAAGAAGGGCAGCACGGCGGCACAGTGGTTAGCGTGTGTGCGGCACAGTTCTAAGGTCTTGGGAACCTCCTGTGTGTGTTCAAATCCAGCTACCGGACTTACTGTGTGGAGTTTGGATGTTCTCCCCGTGCTTGCGTGGGTTTCCTCCGGGCACTCCGGTTTCCTCCCACATTCCAAAGACATGCATTTCAGGTGGATTGGCCGGTCCAAATTGTCCCTAGGTGTGAATGATCGAGCGAGTTGTTTGTCCCTGTGTGCCTAGCGATTGGCTGGCAACCAGTTGAGGGTGTCCCCTGCCCACTGCCCGATGATTGCTGGGATGGGCTTCAGCACCCCCGCGACCCTACTGAGGATAAGCGGTGCAGCTAATGAGATGAGATGAGAACTCAAAAGAATGTCATGTGATAAACACATGCGGTAGATCCACAGGATACAACATTAATCTGTTTTAAGGTGGGTATCGAAAAGTATAATTACCATATAGCGAGGGATGGGAACCTATGGTAATATGTCGCTAATAACCAAACCCTTGGCACACCAGATAAAAATTAAAACAGTGTCTGAAATAATGTCTGCCCGGACGCCCGGGGGTGCATCTTTTACGTCGGGCCTACAATTTACAACACGTCTCCGCCCGGGTGGCTGACAAATTTTTCAAGAAAAAAAACTTGCGTTTTTATTTTTTATTTTTTTTCCCAATCAAACCCAATTTCGAAATCTCCGTTGGGTTTGGAAATTTCTGAATTCCGGTTCGTTAGGCAATTTGCATTTTCGGCACCCATTTAGAAGCCTGCATCAAATACCTTAGTGCTTCCAGACTTTCCCGAGCGTTATAAGGTCGCGCATTTGCATATCCTTTTCCAAAGTAGACGCACAGAGAAAACAAGAAAAATGGATAAGTGGTTAGGAATCAAGCGAAAACCTCAGCCCCAGAAGAAAGATTCAAAAGAAGCTAACTAAATTGATGACGCTACAAAACGTAAACGTACATTAAAAGCATCGTGAAAAGAGGAGTTCACGTGGCTTGTAGCAGACAACGCAACGCAAACATTGCATGAATGAAGATGAGTCAATAGAGGTACATAAAGATGGCAGATGGAAAACAGCGATGTCACATACATGCAATTAATGTTATAAGTAGATTTATAATAAACTTAATCTTAAAGTGTTGTTCTGTTATATATTCTGATTAACAATCCTTAATACTTTGCAACAATGTTTTTTTTTTGCGATTAGTCATCTTATTGAATTTCAAGTTTTGAATAATGGGGCAAGCAACTTTATAGCCGGGCAGGCAACTTTTCAGAGTTGTCTGCCCTGGTGTCCGGTAACTTTTTGTCATGAGTTTCAGACACTGATTAAAAGAAGTAATACTTATGTGTAATATACACATGTATTATTAGACAGATTTATAAAGAAATATACTAAAAAAATTGTATTTATCAGTCCATTTTGTGTAACATGTATTGAGCTGGTACAGAAGAGTAAATGGTTGGATGAGGGAGGGAGAAAGTGGATTCAAATGAAGACAGATTTATTTTTTTTCCTATATTTTTGCAGACTATTATATCATGAATATTACAAAAATGAAAAGAAAATGTGTGTTTTTTAAATAACAGGGATGATGAGCACAATAATCTCCTGAAATAGAAATATTCCGTAACTTTTTTGTATTGTCATATTACAATTTAAGAATTAATTTTAATAATGATGAAATAATTCATAAAACAAGAAACACGATCGGCTACCTGCCAAATTAGGAAATGTTGCTCATTTTAAGCGTTATTTTGCTATTTTTAGGGAAAAATAAGGGACAAAAAAATAGTAAAATAACAAAAAACATAACCTAAAATTAGGATTCCTATTTAATTTTTATTCATTTTTTTAAATTATTAAAAACAATCAATTTTGTTTTTAAATGATTTAGTTAATATTTCGAATATAGTGACAAAGAAAATCAATAGATAAAATAAGAAAGATGACCTTTTTTATTTCTTTTTTTTCTATTTTTATTTATGAGACAAGTTATAATTAGTTAAACAATTGTAAGGTTAATATTTGATCCTGTTTTACCAAAAAAGAAGCTTTAAATAACTACAGCAACAAAGATAAATAACACTTCCAGTAGGCAACATTTTCTGACAGGTGAACAAAGTTTTTAAGAAATATTTCTATTACCGCCTTACAGGAAATGGGTATATAGGAAAGTTTTAAAACATATTGAAATAAGAAGGTTCTATCATTTCTTCTCTGACTGTATTTTAACGAATATTAAGTCAAACTATTTCATGTGTCCTCACAGAAATGAACATTTTTTGTACACTCAAACTGAGCAAATACACGCATGAGTGTTTGTGACATTAAAGATTTTAAACGGAAACGCCAAAAATGTCCTGGCTGTGGGACAAAATGCGCTCTTATACACTTGTACACTAATCACATACTGTTTAAATATAAACAGGCTTTCAAACAAATACAATTGATTACATTTGATATTTTTGACCACAAGTTACAAGAAACTAGTGTCCTGCTTGCCTCTATGGCATTATTCCCACTGTGGGAGAAAATTGGAACCGGCAAGATAAAGAGGGTCGCGTTTCCCACGACACTGATTTCAAATAAGGAATAAAGTTGGTTTTTTTCCCCATCAGACTTTCTTGGGAAAGCGTCAAGGGAAAAATGGGAATAAAAAAGAATGCACTTGGTCTCTCAGGAACCATCCTTTTATGTGTTAACTATCGTGAAATGACATCTGAGCCTTTTAGTGTCACCTGTGGTGTTCCGCAGGGTTCAGTACTTGGCCCCCTTCTTTTCAGCCTTTACAATGTAATTATTCGCAAGTACCGTATTTTCCGCACTATAAGGCGCACCTAAAAGCCTTTATTTTTTTCAAAAAGCTGACCATGCGCCTTATAATACAGTGCGCCTTATTTATGGATCAATTTTAAAGTTGCAAAGTTTTCCAACTAACTTGCAGCCGCCGACTAGATTTTCCCTCGAACGCCAAGTAGTACGCGGTGTATGCTGGGATTTATTTACCGGCGTTTCATTGGCTAACCAATGTGTCAATCATCATTTGAATCGATCACTATTGGCTAAAGTTGTTCGGAGGTCAAGGGGCGGATCCTTTTTATCATTTACAGGCTGCCATTGGCTTAAACGGCAAACAAAGCCTGCAATTGGCCGAAAAAGATGTGTCAATCATCAGTTGAATCGATCACTATTGGCTAAAGTTATTCGGAGGTCAAGGGGCGGACCCTTTTTATTATTTACAGGCTGCCATTGGCTTAAACGGCAAAACAAAGCCTGCAATTGGCCGAAAAAGATGACTGCATATAGCACGTGGCTGACGGCATAGAGAAAGCATTTTTTTCTATTCTGTATTTGTAAATATTGTATTCTCCTGGATTTACTACCCTCACGGATATATGAGGACATTGCCTGCACATTATTATGAACACAACGACTTCGGTGAGCTATTCCGGGTTTTATATTGTCCCTGTATCTTGTTTCAGACTGAACTCGATGTTTCTGTGATAAGCGGTGCAGATAATGGATGGAATGGAGTGTCTATTTTTAAATTAAACTCAATTCCAAGTGTTTATTGTCATATGCACAGTAAAGTTGCGAGCGAAAAAGAAAATAGAAACTAAGGAATGGTTGGAATTTCTTGAATCACAAGACTTTAACCTTCCGAATGATGGAACGATGCATTTGAGTGACATCTTACGGACACCGCATCCGCACGTGTTCTCGACACGTATTTGCGTCTTTGCAAGCTTTCGGAATGTTAAGGGGGTAATAAGTTGGACTGAACTATCTGACTGTTATGTCCAAGTTCCCATTGTAGCGCCTTATCATCCGGTGCGTCTTATGTATGTCAAAAATAGGACCAAAAACTATTTTTTCGGGGTGCGCCCTATAACCCGGTGCGCCTTATAGTGCGGAAAATACGGTATAATATCAGTTTTCATTTCTACGCAGATGACACACAATTATATCTTCCGATGGAGGAATCTGCCACATTAAAATGAGGAAATTTGGAGGCCTGCCTCACTGAGATAAAAGAATGGATGTCACTCAACTTCTTGCACCTTGTTAGTTATTGGTCCATCTAAATGACGTGACTTGTTCTCAAAAACTGCTGAATATTGACAAATGTAAAATCATCCGGGTGACTAGGTCAAAAATGAAGTTGTCATATTTGACCCCAATCTGTCCTTTCAAACACACGTGAAGAATATTACTAGAACAGCTTTCTTCCATCTTTGCAACATTGCTAAAATTCGCCCCATGCTGTCTCAGTCAGATGCAGAGATCATAATTCACGCGTTTGTTACCTCCCATCTCGATGACTGTAATGCACTACTCTCCTGTCTCCCGAAGTCCAAATTCACGAGCCTTCAGCTGGTACAAAATGCTGCAGCAAGGCTTTTACCTAAAACAAGAAAATTTGATCACATGACCCCGATTTTAGCTGACCTGCATTGGCTCCCTGTTAGCTTAAGATGTGATTTCAAGGTTCTGTTGGTAGTATACAAAATCATGCATGGACTCCTGATATCTTTCAGATTTCATTTCCCCCTATGTTCCGGTCTGGAGCCTTCGCTCTGAAAATGCTGGTCTAGTAGTCATCTCAAGAGGCAAGAAAAGATCCGCAGGTTCGAGAGCATTCTCCATTCGGGCCCCTGTGCTGTGGAATGCTCTTCCCCCGCAGATTTGATCTGCAACCCCAGTGGAAATGTTTCAATCTAAGCTTAAAACACTTCTATTCTATAACATATGAATAACCTATATTTTATGTTGACAATATCTGTGTATTATTTGCCCTCATGTAGGTTTTGGATGAGGGGATGGTGTCACAATAGTCTGTAGTTTGCAATAGTCTTTGATCTGTGCAGCCCTTTGAGACTCTTTGTGATTAAGGGGGTCACAAGTAAACATGACTTGACTTGACACTTTGATTTTGAAATTGTTAGCATCAGCGTACACGAAATGAAGGTCCAACCCACCCGTTTCTTTCAATGTCTTTGACACACTTGTTATTTTCTTCTATCAAGACTCCCGACACAGCCAAAGCACTTAAGTGTTAAATAAATAAATATACTTACAAAGTGATAAGTGTGATTTATTCACGGTAAACACTGTATGGCAATCCGGGAGGAGCATGGAGTTCGCCTACTGAAAATCTGTGAAGAAGAGAGGCCAAGTCAAGTCAAGTCATTTTTATTTGTATAGCCCTAACCGACACTATAAAAGACAAATCGCAGCACAAAGGAATCTTTAGCTGGATCATTTTGCTTACTATCTTTCTAATTTCATTATATTTCGTGCTGATTTTTCAATATTTATCTAGACCTTTTAACTGATTTATTGGTTTCAGAAGGTGGCAGTGAAATTAAACTCATGGTCCAAAAAATAGTATAAGCCAGAAGGTTATTTTTCATCTGTAGTTCCCTGAAAATGATGTAAAAAGAGAATAAATAAAACCAAACAAAACAATGCAAAAAAATATGTATTTATATTATAATATATGTTAAAATAATTATTCAAATTTGAAAATGAATACTGTATATCCCCCGTGATACAACACATTATTTTGCATGCCTAAAACTTTACAAAATTTGATTTTGCAGTAGTAGCATGTATATAGTTATGTCTCTAAGATTGGTCGACGTCATATAAAAATCCGGTCTGCTAATGGTTTGTGTGATGGCATCATGAAATTACGGATATGCTACAGGCTGAATTACCTCCCACAATGCCTGTCTCTTCATTTCGTGCTTTAAAAAGACTGCATGTTGGTGATATAACCCTGTATTTTTTGTACTGTATTTATTCACAATGGGTCCCAATGCGGTAGCACGACGGCACAGTGGTTAGTGCATGTGCGGCACAGTTCTGAGTTTGCATGTTCTCCCCGTGCTTGCATGGGTTTCCTCCGGGTACTCTGGTTTCCTCCCACATCCCAAAAACATGCATATCAGGTTAATTGGCCAGTTCAAATTGTCCCTAGGTGTAAATGAGCGAGTGAATTGTCTGTCTCTGTGTGCCCTGCGACTGGCTGGCAACCAGTTCAGGGTGTCCCCTGCCCACTGCCTGAAGATAGCTGGGATAGGCTCCAGCACCCCCGCAACCCTACTGAGGATAAACGGTGCTGATAATGGATGGATGGATGGGTCCCAATGCTTGCAGGGATGATAAAGGGAGAGGCATAATCATGAGAACTAAGGCAACTAAGCTTACTATTAACAAGAAATATAAAAGAGGCACACGAATGGCTACCCCCGCTAAATTGAGAGGGCATAACGCATTGATAACCGGGACTATTGCTAAATATAAAGAGGCGATTAAAGCAAGTGAAGGCATAACAATCCTTGCAAGTTTTAAAATCAATTTGATTTTTGATCAGCGGTCGCTGTCTTTTCATCCCTCTGCATCCACCCGCAAATCTACTCGACCAGTCACATCACATCAAAGGTTTTCCTTTGCTCGTATATGTATTCATGTTATTTTCATACATTTTACACATAAACAGTACCAACTATAATTTATTTTGTTTAGAGCGCATTTGTTAATTACCATAGGTTTTTATTCCCTGCTCTATGGCAATTTCACTTTGGAATCTCCACCCCGAAAAGTACATATTAATGTCATATCCGTGAGTCTACTGTACCATACTTGAAATTAGTCAAATTGCCAGCCAACAGAACGTGGGTTTTTAAATGCTGTTTTCTCGCTATTGGTCAAAGTCCACTCATAGTACACGCCTCAAAATGACACTCTTAAACTATGTCAGGTTTCATTTTCCTTTTGTACGTCCCTCTTCTGTATGCCTCTTCAAGTAGAAATCATGTAAGTAAATCCAACCTAACCCGTTTTAATGATAAAGAACAACAGAGACATTTGGGGCAAGGCTGCATGACTGTGAATGAAATGTGTGCGTTCTAAACCACAGGGTAGCAAAAAAATGACTTCCTTGATATACACAGGAAGCATTCATTACACGGGTATGTTTGTCCGAGCTTGTAACTAGGTGGTAAGTGGGTCTGGCACGGTGGACAAAAATCCTTTTTTTACACATTATGCAAAAAACAAATGAAAAATAGGAGTTGATGTTAATCGGTGTGAATAATAAGTGCTGATAATGTTTCGTAATAGCAGCATTTTCTCCTGGCTTTTTTCCCCCTCAACATTTTACTTCATCTCTTTTTCTCTTATCATTTAAAATAAGCAAATGCACCCGTTTCTTTTTCTTTTTTTAAAACATTCGGTCTCTATAATCAAGCACGAAATGTCACATCTGCAGGTGCAGATTTAGAGTGAGCAGGAGTAAAACAGAAGCTTCTGGGTGTTCTAAATTTGACTCTAGTTGCCTGACTGTCTCAATAAAAGTGGATTAGCGAACGTAATAGGCAAGGCAAAAGCTAAATTCACCTGGGGCGATGTACAAGAAACTGACGGGTATATCTGGAAGCCTTGTATCTCTTAGCCATATAGCATAAACAAGAAAAGATAAGTACATTTAAAAAAATAATAATTTACAATAGCTAGTAACATAAACTCAATTAAAGGGATATTTGACAGTAGAAACCCACTATCAATTTATTTTAAATCACAAACAATTATATTTCTAAACCACCGTCTCCTACCCCCGCTGCATCCACCTATGACTCCACCGAACCAGCGCAGATCATACCAAAAGTAAATCAATTTCATGTTTTCTTTACATGCAATGTATATTCATTTATTATGTTATTTTAATCATATGCAATCAGGGATGAATAAAAAAATATATCTATCTATCTATCTATCTATCTATCTATCTATCTATCTATCTATCTACACACAAACGGTGCTTACTATTTATTATTTCATTATTTTGTACCAGAAAGGCATTAGCTAATTACCATAGGTTTCTGGCCGGTGTTTTTTTAACCTTAAATATAAAGGAGGGAGCACAGAGGAGGGCTTTAGAAAGGGAGGGAATTTTCTAATCTGAGAGCCCTTTTCCCTCTCCTCCTTGCAATTCAAAATCCATTGATTGTCAGAGACCAAAAACAGAGACAGGACCCACTTGCGTTCGTTTCTCTCAGTTTTATTGAGAAGGAGGAAAAGGCTTGCACCCACGATCCGGTGATCGTCGGTCACCGGGAGCAGGTTGCTCGGAACGCGGAAGTGGCACTTCCGTGGCGAGCGATGGCGGTGTCGAGAGCGGACGGGACGGGAGAGCAGAAACTTGGTCAAAAACAGAAACGGGTCAAAACCGGGAAACAGACGTGAGGCAAACAACAGGAGGAAGTCAGAGTCAGAGGGCTTGCCTAGCGTGAGCTGAGGTTCGCAGACGGTAATAGATCCCCACCTCAGAACAAATTTGGTCATATACTGGGGTCTGTTTTAAATGGGAGCTGGTCACCCAAAAGCATTTTTGTTCCCTCCATGTTCCATCAAGAGTATGTCCGTGATATTTGAGCAAGAGCTGGCTGAATTCAAACTCGATTACAGTCTATAAACCTGTCACATTAAAACCTTGTAAGACCCAGATACAGAAAAACATAACATATATGTTTTAACCACTCAGATGGTGTGACAGGAGGCTTTTGAAGATTAAAATGAACAAAATCGAAGAAAAAAGAAATTGTGTTTTATTTTAAATAAAAAATTGACAACCCTAGGTCATTGGGATAGAAGAATTTCCTGTCGGATAGTTGTTTTCATCGTCAGAATGGAAATGGGCAAATTTTTATACTTCAGTTAAAAAAAATCTTATATGACAGACCTTTATGTTTTGTTCTGCAGTTTTTTTTTATTTTTAATTTCTATTTTTATATCTCAGTCTTTCCTCATTAAGGGGTACCACACCGGTAAGGTGTGGTTCAATGGCTTTGGCTGCCATCCCTATCAGTGTGGATAAGCCTTCCTCAGGTCCCTTTCCTTACATGGCTAGTCTGTGCCTTGCCGTAATCGTATTTGATCTCTATCAGTACTTATCTTGTTTTTATTGTATTTTTACCGTTGCATGTGTTTGTGTATACAGATGCTCCCCTACTTACAACCATTCTACTTATGAAAAAAGGTAGATACGAACATTTTTTTTCGAGATGACGAAAAATATCCGGACATTGTTGTAAGTTAGATTTTGTATCGTGTGCACCTTTTTCCGCGTACAGGACATTACTGTAGTGCTTTTTTCCACCGCTACTGGCGTGTGGTGCCGCTGTGAGAGGTCACCCAGCATCCACCCTGAGGAAGAAATCTGCTTCCTCTTTCTAGTTTGTGTGTAAACATACTGTATCTGCAGCGCACTAAGAACTTTGCCATTTTTATTGTTTAATATCATGTGCATCCATTCATTTTGGTTGGCGTAAAGTGTTAAGAAGAGGTGAGCCGTTTCTTTTGAAATTAAAGTGGAATAAGAAAGCTTGATGCGGTTGAGAAAATGGTTGGATCGCTTTTATTCGGCCACTTTCTACCACGGAGGAGGAACTCTGTTGAAGCTCATCTTCCAAAAGTAAGTTAAACTTAACTTTATTTATCTTTATAGAGCATATTATTTTTTGAAATGTTTATTTCTTAGTACAAAACAAAACAGGTAACATATACAAACCTTAAACATACACATATAAACCTTAAACATACAAAATATAGCACTGAAGCAACTTACGAACGATCGATGTATATGTTTTGGGTTGTCGGGTGTGAAGGGGAGAGGGGATTTTACTGTCTTGTTGTATGCTTAATGTTTTTATACAGCACTTTAAGTGGTAATTTTCTGCCTGAAAAGTGCTTTATAAATAAAATGTTTTGATTTTATTTGAATGCTTGTTACAGTAAATTACACATAAAAGAATGTAAAAGGTGTTGTTGCTTAGCCAACATTTTGCAGATTGTGAAAGTTCTAAACCTGTGAGCTGGGCTTGTACTGTATACAAATAACCCACCCAGAACCATTGTGAGTCCAACCACTTTACATGTTTGACTACATTTTTTTTAAATTAGAAAAAACAAAAAAGACATCATGACTTAAGACTAGTATTTTAGTATACGGCTGCTTTATTTTGACTTTGTGAGTCTTTGTGTGTGAACATAGTGCTCCAACAATCACAGTAGATTTCCGTTTTGGCAAAAGTTTGCCAGTTCCCTGTCTAAACAAGCACATGTTGTCGTTTTTTTAGTATTTTGGAGACAAATTGTGTTTCTCATGTAAAAAAGAGGAAAAAAATCTATCTATCTAAAATAAAAAAGGGAAAAAAATAGCAAAAAACACACACAAACATTTTTGTGCCATGGCCAACCCAAATGCCCAAACACCAAAACAAGTTAGGCACCTCGACACCTAAGTAGGTCATGCTTTCGTCCCTCCAGATGAAACGGGACACAAGAAAGCGGCCATGTCACTCGGTTCAGGGTGACACAACACACTCTTTAGTTCAACAGCAGGGCCCGACAGCTTTCCCTGGTTTACCGCTGCCGCATCATACAGATGCCCTGCCCATCCCATCAACATCCCACTATCCTTTTACAACACCTCTCCACTCATTATTATCACCAACGAGAGCTCTAGCTTCCACTACATTTAGACCTCTTTCCTGCAGAGCACTCATAACACTATCCATTCACGTCAATCGCGGCCTTCCTCTTGGTCTCTTTCTATTTACTTCTGCTTTGTAGATCCTCTTCAACATTCGCTCCTCATCCATCCTCTGCATGTGTCAAAACCAACCGAGCACTCTCTTATCCACACACTTGCTCAGTTCCACTATTACTCCAGTTCTGTCTCTCACAATTTCATTTCTAAATCTATCCAATCTTGTCACTCCTAACATACTCCTCAAACACTTCATCTCAAAAACATTGAATTTCCTTATCAAATCTGCGTTCAGGCTCCAAGTCTGCACCATACAACATCGTCGGCACAATCACACTCTCATACAGTTCCCTCTTAACATCCACACTCATACTTTTGTTGCCCATCACTCTCCTCAGAGCACCCAAAAAAATCTACTGCTTTTTAATGTCAAATGGTTTGCATCTATGCGATACCACCCAAAGACTATGTGTATATGAAGAAAATAAACATTAAAAAAAAGACTTTTGTTTTTCGGGGGGAAAAAAATGCTGTTTTTTACATTGCTGGGTCTTACAGGATACAGATGGTTATGGAACACAATAACTGCAAACAAGGGGGGAATACTGTACAATAGGGCTGCAAATAATTAAGCTTATTAGTCGACTGGTTACCGTCTATTGGGTCTGACATGGTTTAAGTTAATTCTGTGACCTTCCCCAGAATATGGACGAGATGATCTTTGATGCAGGCTGCGCTTCTGCTTCAGGTCCTTCCACTGATGTTCCTCCACTTTTGAAGGCTGGCGAGACTTTCCACGTCTTCATCAGTTACAGCAGCACTGATTATCAGTGGACACACTCCCTCATCGAGCATCTGGAAGCTTGCCACTTGCTCGTCTGCTACCACGAGCGCGATTTCACTCCAGGTCGCACCGTTCTGGAGAACATGTCTGAGTGCATCCAGGAGAGCCAGAAAGTCCTGTTGGTCCTCAGCTCAGAGTTTGTGAGGAGCCGCTGGTGTCTCCTGGAGGCCAACATGTCTCTGTTCAGAGACTGCCTAGAGAGGAAGCCCCTTGTCCCTGTGCTTCTGGAGCCCTCGGTCTTCATCCCGTTGCACCTCTGCCACCTCACCTACCTGGAGGCCGGTGACCCGGAGTTTATGGGCAAGCTCCTGAAGGTGCTCTTCACCCCAAACTGGAAGCTACAAGGCTCCACGGTGGTTCCCTACCAGCCGCCTTCCATTTACAACGGAAAGGCCCTGCAGCCATTAACTGCTGTCAACGCGGAAAGTATTTACAAATGGGACGCGGGCCGGTTCAGTGACATGGATGTACCGGACCAATTGCGCCTGGTTATTCAGGATCCAAAAAAGTACAGGGAGGCCATTGCCATCATCAATAATGTGTCTCGGCAGAAAGTGTATCCAAAATGGCTACAAGGTCTATTAATTGTTGTCGGTTTCGCATTTGAATTAATTCTAACAGCCTTAATGTGCTACAGCAGCATTTTAATTATTCTAAACAATTATTTTTGGGGATTAATACTTGCTTGTCAATGTTGCATTTTAATTGGCACACTAGTTCAAGCGGGACTTATCAAGAGGGATTGCGTGGCTCACACAGTAAAAGAGTTGCAGAAGGCGGCAGGTCAGGCAAACATTATCCTCAGTGAGGAAAAGGTCTTGCTGGGCTTTCAGGCCACGACAACAATCCACATGGTATACGTTTCTCTGAACGGATGTCGGCAGGAGTTTGCAGAGATGTTTCGCGAGCAGACCACCGCAGAGAATTTGTTTGAAAGGGCCATGCTGTATTTTTCATCGGGTTACGCCTGCTGCCTGGCTAAAAGAAGCTTCCCCTTCCCTACGCCAATATCCGCCGGTCACCTGGAAGGAGGCGTGTGCTTCTGTCAGTACGTTTCCATGCAACTAAGCCGAGGGGAATGGATCTGAAAATTTCAAATTACAATTGTTTTCATAGTCATTGATAACATTGTAGTGAACATTTTTCACAACAAGATTAGATGTGACACTCCAGGAACCATCACATGATTAACAGTAAGCTCACAATTTTATTCATGCTATGCTACTACAAATGTCATCAAATGTAAAAAAAATTGTTGATAGAAACATTTTTTTACCCAAGTTATGTAATCGTTTTTCCCATAACTACGATTACATGCAGATGATAATGTGATTGTAAAGTAAGTATTCAATATTTGGAGCAATCCAAATGCATTATTCACATTCCTAGAGACAAACGAATAACCCCTCGCGAAAATACTGAAATAAAATGTTTGCACTAGTTCATCCATCCATCCATCCATTATCTGCACCGCTTATCATCAGTAGGGTCGCGAGGGTGCTGTAGCCTATCCCAGCTATCTCTGGGCAGTGGGCAGGTGACACCCTCAACTGGTTGCCAACCAGTCGCAGGGCACACAGAGATACAATTCACTCGCTCATTCACACCTAGGGACAATTTGGACTGGCCAATTAACCTAACATGCATGTTTTTTTTGGAATGTGGGAGGAAACCGGAGTGCCCAAAAGAAACCCACGCAAGCACGGGGAAAACATGCAAACTCCACACAGTAGGTTCGATCTCATGACCTCAGAACTGTGCCGCAGACGCGCTATCCACTGCGCCACCGTGCTGTGCACTAGTTCAGTTGATTGTTAATGATGTATGGTACTTTTTTTTAGTTGTATGACAGAAAAAAAGAGCTTCACCACAGGCTTCAAAAATTTTAAGACGGTCCGATATTTGTATGATCCTGCAATGTCAAATTATAATATTTTAGTCATATTTTGGTGTATATGAAGGTGGTGTGTGTAGTTTAAGGGTGTCCTTAAAACGTTTAATATTAAATATCTTCCTTATTAAGTATGTCTTAACAATAAACAACTGAGTTCAAAGAGCCTTATATATATATATATATATATATATATATATATATATTTATATATATATATATATATATATATATATATTGCGTTAGTTAGTTATATTCACTCAGATAAACTCTCACCTTTTCATCTTTTTGGGGAGATTGGGTTAGTATTTGGAGTGTATTTGAAACCATGTTTATCCTAGATTAAATAAAACGACAAGCATGCGCTTAAAATCACCACTCCCGCCCCCTCTTTTTTTCACACAACAAAGTGTAAAACGTTGCAGTGGTGGTGGATATCAACCATGAAAGTAAGTTTAGTTGCAATAGTCTCACTAGGATGAAAAAAATAAAAATAAAAAAGCGTTTTTAGCGCTCTAAAAGGCACATACATACCTGTCAACCTGTACGTTTTTGCCATACAAAGTACGTTTATTATGCATTTTAGGACGTGTAAGACGTACAAGAAAATCTGTAAGGAAAAACGCAAATTTGTCAATTATGGGTACCATCCGGTATACACCGACTATCACGAAACGGCAAATCAATCAAGTCAAACGAGTTCGCCGCGGTAGCCTCTATCTCGGTATCGTTTTTTTCCGTTGCAAACGAAGCCAGCGGTTTGATGCTACTATGAGCATGCGTCTGCCGCTGTAGTGCCTAATATCAACTCCCCTGCCAAATCCTCCCCCCCTCGCGTGAACGCACATTCTGCTGCGCTTCCGACAATAGCGATTGTATTCTGTATAATAAGGTTATTAACAGGGTTGGGTAGGGTTACTTTAACTTGATTACTTTCAATTACTTTTGGATCACTCCAATACCAAATATGCTAATAAAAGACAAAAGAAACTAAATATGAATAAAATTATGACACACAACACGTGGTAAGCTTTCTCTCCTGGCTTTGATCTCTTTGATCTCCGGCAAAACTAACATAAAATGCGACAGAAACAAAATGAAAATAAATCCAAACAGTTTGCCAACATCATTTTTGCCGTTTCATGTACATGACATGTATTCCGTTACTCCTCAAGCCTGCACAAAATTTAGTAATTTTATTCATATTTAGTTTCTTTTGTCTTTTATTAGCATATTTGGTATTGGAGTAATCCAAAAGAAATTGAAAGTAATCAAGTTAAAGTAACCCTACCCAACCCTGGTTATTAAAACAATATAGCTACTCCTCAACAGCCACAGAAGTCATGTTTTGCCATTTCATCGCAGAGCACAACATACCTCCAACAGTTGCCAATCACTTCTCAAGGCTTATGAAAAACATGTTTCGCAGTCACAAGAATGCAAAGGTTTGTATTTTCTGTCTCTGTTAAATAGTCTGTTTGAAATTTAAAATACAAGCATAAATGGTTGATATTGTGGTTTGGTTTACAAAATAGAAATGCCAACTAATATTTTCCTCCAAAAATATCTTTATCTAGAAATTTAAAGTGTTATTGATGGATATTTTAGTTACACTGATAACAATTGTTCCTGATTTTTTATTTTATTTTACTTTTTATTTTATTATTAAGAATATGTACGGAATGATATAACAAAACACATGTACAACAGAACATGTAAAACTACATTAAAAAACACGATTGAAAAAAAAATGGCGTAAGATTATTTTGTATTTTGTAAAGGAAAACAGGACAGTTTGTAAGGGCATGCAGCCGTGGAGGTTGACAGGTATGCACATACATGCCAAAAATAAACAATCCCTGAAAATTGTATTTGCCTCTGCAAGCAAAAATCCGCACTGTGTCTTTAACACACGAAAAAGTAAAACAAAGGAGAAGCGACGCAGATCCGTTTTCTGCTTCCCGTGTTTACTTTCACTTCTCGCAATGCGAAGTTTGTGCATTTGTGTGGCTCCGTCGATCATTAGCAGGTAGGAATGCATGCCGTTGTGCTGTGCGTTGCTTTCTTTTTATGGTTTGTTTTTATACCGCGGAAAAGTGCAAACCGATCGGATGTTTTAATCAGAAGCTTTCAAATGCAACAGTCACCTTTCCTGAACTGCGCACTTTTGTATATTTCGTGTTTTTGCAGTTATAATCTATATCAAACACCAATGATACCTACCTTATCTAATCACATGGTTTACCCGAAAACAAACATATATTTCCCATCTTTGAGCACTAATTGGAGCTCACTTTGCATTAAGCTGCAATTCAGAAAGAAACTGATGAATTCTATCAACTTAAAAAGGAAAGGCTTAATGCCACTTTTAGTAAAAGTTTAGTGTCAAATAAAACAAAGATGAATGTAAACTTTTTTTAATAAACAAAACATTGATACGACTCAGCCTTTAGCATCAACAAAATGACGATGCTAGCAACCCTAGCTAGCTAGAATTTAAAAAAAAGCTAACTTTCATATTTTAATGTTCTTAATTAACATTTTGGTTGTGAAATAATAAAAAAAAAATCTGAAGTAGCATTGAGCATACCAATAGACCTGAAACTATAACTATTTGCACTTGGCTTCAGAATCCATTCAACTTCCAGATCCTTTTGCTTGGTTTTCTCAGGCATGAGCAAACGATTGACAAATAATTGATTATATTTTCTAGAGCAGTGTTTTCCAACCTGTTTGCCGGGGCACACGAGTGTGCTGTGAGACCTTGTCAAGTGTGCAGCTGAAATTTGCCCAATTTTATCTTTCTAAAAAACCAAGCCATTATTCAGTATTTTTGCTATCTACAGATGAGGAAGTGTAATAGTCATCCATACCATTAGGTGGCAGTAGATTTTTATATACTTTTTATATACTAATTACCTGCTTATGAGGTAGCACAGTACATTTAATAACTTAATTTGTTCAACAATATCTTGAGGGATATGACCAAGGTAGATAGATATAGATAGATAGTTTAACAAAGCGGTTTAAGATTGCACTGTAAAAAATAAAAACATAAATAAAGCACATCATTCTTTTTATTTTAAGTATTATTTTCTTCTTTTTGTATACTAATTATCTGCTTATGAAGTAGTACAGTGAAATATTTGACATAACTTCATTTACAAGCATTTTCGACGGACGGTGTGCCTCGGAACCTTTTTATAAATAAAAGTGTACCTTGGTTCGAAAAGGGTTGGAAAACACTTCTAAAATACGATACTCTAAAATACTGAGCTCCAGAATCTGGAAGCGAACATGTTAGAACTAAAGTTTGTCTTATATCTACCACATTTTAGAGGTTTTGCGTTTAAATCTGAGCCTGTAGCATTAACAATACTAAACTAGCATTGGTACAGTCGCTATAATCAGTAGCATGGTTTGATTAAAAAGTGCTGTTTTAACACGAAATGTCAAGCTTTTGCTCATGTAATCTGTAATACAATTTAAGATTCAAAAATTGTCGTACGACAATTTTTAGATTAGAGATCTCCTTTTGCTAGTTCTAGCTCATGCATGAGCAAACGATTGTTTATATTTTCTAAAATAGGATACCCCAAAATCATCAGTGCCAGAATGTTAAAGCTAACTTGTAAGAACTAATGCTTGGCCTATATTTTTCCTATTTAAGGGATTCGAGTTCAAATATGTGCAAGTACTAAGCTAGCGTAGCTACCTTTGCTTCCATTGTTTGGATGACTTGAGCTAATTTATTGTGTGTTAAATAAATCACAAATTTAAACTATATTTGACATACCTGGAAATTATAAATGTTAAAAGCTATTTCCACCAGACTTCTGAATCCACTTAATATAATAACGTCCTGTTGGTTCTTGTTCTGTTTACTAATTTGGTTCATTTATTAGCAAACATGTGATCAGTAACCATAAATTCTATTTTCTAGAACTCAAAATACCAGCAAAGCTTCCAAAATATGAAAAAGATCTGTATCAAAATTTTGGGTAGCAGCGATAATAATAATACTAAACTATCCCATCATGGCCAAAGTTGCTTAGACGAGTATGACATCATCATCATAGATTGTTGCTATTGGTCAAAAATATAAAAGTTTTATACACTAATCCTTCACTGTTCCGCGGTTTATTTTTTTCGCGGTTTCATAACTTTGCGAAATTTTAGCATGCATTCTGAGCGGCTAAACAGTCGCCCCACCCCTTCTCTGACTGCGTCTGCCAGTGCATCAATAACGTTGCGGTCTTGAGTGTACTCATACGTAAAACAGCTTAATGAACCAACATTACGTACGGGCAAATCTTTTTCAAATTTAAATTTCTCTAAAAGCCATCATGTCAACAGAACTCTCTGGACCCATAAAAGCACTATAAGACAGAGGAAAAGGCTTTCTATCGCCAACAAACTTGGACTTCTCGATATGCTAAAGACAGGTAAAATCATTTTCCCATCACTTCCTTGTGATGTGAGAAAGTATCATCTGGAGTAAAGTGGATAGTGTCACGACCGGAACAAAGGGTAGACCCAATCGCGTAACGTTTCCCACAAGTTCATTGAGATGAAGATTAAAGGCAGCGCCGCGATCCGGTGCTCGCTGGACACGGGAAGCAAGCCGCTCACAGAATCGGGTCGTGATCTTAATGCAGAAGTGGATCTTCCGGGGTGGGAGAAGAAGGAAGACGGAAAAAACAGGTCGATAGCCAGGACAGGAGAGCAAAACGTGGTCGGGATCAAACACGGGTCGTAAGCCGGGACGAGAGAGCAAAACGTGGTCGCGGTCAAAAAACAGGGCGTAGCCGGAGACAAACGGGGAAATCAGGAACGGACGGGGGGAAAACGGGTGCAAAAAGCGGGACCGATGGGAATCAGAGTCAAAAGGCTGGCTTTGTAGAAACAGCGGCTCGCTGACGGACTAACAACCGGTGAGTGAAAGGACGGAGTTTAAGTAGGACGGGGAACCAATCAGGGAGCCAGTAGCGGCTGGCGCCAAACGAGCGGGCACAGCTGAAATTAATCAGTCATCATGACAGATGGTTTCGAAACATTCAGAAATAATGCTTGCTTACTTTTTCAAACAAAACTGTCAAAAATATAATGATAATATATCATTACACTCATAACACGAGTGCATAATTCAGGCTTCCTTAGAAAGCTGCTTTATTTGCACAATGACCCAACATATCATATTTGATACAACCAATCAATCTTGCCATATTGTTGCAAGACTATTTTTAAAGTTAATTGTAAAAACGTTTATGAAGTGCAGTATTTTCATCTGTTTTGTGAATGTGCTTTTCACGCCACATTTTTATTGTCCACATGATGGTGACAAAAAAAAACCATCTGAAGTAAAGTGATTCATCCTTAATCCATACAGTAGTTCGTTAAAGCATAAATATTTTTAAAAATTATAGTTTACAGTACTTGACAGTATTTGTAAAATACACTCTTAGTACATTACTTGTATTTGATTAAATGAATGTTTGAGCCTATAAATTGGGTTTTGTGATGTTTGGACTGGGCACCCGTATGATGCGGCAGGGGTAAACCAGTAAAAGCTCTCGGGCCCTGCTGCTGTTGAACAGAAGAGTGTGTTTTGTCACCCTGACCCGAATGACATGGCCGCTTCCTTGTGTCCCGTTTCATCTGGAGGGACAAAAGCATGACCAACTTAGCTGCCGAGGTGCATAACTTGTTTGGTTGTTTGGGCATTTGGGTTGGCCATGGTCCAAACATTTTTGGCTGTGTTTTTTGCTATTTCTTTCCCTTTCTTACTTTCTTTGTTATTGTCACCTCTTTTCAGGGATATGACCAAGATAGATAGATAGATAAATTGTGTTTGTTCTTTGGCTTAATGTATATTAGAGTACTTAATAGATAAACAAATAAAAGGTTCTATTACGCGGGTTTTAACTATTGCTGGTCCTTTTTGGAACGAAACCCCTGCAATAAACGAGGGATTACCGTTATTTTCCCATTTGGATTGTTGCCTGCATGTAAACATTCAGATGAGTGTATCTTCTTTTGATCTATCTAGAGAAGATGAATGAGAAGATTCTGGTTCTTTCCACTGATGTTCCTCCACCTTTGAAGGCGGGCGAGACTTTCCACGTCTTCATCAGTTACAGCAGCACTGATTACCTGTGGACACACTCCCTCATCGAGCATCTGGAAGCATGTCGCTTGCTCGTCTGCTACCACGAGCGCGATTTCACTCCAGGTCGCACCGTTCTGGAAAACATGTCGGAGTGCATCCAGGAGAGCCAGAAAGTCCTGTTGGTCCTCAGCTCTGAGTTTGTGAGGAGCCGCTGGTGTCTCCTGGAGGCCAACATGTCTCTGTTCAGAGACTGCCTAGAGAGGAAGCCCCTCGTCCCTGTGCTTCTGGAGCCCTCGGTCTTCGTCCCGTTGCACCTCTGCCACCTCACCTACCTGGAGGCCGGTGACCCGGAGTTTATGGGCAAGCTCCTGAAGGTGCTCTTCACCCCAAACTGGAAGCTCCAAGGCTCCACGGTGGTTCCCTACCAGCCGCCTTCCATTTACAACGGAAAGGCCCTGCTGCCTTTAACTGCTGTGAACGTAGAAAGTCTTTACAACTGGGACGCAGGGCTGTTCAGTCAAATGGAAGTACCGGACCAACTGCGCCTTATTATTGAGGACCCGGAAAAATATAGAGCGGCTATTTCCATTATCAATAATGTGTCTGTTGAAAAAGTGTGGCTAAAACCAGTCTGGGTTAGGATTGTGCTCTACGTTACTGGTGTATTAATCTTTTTAGGATTCCTTGTTTTATTTATCTATTTAACAGCGGTCATTATGGGCAATCTTATACCTGACACCCCCTTCTACAATCCAGTTGGGGAGTGGGTCACCACCATCACATGTTTCTTTTCAGTTCCAATAGGGTTCCTCGTTCATCTTTCTCTTTGGAAGAACGACGATGAAAAACAAATTGTGAGGGAGATGCAAAAAGCAGCAGGTCACGCTAACGCCATCCTCACCCAGGAGAAGCTTCTAATGGGCTTCCAGTCCAATTCCAAATTATATTTGGTGTACGTTACACTCAAGGCTTGCAGGGGTGAGTTTTCGGCAACTTTCAAGGATCCGGCCAGGGCCGAAGAGCTCTTTAAAGTAGCTCTCATCTGGTTCTCATCAGGGTACGCCTGCTGCCTTGCCAAAAGGCACTTCCCCTTTCCGCAGCCGTGCGCCCCCCCGGGTCACTTGGAGGGAGGGGTGTGCTTTTGCCAGTACGTTTCCCAGCAACTGAGCAGAGGGGAGTGGAAGTGAGTCAGCTTTTTGCTTAAAATAGTGTTTTTCAACCAATGCACCGTGAGACCTAGTCTAGTGTTCCACAGGGAATTGCCCAATTTTATCGTTGCAAAAAAACGGTCCATTAAGCCCTTCCTTTTCTTTCTTCCAGTAATCAGTCGAATAACTGTTACACTTCTCGAGTCGGAAAAAATTGTCAATCAATTGGTTCAGGTTCAGGCCTGTCTTCTCTATCGCTGACTTTTTTTTTTTTTTTTTTTTTTCAAATTAGCTGACCGTCATTGCTGAACACACAAGAAGGGGACTGATTCGAGAGAAAGGCCCGACCTGAATTCGAACATAAGGATTCACACTTTAGGTCTGCTCGACTTTGCACTTGGCCTCATGCGAAAGGGGCACTAAATCAATCACGTGCAACCTCCACGCCAAGACAGAAAGAATAAGAAACAAAGAACAATGACGGGTTGAAAAATAAAAAATCTGAATGAAATACGAGAATTCGGGTTCTCTTTGGGCTCGTTCCCTCAAACGAAGTTAATTTGCCGGGCTCAAGCTGGGTCGGTTTTAAGACCCATGGGCCTGGATCAGGTTGGGCTGGATTTTGTAGGTCCGATTTGACTTCTAATGTCATTGTTATTCATTATTATTTCCCAACAGTTTATATTATAAAATATGATAACTTGATACAGCTCAGTTCATTGATGTTCTTCATGAGCCTGTCCGTTTGGTTCATTCGATAAAAACCATTAAATAAGCGCTTCTATGGACATGACCGCACAATGATGTAAGCATCGGGCAAGATAACAATGAATGTTCTCATTAACAGTGCCACCATTTACTTCTTCTGTTATATTCCGCAGCCTTAATTCGATTTTAATTGAGATTTTTTTTTTATTGCTCATCTAACACTGTGACCGCTGATCTGTCGGATAAACTGGAGTGCTAACCCATGATTGAATGTTCTGGTCGGTTTCTTGCACTTTTTGATAAGATGGGTCCTCATTTCCGGACTCTCTTATTGAAATGTCGTAAAGGACGACAAATATTGATACAGTGAAGACCAGAATGGCATTGAAGTGAAGTTTTGATGAGATAATCACATTACTGCTCGGCTTCAACCCTGATGTCTTGCTTAAATATTGCGTAAGCAGTTTGCAGTATATATATTGGTTGAGTACAAGGAAAGCAAACAACGACTGTGTGCTTAGCGTTATATTCAGGGTTCGTACGCGTGCTTGAAATCCTTGAAAATGCCTACGTTTCAATTTTGTGTATTCAAGGATTAAAACGTGCTGGAATGCCTGAAATTTTTGCCATGTTTCTCAACAAGTCTCCTTAAAAATGACGCTGACTTTGGTGTCCGGTGGCTTCACTTGGCCATTGCATTACTTCTTTCCTCATGATTAACGGAAGCCCGCATTACTTTGGACGGCATTGTACTATAAAGCGTCATCACCCCTATGGATTGCGCCTAAGAGGAAAGGTGCATGCTACACCTAAACAGGGCACTATAAAATGTGTCTAATGCCCCTTTTCTACGACACGTTTCTCTCCTGCCCTTTTTAAGTTTTCTATTATAAAAAAGTAACCGTTTTTTGGTCCCTGGGACCCTAGCCTTACAGTGGCTTGAGAAACTATTTGGCCCCCTTGAACTTTTTGACCTTTTGCCACATTTCAGACTTCAAACATCAAGATATACAACTGTAATTTCTTCTGAAGCATCAACAATAAGTGGGACACAATCATGAAGTGGAACACACTTTATTGGATATTTTAAACTTTTTTTAACAAAAAAAAAAACCAAAAAGTGGGTGTGCAAAATTATTCAGCCCATTCATATTCAGTGCAGCAAACTGTCCAGAAGTTCACTGAGGATCTCTGAATGATTCAATGTTGATCTAAATGACCAACGATGATAAATGGAATCCACCTGTGTGTAATCAAGTCTCTGTATAAATGCACCTGCACTGTGATAGTCTGAGAGGTCTGTTTAAAGCGCAGAGAGCATCACGAAGAACGAGGAACACACCAGGCAGGTCCGAGATACTGTTGTGGAGAAGTTTAAAGCTAGATTTGGATACAAAAAGATTTCCCAAGCTTTAAACATCCCAAGGAGCACTCTGAAAGCAATAATATTGAAATGGAAGGAGTACCAGACCACTGCAAATCTACCAAGATCAGGCCGTACCCCTAAACTTTCAGTTCGTAGAAGGAGAAAACTGATCAGAGATGCAGCCAAATGGCCCATGATCAGCGTGGATGAACTGCAGAGGGCTACAGCAGAGGTGGGAAAATCTGTCCTATTTTAACCTTACTCTTAATAGTTTCAACCTTTTAATAACCTAATTAGTTAGTATTAACATGTCACGTCTTTATTTTGAAAGCGCACATGAAACTGGCTCTTTTTTGCTAACCTGTGACAAAAAAGCTTGAAAAAGGAAAAAGAGACCAGGTAAAAAAAACACATCTGAATTTATATTTAAAAATGTTGTACACGTTGTATTTTATTATAATTAAATAACTGTGTTTTTTAAAATGTTCCAGCAAATCTATCTTGTGTTTCAAGCTTCATTGTCAAAGTTAAAAAGATGTAGCTTCATACGATTGTGGCCTGACTGAAAATAACTCGCATTGAGGTGAGCGATACCTCAACGTTGGTCTGCAAGACTGTTGCAGATATTTGTCAAAATAGTTTGGGGTTTAAAACTCAACATTTTGTGAATCCATCTCGTTAATTCATCACAACGAAAAAAAAAATCATAAGTAAAACAAATTGTGTAAAGATGAATTACATATTCACACTTTTGGCTATCGTATCTCATCTACTTTAAAGTCACCATGAAGTAAAAGAAAAAAAATTCAAAAATACTTTCCTCATGGCGAAACTATTTTGTAGAATCTGTTGTAAATGTACAAAGAAAAGCAATAAGGAAACAGGTTTACTTAAACCAGAGTTGAATTGCTTGTTTTATTGTGACACTTTGTTAAGGCACAACTATTTTTGTACAATCTTGCGTATATGTACTAAGAAAACAAATAAGGTGTTGGATTTGTCTAAAGCTAGTTTTCCAATAATGCATAGGTTTACTTAAACCAGAGTTGAATTGCCTGTTTTATTGATACTCTTTAATATGGTCCTACTTCTTTTAATACAATCTGGTGTTTATGTACTAAGAAAACAAATAGGGCGATTTTCAGGGTTTTTTTCCCCAATAAAGCATCGGTTTGCTTAAGTCAGAGCGAAATTACTTGTTTAATTGTGACACTTAACTGTTTTGTAGAATCTGGAGTTTATGTACTAAGACAATCAATGAGGTATTGGACTTTTTAAAAAAACAATTCCCAATAAAACATAGGTTTACTTAAACCCGTGTTGAATTACCTGTTCATTAATACTCTGATGAGGCCCAACTACTTTTAGTACAATCTGGTGTATTTGTACTCTAAAAAGCACTGTTAGATCTTTGAAAGCCCCAGTGTGTAATATTTGACCACTAGATGGCAATGTTGTTCGACACAAATTAAAACCAGTGCCATTTCAAGCAACCAAACGGCAGACAAACATGGCGGTGATCTAAGTAGGGATACCACTATGTAAAAGAAATACACATTTTTTGACCCATGATTTTTTAATAAAAGTTAACATTGGTATGATACTTCATGTACTTTAGCCTAGTATTCAAAACAATGTTTTACTGAATTATGTTTACTAAATATTACACACTGACCTTTCAGGGTGTTTTGTTTCCAATGAAGCATTTTTATTGTGACTCTTTGTTGAGGCACAATTTCTGTGGTATAATCTGGCGTATATGTAATAAGAAGTTTTTTTTTTTCCAATGAAACATATTTAAAGAAACCAGAGTTGAACAACCGTTTCGTCATGATTACTCATTACACTCACCTGTGCCCGCTTGTTTGGCGCCAGCTGCTGGTTACCTGATTGGTTCCCTGTCCTATTTAAGCTCAGTCCTTTCACTCGCATGTTGTCAGTCCATCAGCAAACCTCTGTTTTCACAAAGCAAGCATTTTAGACTCTGACTCCCGTCGGCCCCGGTTTGTCACCCAGTTTCCACTCGTCTGTTCCTGATTTCTCTGTTTGTCTTCTGCTACGACCCATGTTTCGACCCCGACCACATTTTGATCTCACGTCCCGGCTAACGAACCGTTTTTTGACTCTGAACACGTTCTGATCTCCCGTCCCGGCTAACGACCTGTTTTTCGTCTACGCCACGATGTTCTGCTCCGGAAGATCTTCCGCATTCAGAGCACGCTCCGATCCCGTGAGCGGCTTGCTTCCCCCGTCCAGCATGCACCGGATAGCTGCTGCTGGCTTTCCTCTATATTAACTTGTGAGTAACGTTACGCATCTGGGTCCTTCTGTTCTGGTCCTGACACGTTTACAACACTTATTGTCTTTATGTTTTTTTCTTTTCTCACTGCCTACGAATCAAAACCAATCAAATGCCTACTGCCCACTAGTATACTTTTTATGATATATTGGAACATATTTTGAGATGGTACATTTGAGTTTTCAGCCACAATCAAAAATATGAAAACAAAAAACAATATTTCAGTTGATTTGTATTGAATCCAGAATGTGACATTTTTGTATTGTAATTGCATGTATATATATATATATATATATATATATATACAGTGCATCCGGAAAGTATTCACAGCGCTTCACTTTTTCCACATTTTGTTATGTTACAGCCTCATTCCAAATTGTATTAATTTAATCTCTTATCTCAAAATTCTACACAAAATACTCCATTATGACAATGTGAAAACGTTTTTTTTTTTTAACTTTTTTTTTAATTTATTAAAAATAGAAAAGTAAGAAATCACATTTACATAAGTATTCACAGCCTTTGCTATGAAGCTCAAAATTGAGCTCAGGTGCATCTTTTTTTCCACTGATCATCCTTGAGATCTTTCTACAGCTTAATTGGAGTCCACCTGCAGTAAATTCAGTTGATTGGACATGATTTGGAAAGGCACACACCTGTCTATATAAGGTCCCACAGTTGAGTGTGCATGTCAGAGCACAAACACAAAGCATGAAGTCAAAAGAACTGTCTGTAGACCTGCGAGACAGGATGGTCTTGAGGCACAAATCTGGGGAAGGATACAGAAAAATTTCTGCTGCTTTGAAGGTCCCAATGAGCACAGTGGCCTCCATTATTCGTAAATGGAAGACATTTGGAACCACCAGGACTCTTCCTAGAGCTGGCCGGCCTTCTAAACTGAGCGATCGGGAAAGAAGGGCCTTAGTCAGGGAGGTGACCAAGAACCCGATGGTCACTCTGTCAGAGCTCCAGCGTTCCTCTGTGGAGAGAGCAGAGCCTTCCAGAAGGACAACCATCTCTGCAGCAATCCACCAATCAGGCCTGTATGGTAGAGTGGTCAGACGAAAGCCACTCCTTAGTAAAAGGAACATGGAAGCCCGTCTGGAATTTGCCAAAAAGCACCTGAATGACTCTCAGACCATGAGAAACAAAATTCTCTGGTCTGATGAGACAAAGATTGAACTCTTTGGTGTGAATGTCAGGCGTCATGTTTGGAGGAAACCAGGCACCGCTCATCACCAGGCCAATACCATCCCTACAGTGGAGCATGGTGGTGGCGACATCATGCTGTGGGGATGTTTTTCAGCAGCAGGAACTGGCAGACTAGTCAGGATAGAAGGAAAAATGAATGCAGCAATATATAGAGATATCCTGGATGAAAACCTGCTCCAGAGCGCTCTTGACCTCAGGCTGGGGCGTAGGTTCATTTTTCAGCAGGACAACGACCCAAAGCACACAGCCAAGATCTCAAAAGATTGGCTTCAGGACCACTCCGTGAATGTCCTGGAGTGGCCCAGCCAGAGTCCAGACTTGAATCCGATCGAACATCTCTGGAGAGATCTGAAAATGGCTGTGCACAAACGTCTCCCATCAGACCTGATTGAGCTTGAGACTAATTGAATGAAGAATGGGCAGGTGTGCTAAACTTGTGGGATCATATTCAAAAAGACTTGAGGCTGTATTTGCTGCCAAAGGTGGATCAACAAAGTATTAAGCGAGGGCTGTGAAAATGTATGTAAATGTGATTTCTTAGTTTTTTTAATAAATAAAAAAAAAGTAAAAAAAAAAACTTTTTCACATTGTCATAATGGAGTATTTTGTACAGAATGTTGAGATAAAAAATTAAATTAATACAATTTGGAATGAGGCTGTAACATAACAAAATGTGGAAAAAGTGAAGCGCTGTGAATACTTTCCGGATGCACTGTATATATATATATATATATATATATATATATATATATATATATATATATATCTCATCTCATTAGCCGCACCTCTTTTCCTCATTAGGGTCGCGGGGGGGCTGGAGCCCATCCCAGCCATCTCTGGGTAGTGGGCAGGGGACACCCTGAACTGGTTGCCAGCCAATCGCAGGGCACACAGGGACAGACAACTCAGTCGCTCATTCAGGGACAATTTGGACCGGCCAATTCACCTGAAATGTTTTTGGAATGTGGGAGGAAACCGGAGTGCCCGGAGGAAACCCACGCAAGCACGGGGAGAACATACAAACTCCGCACAGGAAGTCTGTAGCTGGATTTGAACCCACGACAGGTTCCCATGACATGAACTGTGCCGCACAAGCGCTAACCACTGCGCCGTCTTGAGTTGGAGGAGTTGTTCACTGGTAAAAGTGACACCGGGGATGAATATTTAGATAGATAGATAGATAGATACTTTATTCATCCCCTAAGGGAAATTCACATTTCCAGCAGCATCCCTGAGCTGAGAACAGTACAATAATAAAGCCAAAAGAATACAATATACAAATACCCAGTGTGACGTGTAAATGCCTACTGTAGCGTGTTATATAGAGTAACTAAATAGTGCTACACAGAATACATATTGCAGTAAGATTCGGTAATATCCAATGTAGGTGGTGTGGTTTAATGTGGGCCTTTACTCTGCCGGGTGGAGTTAAAGAGCCTCCCCAACACGCTGCCGCATAGAAGAGGGCGCTTGCCACTACTGTCTCATAGAATATTTTCAGGAGCTTTTTGACTGGATTTAGTAATTTGGAGTGAAACTAATAATTTGGTAAACATGTTCTTTAGTCTAGAATTACCAGAACAATTCTTATTATGAAATTCACAGGCATGTCAATCTCGTAACGTTCGTAAATTGTGTGAATTTATTCAAAACGTAGGTCTCTTTTATTCTAAATTGCTTTTCAAGACGACATATATTTTTTGGGGTAATGGATTTTATCAAATACATTTCCTCCAAAAATGATAGATAGATAGATAGATACTTTATTCATCCCCGAAGGGAAATTCACATTTCCAGCAGCATCTCTGAGCTGAGAACAGTACAATAATAAAGCCAAAAGAATACAATATACAAATACCCAGTGTGACGTGCAAATGCCCACATCTTATACATGTTTTTTCTTTCTTAATTATGAATTTTTTGGGTAGTGCGACTTATACTCCCAGAGACTTTTAGTCCGCGAAACACGTGAAGTCCGTGCTTACATGTACTCAAGTTATTTGTTTGTCTGCCATGCAAACAATTATTCAGAAATTCAATATTCTATTTCCAATCAGATTATCGCCTGCATGTAAACATTGTCAATGTCATCTCTAACATTTGAAAAACAATGACACCCGTGTGAATTTTTTAAAAGTCTAGCCTTGCTCTCCACATCGCACGCACTTTGCCAGGGACTCCATGTCGGGAATGTCGGAACTACTATGATAAGTGGCCACCAAAGGAAACCCGGCTCAGTCCAGAATAGGAGCGGCTTGATCGTGACCCCGAGCCTGCAGCAGCATGATAGACAAAGCGGACAGATTAGCGCCCACTTGGAATTGTTTGCTAATGGCTGTTAACGCTCCTTTGCTGTCTGCACAACATGGGCTCCACTTGGAAAGACTCGCGCTGCTTTCATTACCACACCGATAATTCTGATTAACGGGACATTTTGTCCTTACATGGGTACGGGACTGTTCGGGATTTGGCAGGCGTGTTGGTTATTCGTCATCCGTATGCGAAAGCAGGACCTTTTTTTTTTTTTTTTTTAATAATCAAGATTATATCAGTCGACATTTTTCATTTCAGACATGTCTTTTCTTAAATTACCGTATATGCCCAAATGCATGCACTTCCTTAGTATTGTTAAAATAATAAATGCACACTTTCTTTAAATCCTTTAAACTTCATTTCATTTCTTAAATATTACTCAGTGTGTCTGGTATATTATCTATGTAACTGATAATAGTGAGCTAAACAACCAATTTTTGATAAACAAACTTTCTCATAGAGGTGGGCAAACTACGGTAGATGGGACACATGCAGCCCTTAGGTGATTTTATTCAAGAATTTTAAAAATATAATGACAATATATACAAAGTGGTAAAATAAAGATTTCCTACTCATGAAATGTGTGGATTTGGTGCCTCTCTTGTCCCTAGCATCCCCAACATTCAAAAAGTTGGATAAGTCATAATTTGTTTGTGTCATGATTACTAATGTGCCAGCTCATTTGGCGCCACCTGCCGCGGGTTTTGATCAGCTTTCTGTCACTATTTGAACTCAGTCCCGTCATTCCCCTGTTGTCAGTCCCTCTGCGAATCTCTGTGTATACTAGGCAAGCCTTTTTTGACCCTGACTCACGCCTGTCCCGTTTTTTGCTCCTGTTTGTCTCGCGCTACGACCTGTTTGATCCCGACCACGTCTGCTCTCCTGTCCCGACTTACGACCCGTTTTTGATCCCGACCATGTCTGCTCTCCCGTCTCGGCTTACAACTCGTTTCCGACCCCGACCACGTCTTGCTCTCCCAGTCCTGGCTACTGACTAGTTTTCCACCCCTGACTCCGCCATCGCTCGCTACGGAAGATCCACTTCCATGTTCAGATCACAGTACGAGAGCGACTTGCTTCCCGCGCCCAGCGAACACCGGATCATCGGCGCAGCCCTTGCTTTCTCTTTCAATAAAACTTGTGGTAAACGTCACGCAAGCGGGTCCTGTTTCCGTTCTGGTCCTGACAGTTTGCTATTTTCAATCATGTTTTTATTTTATTTATCAACGCTTAAGCTCACTGTACTGCATATTGGGTTTTTTTAACGCATATTATCAAATTTAAAGCTTAAAAAGTGATATAATATATTACTGTGCTACCATTCAGAGTGTTTCAAAACCAATTTCATTATATCAATGGTTGCCAACTGGTCTGACTGCAGGACCCACCGCTCCACCTGAATGAGCTCCGACCTGAATCCAAAGTCGATTCTCCTTTTCAGATTTATTGAGTAAAAGAAGAAGTATGTGAAGAAACAGGAAATAAAACCAACAAAGTTACAAAAAAAATAAGACGCAGTCCCTATCAAACACGGGAGGTCACCAATTGACTGAACAGGAAGAACAGATTGAGCAGGGCATTATCTACTACTGTTAAGGAGTAATATACCCTTGTTTTTTTGTTGTTAGCATTATTTTGCCAAGGTAAAAGTTGGCCACCACTGAAAACAGGTCCATGACCCAATTTTCGGTCCGGACCCACTGGTTAAGAAACACTGCATAAGATGGGTTGTCTCATCCTATCTCATTAGCTGCACCGCTTATCCTCAGTAGGGTCACGGAAAGATGGGTTGTTTGTTGTAGACAAAATCAAATATATATTCCATGTACTTGTGAAAGGCTTTTACTCCGTAAAAAACTGAGAAGAAAAATGCTGCGTTTTGGTCATTTTAAGTCTCCACAGTCTGTATCTTTTGCTTCTTAGTACTCGTTTTTGATTGCACTACACAAGACGACATGATTTTGATCCGGTTCTTTTTGTTAGGATATGCCCTCTGGCCGGCCAATTTCAGACTGCCCTTGCAAAGTGAGACGTGTAACAGCTCTGGGTTCCGGTCTCCCGGGAGGGACGGACCCCCTGTGGTGGAGTTGTGACGGCAACCTTTGATGCGCAAAAGAAGCCAACGCCCCCGTGCCCAACCTCACATTCCAGCAGTATTAGTCAGATAACATATCTATGTGATTGACTTTAAACACAGTTCTCATCACAAGTTTTGACATCGTGTGATCATTTTCTGACATTGCAGAACGAGATTCTGACCAGACTTTGAATACTCTACAATAACTGTCTCCCAAACTTTCCGAGGGCAGCCGTTAAGCAAAAACGACCCAATTAGTCAAAGCCGGCTTCCGAAGATTCGATCGTCACTGCCGCTTATTACAAACACGACAAAAATATCATTCGGCGAATGAAAACGACTCGTCACAAAGTGGAAGCCGCGAGAGGCCACAGCTGGCAGTTTCTTACCGGTCCGAAGATCAAATGAAGACATTTTTTTTGAGGGAGCCGTCAATAACCAATGTGACTCACCGCCGACAAAAAATATGAATGATGATTTATGACGGCAGAGGGGATGTCATATGTTTTTGATTTTCCTTTTTTCTGACGGAAAAATGTCATTAAACCAGCAGGTGTTCGGGAGCCTTTTTGACTTCTGGCTGACTTTGAGGCAAAGAGGATGTCTACCCACGTGGAAAAGAGCAGTTTGAAGAAAACGAACTTAATTCAATCAAATAAGTGTCTTTCCATTTAAACTTTATTCTTCTGTAGTCAGATATTTTAGGGTAGTTATGAATATAATTTTTATTCCCCTGGGAAAAATAATGTAATAACTTTAAAGCGTGATATGAACATAATACGATTATCAATATAATATTATTAGGACTATAATTACTAAGAATAACTTTTGTCCTAATATCAATAAAGGCAATGCTGAAATATGCAGAAACGTGTCATTATTTCAAAAATTGTATTCCTATTTTTCTCCATTTAGTTTAAATAGGAAAACAATCATACCGTCACGGTTGCCCCCAATTGGCCCCACCCGTGTGGCGCCAGCTGCGACTCGTTGACTGATTGGCTTCCCTCATATTTAAGCTCAGTGCTCTCACTCACCCTTTGTCAGTCCGTCACCGAACTTCTGCACCCACAAGACATGGGTTTTGTCCGATATCCTGCTTGTGAATCCTGTCTGGTATCGATCCCATCTATTTCGTCCTGATTGATATCTGACTCCAGTCCCCAGTTTCTGGTATTGATCTTGTCTGTCACGTCCTGTTTGATATCTGAATCCAGTCCCGAGTGTTTGGTATCGTTCCCGTCTATCTGGTCCTGTTTGACATCGGTCTCCAGAGTCTGGTATCGTTCCCGTCTATCTCGTCCTGTTTGATATCGGTCTCCAGTGTCTGGTATCGATCCCGTCTGTCTCGTCCTGTCTGATACCTTGCTACAATCTCCAGTATCGGGTATCGTCCCCGTCTATCTCATCCTGTGTGATATCGAACTCCAGTTTCCAGTGTCTGGTATCGATCCCGTCTGTCTCGTCCTGTCTGATATCTGTCTCTAGTCTCCTGTATCTGATATCAATTCTGTCCGTCCCGTCCTGTCCGGTAAATACCCCGTCGGTCCGGTATCTGGTATCAATCCTGTCTGTCCCGTCCTGTCTGGTATCTGTCCGTTTTCTGCTCGTGCAATTGGTATCGACTTTGTCATCCTCTGGCTTCCTGTCATTCCACAGAAGACTGCTGCCTTACGTCTTTCGCCCAACAATCGCCGAATCACTGGCGTTTTGGGTTAACGTGCATGACTGCCCCATTTCCGTTAAATTAAGTTTGTGTGAGAAACGTTACGCATCTGGGTCCTCCACCTGTTCTGGTCTTAACAAACACTTCGGATAAAAGAAAATTCCCTATTCATAAACAGTAGTCAAAATTTGCAATTATTTGTCCATTTTAAGTATTTTTTTGAAAATGTATTCGATAAATAAATCATTGTTTCATGAGCAGATATTTCTTTGTCATTTTAAAGACATTTTTCCTATTTAACTATATTTTCACATCGTTTTTTTTTCCAGGAATATAAGAAAAAATATATACTTAAAACAATGATCTTTAGAAAAAACGTAGTCAAATTTCGCAGTGTTTTACTCCATTTTAAGTATTTTTCTTAAAATTGATTTGGTAGCTAAAACATTGTCCCATTGGTAGGATTTTTAAAGATCGTTAAAATATTTTTTAATCATTTTGTGACATTTCAACATGTTTTTTTAGTTTAAATAAGAAACAACTTTGAACAACTTGAAATGACTAAAACGTTGCAATTTATTTTGCTATATTTCAACTTTTTTTCTTCCAGTTTAAAAAAGAAAAAATATATAACTAAATCATTTTTCTCTGGAAAGATAGAAGTCAAAATTAGCATTTCTTTGATCATTTTAAGTATTACTTTTGGTATTTATATCATATAACGGATGACATTTATTTCTTAGTATTTATATGACAATTATTTTAAGTTCAGAGTTGAAAGTTCAGAAAAATGGATTGTCATTGTAAAAGAACAACGAAACTTTGTTTGGAGCATCCAGTCGTCCATTCACTGTTAAATGAAAATGCAAAGATCCATAAATATGCCGAATAAATATAGATAAAAACCCAATATCCATAGATAACACATTACAGACGGTGCCCTAATTACAAACAAGATTTCAGACGATCGTGCAATATTTTGTATGTTTAAGGTTTATACAAGTATGTTTAAGGCTTGTATAAGTAACCTGTATTGTTTTGTACAAAACAAAATAAACATTTCCTTAAATAATATGCTCCATAAAGATAAATAAAGTTGAGTTAAACTTACCTTTGAAAGATGTCTTCAAGAGGTCCTCCTCCGTGGTAAAAATCCTACCATTTTCTCAACCGCATCAAGCTTTCTTATTTCACCTTCATTTCAAAAGAAACGGCCCGCCTCTTCTTTAGACTTTACACCAACCATATTGAATGGATGCACGAGATACTAAACCATAAGAATGAAAAAAGTTCTTAGCGCGCTGGAGATACAGTATAGAGGAAGCGGATTTCTTCTTCGGGGTGGATGCTGGGTGAGCTCTCACAGCGCCACACGCCGGTAGCTTGCACGATACAAAATCGAACTTACAGCAATGTCCGGATGTTTTTCGACATCCCGAAAAAACGTTCGTATCTACCGTTTTTCGTGAGAGGGGAGCCTCTGTATACGCATTCACAGTCAAAGTGCAGACATGGTACCATAAAGACTCATTAGCAGCATAAATAAATCAGTCAATACGTAGTAATGATAAATATATATATTTTTTTTTAATGACATATTAGGTTATTCGTCACTTTTTACTGTTTTAATATGAGATAACTTTTCCAATTTGCATATGGAAACCGAAATTTGAACTCAGAACTACTCAACCAAACTTAATGTATTTTTAATAGCATGCAATAATGATAATTCGTTTCATTCAAATGGAGCTTGGTCTTTGCCATTAGAACTATAACTCTATTTTTTGAAGGAATGATACGGGAATTTCCCAATAAAGTTCCCAGGGCACAAAATACAGCTACAGAGGGAATAACTTGACCCCATTGAACACTTTTGGGATGAATTCGTGCGGCATTGGCAAACTTCACATGAGCAATATCGTTTCTCGGGTGAATGGGCAACCCCATTCTCACAGACACAAAATGAATGAATAAATAAATAAATCCCAGAATCCTTTTTCACTGCACCCGAACTCATCTTAGATGGCAGAGAAGTACCTCGTATTTGGAACTGTGTGTTAAACCTTCACTGTAACGTGATTCACCTTTCACTGTCTCGCAACTTCACAAATTTGCATCGCACATTCTGATTGACTCAACAGTCCTTCCGCTTTTTTTCCACATTTGCATCAATAATATGTGCAGTACACCCCCCGGGAGACGAAATTAATCTGTTCTGACATAGGAATGGGGAATTTTGCGTTTCGTGGGGGATAGAAACCCATGGTAATGCATAGCTAATCGATCTGAAGCCCCAATACCCCGAATAAAAACATTAAAAGAACAAAACAGTATATAGTAAGTACTACCAACGTGGTATATACAGTATATGTACATGATTAAATATAATATTGAGTAAATCTTCATGTAAAACAACAATGAAATTGTATTTACGTATGTTGAGTTTGTCTTGAGCTGGTACAGTGGAGTTTGCGGGTGGATGCAGGAGACAAAAAAGGGAAAATTTTATTAAACTTATTTTCAATGAGGGCCACATGAGCTAAAGGGCCTGATGTAAATTTTAATTCTCTGTCTCTCTCTCTTACCACCCACCCCACCCACTCTCTCCATCATGCTCCCTTTTGGTCTTTCTTTTTTTCACTATTTTTTCACTCTTTCATTTTCTTTCTCTTTTTCTTTTCTCTTTTTTCTGTCTCTCTTTCTGTCTCTCTTTCTCTCTCTGTCTATCGCTCTCAATTTTTCACTTTCCTTCTTTCCTCCTCTTTCTCTTACTTTCTCTATCTCTTTCTCTTTTACATCTCACTCTTTCTCTCTCTTTCTTTCTCTTCTCTCTCTTCTCTCTTGTTCTTTCTTTCTCTTCCTCTCTCCTTTTATTTTTCCTTTTCCCCTTTATCTTTCTCTTTCTGTTTCTCTTTTTCCACTCTCTCTCTCTTTTTTCTATTCTCTTTGGGCACTTTCTTTTATACTTTTTTCTCTTTTTATTTTTCACTTTCTTTATCTCACTTTTCTCTCCCTCATCCTCTCTTTTTCATCTTTTGCTCTTCTCATGCTCTATTTCCTTATCTTTTTGTCTTCCTTTGTCTGTCTCTTTTTCTATATATCTTTTTATCTCTGTTTCTCTCTTTCTTTTGTTTTTTTATTCAACCGACCAGCCCCTGTGAGTTTTTTTCCTACAATTCTTTCTCTCTCTCTCTTGCTTTCTCATTCTCTCTGTCTCCCTTTCTCTCTTTCTCTCCTTCTCTTTTCTCTCCTCCTCTTTCCAGTACTCCTTGGGTTTCGTTCTTTCTCTCTTTCCCCCTCTCTCACTATTTCTCTTTTTATCTCTTTTGTTTCTCTGTCTCTGTCTCTGTTTCTCTTTCTTTCTCCCACCCTCTTTACTTTTGTACCCCTCTCTTTCTCTTATTTCTTTCTCTTTTTTTTCTTTCTCTCTAATCGAGTAGTCCAGCCCCCGAGAGAATGTTTGTTCTATGGTGTGCCCCCTGAGTTAAAATGAGTTTGACACCCCTGCTGTAGAGGTTTGTATTCGTGTGCGTATTTTCGACGGAAGAACATGTAAAAATCGTAGCAATAAAGCTCCATTTTTTTGTTCGCCCCTCTGGGCCACAAAGATGTTATTGGCTCCCGACGCGAGTATGAGGAGGAAACAATATCGAGAAGATCCTGACGGATGAGTGATATCACGTCTTGCTGCTACCCGTCGCAGTAGGAAACCAGACGCTACGGATTTCATCAAACGCATCTTAATATCATCAAGCGGGGCTGCATTCTAACATTTATTCGCATAAAAATGGAATCAAACGATGCTGTGATCTAGCCGAAATGATTACTTTTCGATTCTCTCTCCGGTAGATATTTCTCTCGGTGCATTGGATCGCCTTCAAACATTTCGGACGGGTTCGGGAATCGGCTCCGAAGCTTTTGGCATTCCGAAGGGACAAAAAAAGACCTTCGGCCTCGTCGAAAGGGCCGGCAGCGCAACATATGCCACGCTGGGAAAAGAATTCGCTTTGATGAAATCAATAATGTGCTGCTAATTTCCAAATTCGGGATTGGAAATAATTAGGGAGCTTTGAAAAAGAGACTCATAAATCACTCCTTTTTTTAAAAAAGAATATTAGCTCATTTGAAGTCTTTGCTTACTATGTCTGGCATTCGTATATTGGTCCAATATAATAATACAAACAATACATTCAACTGATATTTCTGGCTGAATCTTGTTTTTATAGCATTACCATAAATGAATGAATGAAAACCTTTGAACATTATAAAATAAAAACAGGACATAAACAATGACTCAACAACATGTTCGAAAAGGGGTAGTAAGAAGCAGACGTTTATTTTCCCTACCCCTTCAGCTTCCCTATTAATTACATTTTATAGATAGCTCCTCTTTTGTGTCTAAAGATAACAAAATCTTACGGATATACATATTACATAGGTCGGATATCAATGATTATAATAATAACAATAGTCACCTATTTTATACACTAATCAACTATTAAAATTATAATGCTACTAGTCACTAAATATCATTGTGACACCAATGATAATAACAACAAAAGACATAATAACAGTTATGATAGAATAATAGTAACAATAAAAACAAAGTAACTAGAGTTGTAAACGAAGTATTTCTAATCTCTAGTATAACTCATACCCCATTTTCTTTATCTCTGTATTCTGCCAGTAATGTTTATTTTTCTATTTAAATTGGAACACGTGAATAGTTGGACATTGTTTGATCTCGTCTTGTAAATTATTCCAAAGTCTGACTCCGCACACAGACACACACATACTTTTCCTGGTGGTTCTCACCTTTGGGATTTTGAATTTACTTACAGCCCCTTAAGTTATAATTTCCCTCTTTCTGAGTGAATAATTTTTGGATGTTTTTGTTGACCTTAAAGAGAAGTTGTGAAGTGAAAAATTTGTACTAAATCATCCAATTTTAATAATTTGTACTGCAGGAATAAAAATATTAGAATTATCTCGACATCCTACCCCGTGATTGGTTCTAATTGCACGTTTTTGGAGGATAAAAAGGGGCTGTAGTGAACTTTTGTAATTATTGCCCCAGACTTCTGCACGATATGTTAAGTATGGCAGAACTAGTGAACAGTATAATAAATACAATGCATTATAGTTTAAAATGAATATATTAATCTTCAAGGTGCCTAGCTCAATTTCATGAAAACTTAATTGCATCAGGGTTTTCAAGTGTTTTAGGGTTTTAAACTAGGGCTTCGGATTCAAATTCAGGTTTTAAAGCGTTTTTTAGGGGTTCTCAACTGGTCTGACTTCATTTTCACTTTTCAAGCACCTCCAAAAAGTATAGCACTTTAAAACTCTTTTCCTTAATAAAGTACAAGATAGGCTTAAATATGATGAAAAAGGCAAGATATTTGGAAAAAAAGGTAAAACACAAAAAATACATGACCAACACAGCGTCAAAAATTCTCCACTGCCTTGAAATTGGTTTAGTCCATTTGATTCCTAGCACTACATCGTAATATTTCTGCGGTAGTATTTGTGTAGAATTTCTATAGTAATTTTTAAATATATGTTTAGTATTACTAAATTTTCTTTGTGGTATTTTCAAAGAAGAATCTTCATATTACATCTGTAGTACTTTTGTGGTATTTCCATACTAAATTTTTTGTAGTATATATGTAGTTTTTCCGTAGAATTTTTACAGATGTGCTTTTGTGGTATTTCCATAGTATCTGTAATATTTTGTTGTATTAATTTAGTCGTATTTCTGTTGTATTTTTATTGTATTACTGTACTTTTATTTTGAGGTATTTTGTAGTATTTTTACAGTAGTAGTTCATTGGTATATCTTGAGTATTTTTTTTTGTATTCCTGTCGTGTGGTGAGGGGCCCTCTCACCTGGGAGGCGTGAAAATTCTCCCACCGTGGTCCGCTGCGTGTCATAAGAGGCGAGTAAAGTAGAGGGAGCGAGGGGACTGGGGATCCTCTCCTCTCCATCTCTACTCCCTAAGAGACAGCAAGGCAAAAAAAGGGGGGCGGGGGACCGAAAGGTCTCGCAAACCCTAGTTATAGGGTCACTAAATGTGAGACGATGTGAAAGTAAAGCGACTGAGTGGAAGAAAGAGGAGATTGGAAGGATGATGACTAAAAGGAAGGTTGATGTGTTGGCCTTGAGTGAAACAAAGATGAAAGGAAAGGGTGAATTACAGCTTGGAAGGTATGTATGGTAGAAAGTCTGGAGTTACAGGTGGACATGCTAGAGAAGGAGTGGCTGCGCTTGTGAGTGAGAAAGCAAAGAAAAAACTGGTGGAGTGGAAAGGGATGTCCACCAGATTGATGTGGGTGAGGTTAAAGTGGGGTGTAGAAGTATGTATGTTTATAAGTGCATATGGACCTGGTTCAGAAATAAGTGCTGAGGAGAGAAAGGAGTTCTGGAAGGATTTGTCCGAATGTGTGCAAAAGAAGGGTGGAATGTGGTAATACTAGGTGACCCGAATGCTAGAGTGGGTGATGGAACGGTTGATAATGTGATTGGTAGATATAGAGTACCAGGAAGAAATGAGAGTGGGAAGAAATTGATTGAGTTATGTGTGGAAAATGAGTCGGTGATTGCCAATACGTTGTTTAAAAAGAGGGACTTGAATAAGTATACCTTTGTCAGAGTGGATTGTGGTGAGCTGGTGGACGGAGCACTGATGGATTATGTAGTGGTTAAGAAAGGGATGTTAAGTAGAATGTTGGATGTGAATGTTTACAGAGGCGAAATGAGTGGTATGTCTGATCATTTTTATGTGGGAGGAAAACTGAGAATAGATGGATCGTGGAGGGCTAGTCATAAGAAGAGTGTGAGGGAAGAGGTGAAAATGTCAGAGTTGAAAAAAGCAGAAAAGGAAAGAGAGTGTAAAGAGAGGATAGGGGAAGAGTATGAACGAATTAGTAGAAGAGAAGTGGAGAGTGTGGAAATGGAATGGAAGTGGTTTAAAGAGGCAGTGTTGAGGAGTGCCAAAGAAGTGTGTGGAATGAGAAAAGTAGGTCGTGGTATTAGGAAAGGAAGTGAATGGTGGAATGATTAGGTCTCAGAGGCTGTGAGAGAGAAGAGGCGTGCCTTTGAGGAGTGGCTGCAAGATAAGAGTGGTGATGCGTATGAAAGGTATAAAGTGAAAAAAAGGTTGGCAAAAGTGGTAGTGGAAGCAGCGAAAAGGAAAGCAAATGTTGAATGGTGTCGAAAGATAGGAGTGAACTTTGAGGAAAGGAGAAAAGTGTTCTGTAAAGAAGTTAAAAGAGTAAGAAAGAGCGAGTCAGGAAAGGAATAGAAAGTGAAAGATAAAGACGGTAGATTGGTGGTTAGTGGTATTGCAGTCAGGACGAGATGGGCAGAGTATTTTGAAGAGTTGCTAAATGTGGAGGATGGGAGTGAAGTGAGAGTCGAGGCGATCGGTAGTACGGGGAGATTGCCCGTGTTGGATGATTTAAATGTGAAGCCTGTGGAAACATGGGAGGTGCAAGGGGCAGTGAAAGAAATGAAAGGGGGGAAGGCGCCTGGGTTGGATGGTTGTACTGCTGAATACTTGAAAGGTGGCACGGCTATGATTGACTGGTTAGTACGCTTGTTGAATGTATGCTTTTTAAGTGGTGTGACTCATGTTGATTGGTGTAGTGCATGTGTGGTGCCATTGAATAACGGTAAAGGTGATAAGTATGAATGTAGCAATTCGAGAGGTATCAGTTTGTTGTCCGTGCCAGGTAAACTGTATGGAAGAGTCTTGATTAGGAGAGTGAGAGGAAGAACGGATGAGGTGTTGATGGAGGAGCAGAGTGGTTTCAGTAAAGGAAGAGGATGTGTGGATCGGGTGTTTGCAGTACGGCAGGCTTTCATGGACTTGGAAAAGGCGTATGACAGAGTTGATAGAGAAGCATTGTGACAGGTTATGGTAATGTATGGAGTGGGTGGAAAGTTGTTGGAAGCATTAAGGAGTTTTTAAGTGAACAGCAAAGCATGTTTAAGAGTAGGGAGTGAGACAAGTGAGTGGTTCCCTGTGTTGACTGGTGTGAGACAGGGGTGTGTGATGTCACCATGGCTGTTTGATCTGTACATGGATGGTGTGGTGAGAGAGGTGAATGCAAGAGTATTTGGCACAGGTGTAGAGATGATGGATAACAGTGGAACGGTGTGGCAGGTAAGTCAGTTGTTGTTTGCAGATGACACAGCGCTTGTGGCTGATACTGAGGAAACATTGAAAGGCTGGTAACGGAGTTTGGAACAGTGTGTGATAGGCGCAAGTTATGTGTGAAGGTTGGGAGCAAGGTGATGAAGTGTTCACGTGATGGAGTGGGCATGGCGTTAGAAATAAGGTTGCATGACAGGTACTGGAAGAAGTTGAAAGCTTTAGGTACTTGGGTTGTGATGTGGCTGCAGTTGGTGGAATGGAGTGCGAGGTATTGCACAGAGTGAGTCAAGGAAGCAAGGTTTTGGGTGCTCTGAGGAGAGTGATGAGCAACAAGAGTATGAGTATGGATGTTAAGAGGGGACTGAATGAGAGTCTGATTGTGCCGACTGTGTTGTATGGTGCAGAGACTTGGAACCTGAACGCAGATTTGAGAAGGAAATTAAATGTTTTTGAGATGAAGTGTTTGAGGAGTATCGTATTTATTATACCGGAACACGCTGTAGACTTGTCGCCTTCGATCGGCGCCGGATTTTTTTAGATCCAACTGTGTTGGGAGTCATTAGGTGACCAAACCCCCCAATTCTAACCCTTAATGCCGAGCGCCAAGCAGGGAGGCAATGGGTACCAATGTTGTAAGTCTTAGGTATGACTTGGCCGAAGCTTAAACCAGCGACCTCCCAGTATCGGAGCGGGCGCCCTACCATCTAGGCTACCGAGTTGGTATGGTATGTTGGGAGTGACAAGATTGGATAGATCGAGAAATGAAACTATGAGAGACAGAACTGGAGTAGTAGTGGAACTGAGCAAGCGTGTGGATAAGAGAGTGCTCTGTTGGTTTGGACACATGGAGCGGATGGATGAAGAGTGAATGTTGAAGATCTACGGAGCAGAAGCAAATGGAAGAAGACATAGAGGAAGGCCACGATTGACGTGGGTGGATAGTGTTATAAGTGCTCTGCATGAAAGAGGTCTAAATAAAATGGAAGCGAGAGCTATTGTTGGTGATAGGAATGAGTGGAGAAGTGTTGTGAAAGGATAGTGGGATGTTTAGCCGCGTTCTAAAGGATGGGCAGGGCACCCGTATGATGCGGCAGGGGTAAACCAGTGAAAGCTGTCAGGCCCTGCTGTTGAACATAATAGTGTGCTGTGTCACCCTGACCCGAGTGACATGGTCGCTTTCTTGTCTCCAGTTTCATCTGGAGGGACCAAAGCATGACCAACTTAGGTGCCAAGGTGCCTAACTTGTTTGGGCATTTGGGTTGGCCCATGGACCAAAAATTTTTGTGTGTGTTTTTTTGCTACTTTTCCCTTTTTATTTTCTTTATTTTTGTATGTGTTGTCTTTCTGCCGGTCACCCCTCTCGAGGGATATGACCAGGGTAGATAGATTCCTGTCGTAATATTTAACGTAGCATTATTATTGTATTATAATGTTACTGTAGTGGTATTTTGGAGTATTTCTGTAGAAGTATTTTAAAGTATTTCCACGGTAGTACATTTGCAGGATTTCTTTAGTATTTTGTATATTGCTCGAGTTGTATTTTTTGTATTTCTGTAATATTACTGTAATTGTATTTTTGTATCATAGCATTACTGTAATAGTATTTCTATAGTTTTGTGTTTTTGAATACAAAACAATATGCTATTTTTTTGTCTTTAAGCACTAAATATGATATTTTACCCAACACTGGCTACCCGAATCCTGCACGATTCCATTTCCTGTATCGATTCCGGTTTCCTCCCACGTTCCAAAAACATGCATTTCAGGTGAATTGGCCGGTCCAAATTGTCCCTAGGTGTGAATGAGCGAATGAGTTGTCTGTCCCTGTGTGCCCTGCGATTGGCTGGCAACCAGTTCAGGGTGTCCCCTGCCCACTGCCCGATGATGGCTGGGATGGGCTCCAGCACCCCTGCGACCCTACTGAGGATAAGCGGTGCAGCTAATGAGATGAGATGAGATTCCCAATACCTGGCTTCCCGCTCATTCCGGCTACCCGACTTGTTCCGATCTCCGACCACTCTTCGTTGGCGAGGGCTTTCCGCTCCTTCTGCCCAGCGAGCACCAGATCGCTGTCTTTTTCCTCTCGCCCTGACTTCCCCGATCCCTTAATAAAGCACTGTATGAAACGTTACGCATTTGGGTCCCCTGCTTGTACCGGTCATGACATCTAGAGTACAGGGTTTGTTTTTACGATCAGTTTCTATCCCCACTACACAACATTTTCACTTAGCAATCCCCACGTCAGAACAAATTAGAGCACTCACCCTGGGATCTACTGTATCATGAAATAGGAAAAAAATAAGCCACATTTTCAGCAAATAGATTAAGAAAATATTTTTTGCAGCTGCAGGTGGGTACGACCACGCTTTCCAGCTTCTTTATTTTCCTGCAGGCTTTTTCCGATCACACGGTATCGATTATTCCTGAAAAACACACTCTCTGCCGGCAGAAGAAGAGAGGTGATTTTGCGGTTGCGACGCGAAGGCTAGCAGTTTGATAGCAATTGGCGCCTATTAGCGCACAGCTAGCGGCAGCCGCTTTGCACCCTGTTATTAGTTCCTGCAGGGCGCTGCAATTTGAAAAGTCTCCCCTTGTAAATGCTTCTCGCTCCGAGTCCAAATCGGGGATGAATCACCGTGTGGTGGAGGCAGAGATGGGGGAGATGCATGGTGGGAAATAATTCCAACAACACATTCCCTGCCTGCTAAAATAATCAGGAGCCACGTACTGTATATTTACTACCTATATAACTCAGTCACGTATTTTTCCACAAAACGAGGTGTCTTTGCTGCCATGAGAAAAATACAAATATCCATTTTCTTGGGTTATTTTTGCATTTTTTTGCATTTACATGTTTTGCTGCAAAACAATCATTTGTACGACATTGGCAAGAGAATTAGCTTGGATATCAGACATTGTGTCTTGATACCTCAAATTAAGAATACATACTTAAAATATGAAGAATTTTCTTATCCAAAAAGATGTTAGATAGTATAGATTTTTTTTTTCTTATTAACTCAAATGAGCCAAACCAGGACAGTTTTTCTCATTTCAAGGACACTCTTTCCTTTTTTATTTAAGAAACATAATAAAAGATTTCGGGCAGCACGGCGGCGCAGTGGTTAGCGCTTGGGCGGCACAGTTCATGTCATGGGAACCTGTCGTGGGTTCAAATCCAGCTCCAGACTTCCTGTGCGGAGTTTGTATGTTCTCCCCGTGCTTGCGTGGGTTTCCTCCGGGCACTCCGGTTTCCTCCCACATTCCAAAAACATGCTTTTCAGGTTAATTGGCCGGTCCAGATTGTCCCTAGGTGTGAATGAGCGAATGAGTTGTCTGTCCCTGTGTGCCCTGCAATTGGCTGGCAACCAGTTCAGGGTGTCCCCTGCCCACTGCCCGGAGATGGCTGGGATGGGCTCCAGCCCCCCCGCGACCCTAATGAGGATAAGCGGTACGGCTAATGAGATGAGATGAGATGAATAAAAGATTTCAAATTAAGTTAAAAAAAAAATGGAGCCAGATTTTCTGCCAATAGGGTAAAAATGTATTTTTTGCTCCAGGTTTCTCCTGTTTTATTTTTTAAGATTGTACAACATACAAAATGTAATGACCGGTAAAAGCAGGGGACCCAAATGCGTAACGTTTCACTGCTTCAATGCTTTAGTAAGGGATTGGGGAAGTTCGGGCCAGAGGAAAAAGACAGCAATCTGGTGCTCGCTGGGCAGCTGGAGCGGAAAGCCCTCGCAAACGAAGCGTTGTCGGAGGTCGGAACAAGTTGGTCAGCCGGGACGGAAGACGGATTATAGTCGAAGATCGTAACAAGTCCAGTAGCCGGGACAAGCGGGAAGCCAGGGATCGGGGATCGATAAAGGAAACGGAATCGGGCAGGATTCTGGTAGCTGGGACAGGAGAACGGAGCTTGGATCGGGGATCAATACAGGAAACAGAATCAGGATACGGGTAGCCGGGACAGGAGATTGGAGCTTGGATCGGGTATCGATACAGGAAAAAGAATAGGATACGGGAAGCCAGGACAGGAGAACGGAGCTTGGATTGGGGATCGATACAGGAAACAGAATCAGGATTCAAGGAGGACTTTCTATAAATATTCAGGAATGTGTATTTATTTTACATTATTATGTTAGTGGTCGACGCCATGTTTGTCTGGCGTCTTGCTGCGCTCTGTGGCACTGGTTTTCGTTCTCAATAGACAATAGTGACATCTGGTGGTCAAATATTACACACTGGAGCGTTAAAAAACAACAAGAAAAACATCTTATCTAGCAGATGGTAGATCATTTTGCACGTTTTTACTAAAAATTCTACCGAGCTTGAATAAAAGTGTTTAATATGAACTATTAATGACCACTTTCTATATAGATGTCAGGACCAGAACGGAGACAGGACCCACTTGGGTTACGTTTCTCTCAGTTTTATTGGGAAGAAAGGAAAGGATTGCACACACGATCCAGTGATCGCTGGTCGCGGGAAGCAGGTCGCTCAGAACGCGGAAGTGGCACTTCCGTGGCGGGCAATGGCGGTGTCGGGAATGGAAAAAAACGGGTCAGTAGCCAGGACAGGAGAGCAAAAACGTAGTCGGGATCAGCAACTAGTCGAAAGCCAGGAGAGGAGAGTAGACGTGGTCAAGATCAAAAACTGGTCGAACCTGGGAAACAGACGGGAGCGAAAACAGGAGTGAGTCAGTACACTGAGGTTTGCAGACGGACTAACAACAGGTGACAAACACACGTGGGTTTAAATAGTGACAGGGAGCCAATCAGAGTCCGAGGCAGTTGGCGGCAAAGGAGTAGTAATCATAATCAGTAATTATGACGATAGAACATACAATTTTATTTTAACGGATACGTTTTATTATTTTACCATAATCAAACAAGTCAAAATATCTTAAAATGAGTTCAAACATTTACACTTAAAGTTGGCAAGATCTTCAGACAATGGGCTTATTTATTTTCCTTTTTCTTCACAGGTTACATAACGAAAGTCAATAAAACTAACTTAATCTCGACTTTTTCTTGGCCCTAAAATGATGAAGGTCATTTAGAGGTCGAAGTGTGGAAACCCGAAGACTAATCTCAATCCCGGAAGCCGTCTGCCATCGATCCAAACGGAAAGTGTTAGGCCACGTTTCCTCTAACTTAACTTTGTTTATTTAACCTAATTCAAATTAATGTAATCTAATATATGAGTCGATCCATCAGTCACGGTCTCATTCATACATAATCATCGGCCATTCGTCAATCCGTGCTTATGCGTGTACCTCTTTTTGACGTGCATTTGTCAAATGTTCATCAAGCGTTCATAAATCAAGTTTCCAACATTTTACTGTACCGTATTTTCACCACTATAGGTGCAACTGAAAGTATTTAGTTTCATTCAAATGTGTGTGTTGTTGTTCTAATGCCGACGTGATAAGTTGAATAGGTGGTGTTAAGCGTGTTTTAGCACAGGAGCCACACCGTAGCCAAAAACGTTCTTTCCGGGGCAGGGCAAGTAGATTAGAAAAAAAGAAAAAAGAAACAGAAGAGAGAGAGGGGAGGGGACAAAGGAAGAGAGAGAGAGAGAGAGAGAGAGAGAGAGAGAGAGAGAGAGAGAGAGAGAGAGAGAGAAAGCAAGGCAGTGAGAAATAAAGAGAAAGAGGAAGAGAAAGAAAAAGATCAAGACAAAGAGAAAGACAAAGAGGAAGACAAAGCAAGAAAGAGAAAGTGAAAGAGATAGAAAAGGAGGAAGAGAGAAAGAGAGGGTAGGAGAGAGACTGAAGAAAAACTAAGAGAAAGAAAAGAGAGAGACAAGACGAGATAAGGAGATATAGAGATGAAGAGAGAGTGACAGAGAGACAGAAAGACAAAAAGAAAGAAAGAAAAATAATAGAAGAAGAAGGAAAAAATAAAGACAGAGGGAAAGAGCAGCTAAAGTGCTCCATTGTGGTCAGCCTAAAATGAACTGCACTATTATTCCTACAATCCATTATCCCCAGTAACTATTGCTTAGTGTTTCAGCATGCCATTATGGCCCGCCTGAAATGTAATGTAAAGCTGTTGTCCTGATCCATTATCGCCAGTAATTATTGCTGAGCGCAAGGGCCAGCAAAGCTCTTTTATCAGTCTGGGCCTCTGAAGCAGGCAGCTGTGGCAAGCCTAAAATGATGATTTTGTCCGTGATATGTTATCCGCAGTAGACTATTGCTCAGAGCGAGGGCAGAATTAGCAAATTTCTGACATGTGTGAAGGCTCTTTTTCCCGTTCTCCATTATCCCTGGTTGATCATTGCGAGCTGGGGCTAGAAGAAAGCATGTTAAAAATAGGGGGCGTGCTACTTCACGGAGTAACCCCAATGTCGGGATGGTTCTGGTCCCCATTAACTGCGAACTACTATTATTTTTGGCATTTTCAAAATGTAAATTTCACGGTTAAATTAACAGAACATTCTGTGTTTTTCGTCGTCCTCGTTTTTTTCTCTCTTTATTCCGAATTTGGACTGCCGCACAATCAGACGAGAGAGCTTCGCAACGGTTCGACGTACCTGTAAACAAAGCAGTTGCGACATTTACAAAGAAACGCATCCATTCCAAATTACCTTGGACTTAAACGGTGAAGTATGCTGGTGTTGGAGGGTTTTTTGTTTCGTCTGAAATGTCACATGCATAGATAATGCCACGCGCAAGAACAGAAGAATGTGAGCGGCTTAATAAAATGTGCCAGACGGGAGGGCACGATTTGCTTTCCACACCTTCTGCATTTGAATGACTTGTGTGCGTTGCGTTATGTTTGCTTTTAAGCGTCGCATTTTGTCCGCCCGGAGAAAAAAATGGTTCTGTGCACTTGGTGGATATACCCCATATACCGGGGGTGTCAAACTCATTTTAACTCGGGGGCCACGCGATAGAACACACATTCTCTCGGGGGCCGGACTAGTAGATTAGAGAGAAAGAAAGAGGGGGAAAGCGAGAGAGAGACCGAGAGAGAAAGAGAGAGAGTGGGAGAGAGAGGGGGGGGGGGAGCAAGAGTGAGAGACAGGGGGAAAGCAAGAGAGAGAGTGAAAAGCATGAGAGATACAGAGAGAGAGAGAGAGAGAGAGAGGAGAGAGGGAGCAAAAAGCAAGAGCAAGAGAGATTAAGTTAAACGCGAGAGAGAGAGAGAGAGAGAGAGAAAGGAATACAAGAACAGCATTTGTGAGAGGCACATGGCGTTGGCAACATAGAGTGGACATATTTCCACCTGCGCTTTTCTGAGCGTTGTCTCGCAGGCCGGATTCAATCCCTTAGCAGGCCTGATCCGGCCCGTGGCAGCCTGTTTGACACCCCTGGTATGTAATGGTATGTTTTTAATGGATTTAATGGGGCTAAAGTAACTATATACGACTTCACATAAATCTCTTATGTAGCCAAATTTCACATTACGAAATCGCTAACGAGGTTTATTACCCGTTCACTTGATAAAACTGGTGCGGTGCTCTGAAAGGAAGGATAACCTCAATTGGAATATTAAACTTGTCTCTTCGGTTTAAATAATCATTTGATAAATTCATTAAATCAGGTAAGCCCAACTTGTTTGAGCTGGGGGGGCACACGGTAGGTAACAAACAATTCTCATGGGGGCCGGACAAGTGGATTAGAGAGAAAGAAAGAAAGAAAGAAAGAAAGAAAGAAAGAAAGAAAGAAAGAAAGAAAGAAAGAAAGAAAGAAAGAAAGAAAGAAAGAATGGGAAAAAAAAGAAAGCAGTGAGGGAGTAAGACAGTGAGTGAGAGAGAGAGAGAGAGAGAGAGAAAAGGATTGAAAGAGAGAGAGAGAGACAAAGAGACATGAAAAAGAGAGAGAGGGCTTAGCAAGAAAAAGGGGGAGTGAAAGAAAATGAGTAGCCTCTAGTACTATATTTACTGTTAAGAGAGACAGAGAGCGAAATAGTGATAGAGAGAGACAGAAAAAGTGAAGGGGAGAGAGAGAGAGAGAGAAGAGAGAGAGAGAGAGAGAGAGAGAGAGAGACAAAAATAAAAAGAGCAATCAAAAGAAAGAGAAAAAGAGAGAGAGAGAGAAATACACAGAGGGAGAGCGAGAGACAAATATAAAGAGAGAAAAGAAGAGAGACAAAAAGAAAGAGACTGGTGACAGAGAGAGAGATAAAAAAAAGAGAGAGAAAGAGAGAAGTAGAGAGAGAGGGAAAAAATAAAAGGAGAGAGAGGGAGAGAGAAATAGAGAGATAAAGGTACATAAAGAGACAAAGAAAGAGAAGGAAAAAGAGCGAGAAAGAAAGAGAGAACGAGAGCGAAAGAAAGCGAGATTTGGACATTGAACTTTATGGATAGAGAGCAACGTGCACCTGCTCCTATATTATGTTTGTTTCATTAGAGTTTGTTTGAGAGTTTATGCTTTATCCATATTGTATAAGTACTTTTACAATCAAGTACAATGTACTGAGTACACATTACTTTTATGATTTCCAATGCAAAATATTTTTAATAAACTAACCCCGGTGGAAGAATAGTTTACTAAAGGTAACAGCTCTTATCTGACGCATACTAGATTATTCTTCATATTTTAAGAATTGTTCTCCTATATAGGTAAAAATCATTTATCTTATTTATCTATTACCTATTAGCTTGATTACTGTCATGTAGCTCTCTCTGGTCTCCGAAGTCGAGTATCAAAAGTTTACAGCTGGTTCAAAATATGGCAGCGAGACTTTTGACCATATCACTCCAATTTTAGCTAACATGCACTAACTTCCAGTTAGTTTAAGATCTGACCTAAAGGTCCTTTTACTAATATAGAAAAGTTTGCATGGACTTGCCCCCTCTCAGCTCAAAAATGCTTGTCTACTTGTGACTCCAAGAGCCAAGAATAAATCTGAAGGCCCCAGAGCGTTCTCTATCTGGGCCCCAGTGCTGTGGACTGTTCTGCCCCTTGAGATAAGACCTGCACCCTCAGTGGAAGTGTTTAAACTTAGACTTACGAAACATTATGATTCTATAGTACTAAATGAGGAAGAAGGATTGTTTAGGATAAGAGAGCAAACCAGGCCTGGACCTCAAGTTTGTCATCATCTACATCGACCAGCTGGCTGAGATGGGAAGTCGTGTCGCCGCTGTCTTGGACTTCTTGAATCATTTTACACATTACTTATGATTGTTGTTAATATTGTCTATATATAAAACCTCAGAACCTTGTAGCGGACACACTAACCATTTAGCCGTGTCACAACCGGAAGAAACAGTCGACCCAAATGCGTAACGTTTCACACAACACTTTATTAAGGGATCAGAGGGATCAGGGAGAGAGGAAAAAACAGTGATCTGGTCCTCGCTGGGCAGGTGGAACAGGAAGCCCCAGTGGTCATCAGACAGCCGGGGCAGGAGAGCAGAACGTGATCGTGGATCGGAGCAAGTCTGGTAGCCGGGACAGGAGAACGAAGGGTGGACGAAAATCGGAAGCAAGTAGGGTAGCCGGGACAGGAGAACAAAGCAAGGTTAGGGATCAAAAGCAGGTCAGGGAACCGGAGACAATCGGGAAGCCAGGATCAAAAGTGCTTGACTTGCATGAGCTGAAGTACGCTGGACAGGTAGAACAGGAAGTCCCTCGGCCGGTGACAGGTGGCGAGGCGGACAGCCGGGGCCGGAGATCAGCGCGTGATCATGGATCGGAGCAAGTCGGGTAGCCGGTACAGGAGAACGGAGCGTGGTTGTAAAGAAACAAGTCGGGTAGCCGGGTCAGGAGAAAGAAGCATGATTGAGGATCGGAAGCAAGTCAGGTAACTGGAGATGATCGGGAAGACAGGGACAGGGGATCAATAGCAGGAATCAGGGGAAAGAATCAGGCAGGATGCAGGAACAGGTCGGAATCAATCAGGAGCCAGAGTCAAAGAGCGCTTTCCTTGCATGTGCTGAGGTTCACTGACGGACTGACCAGGAATGAAGTGTTAAACAGGGAGAGGGGTAATTAGGAAGCGAGTGGCAGCTGGGGCTGAAAGAGTGAGCACAGGTGAGGGCAATTAGCGGGCAAGTGACAGAATCGTGACATGTGCAGCCCTTTGAGACTCCTTGTGATTAAGGGCATCACAATGAAATATGATTTGATTTGACTTTTAGCAACGCAATTCATCCCAGGTAACATTTTGTTGTATTATTACTATTACCTTGCCTCTCCTTTCTCGCTCTTTTACAGCCTCACTGTGAGGCGTCCGTTTTCCGCTCTTGAACAGCAAAACTCACTAAATTGTTCCCAGCCCCATACACATATAACAGGGGCCAACGTTGGTATTGCTGCAAAGTACCGTAAAAGACTCGCAGTTTTATTAGCGTGATGATTCGACTGCAAATGTTGATCAGAGTTAAAAGGCGCAACTGTTGGAGATAATATATGCCTTTTGATGGCGTAGCACTCGCAAACAAAACAATTGCAGTCCAAAACCGCCAGGAGGGGAATTTGTAGCCTGCTTCGGAACGATTTCACGTCGCTCTCTGGGACATTGGTTTGATTCCGCAAGCTTTTTTCCTCCTAATGAGGCTTTCAAATGCATCGGTATGTTTTAGCGCTGAGATCCGTGTCGCTACGTCTGCTTCACAATCAGGGAATCGTGAGTTTCATATCAAGTTCATAAACTCACCTCGAGAGATAATCCCTCTCTCACTCTCTCTACCAATGTCACACTAGATACATGCTACGTGCTGTGTATTACTAATTTAGCACCACATCTATTTTATTTTATGATTTTATTGTTTCAGTCAGGCACTTTTCGAGACAGTTCGATGTCCTAAAACAAAGTATGGTCCCAAAATTGTATATATGTATAAAGCTAACATGAGTTTGTGGTACCCTTTTAAAAAAAAATTTAGTTGGGGCGTCGTCATCTCTTTTGACGCGTTACCATCTGTGCTTAAACATACCTTTGCTTTTCTCACCACACTGCTTTACTACACCTACTTGCCAGATGTGCCGCCTACACACGCTCAATCGCTGCATACAGGAAAGCAACACTAGGAAGTGGGGACTTCCTCAATGTGTGGAAAGAGATCTTTTCAATACTACACCTGCCATATAAAGATGATTTTTCTTACTGAAATTACTCACAGAGGATTGATACTCACTGATGAGCTGCACCAAACCCTTTATCATAGTTTTTCTTTTCAAACGTAAATTCAAGTCATGTTGATTTGTGATGCCCTTAATCACAAGAAGTCTCCTTGGGCTGTACAGACAATACACAGACATTGTCAACATGAAATATAGGTAACGACCGAGTTTTAAAAAATTCCTCAAGCTCAGAATATCCCTAAACATTATCTAATAAAAAGACTCTTAAGTAAAATAGTGTTATATAGTGCATAATATTTATGTAGCTGTCATGATTACTGATGTGACGCACCTGTGCCCGCTCCTTTGGCTCCAAGTGCCTCGGACTCTGATTGGCTCCCTGTCTCTATTTAAACCCACTCTTTTCTTTTTGACCCTGATTCTACCCTGTTTTTTGCTCCTGTCCCCTGGCTTCGACCCGTTTTTGATCCTGATCACGTCTACTCTCCGGTCCCTGCTTTCAACCTTTTTTGTCCTTGCCCACGTCTACTCTCCTTTCCTGGCTCACGACTCGCTTACGACCCCGACATCGTTTTTGCTCTCCTGTCCTGGCTACTCACCCGTTTTCCGTTCCCGACACCGCCATCGCTCGCCACGGAAGTCCCACCTACTACTACAACCTACTTTCCGCACCTAGCGATCACTGGATTGTAAGGGCAACCCTTTCTCTTTCTTCACTAAAACTTGTGAAACGTGTGCAATTGGGTCCTGTTTCAGTTCTGGTTCTGACAGTAGCAGGATTTCTTTTTATTAAGGAATAACAATAGTGATTTTTGTAGTACAACTGTTGATGCATTTATATAGTATTTCCATAGTATTTTCTTAGGATTTTATATTACTGTACTCATATTTTGTAGTATTACTGATGTTATATTTTTAGTATTTTAGTATTATATATGTAGTATTTTTTTGGGATTGCAGTAGTTGTATTTCTTAAGTATTTCTGTCACAACTTCTTTGTTAGGATTTTTTTTATTATTATAGTATTACTGCAGTTGTACCTCTGTAATATTTACTCAAAAGTGTTTTCAAAGTATTTTGAAAATAGTAAAAATAAAACGAAGTTTTGGCATTCAGGGACAATGCTTCTGAAATCATATTTAGACATGATGACATTGAAAAGTTAACGTAATATTCACTTATTAGGGTGGTAATGGAACTGATTAACCGCAAAAAATCGAGGGGATACTTTAGTGGTAATGGGATTGATTCCAAGTACAAGGGATACTAGTTGAGGATTTCCCTCATGGTAGTAGTCATCGTGTTGTGTGGCCAATACGAGCAATAAAATTCATATTTTAAATGAGATCTCCAAGATTTTCCTTGGAATTGAGGGTATCCATAAACAGAGGATGATATCTTATGGAGATCGGCCCACTCCTGTCTTTAATCTTAGTCTTGGGACAACTCAGGACAGGAAGAGAAACACACTGACCTGTTTTGTTGTGGGGTTTTTTAGCAGTCTGCCAAAGGCTTCGAAAATAATCCGCTTGTGATGTTCCGACTGACACAGTAGCGATGATTGAGGAAACGTTGCTGATCCATTTTGACCATTGCAACAGGAAGTCTGGGCCAAAGGAAGGGCGAGGGCCTCCCCGGGGCTTCCGCTTGGTCCCCGTTTCACAAGGAGACATCGGAAATGAAGGGGGACGGCTGCACACTAAGCGCAATTAAGGTCCGAAACAGCGCAACAATCAGATAGGTTGACCTAGTTACAGTTCAAAGGGTGAACGTTTGTAATACAGTATAACCTTGGGATACAACATACATGGCCTACGATGTTTATACTTTACTTCGACTTCAAATTATTGTCAAACATGCACGGATGAAATTACTTCCTTATCCCCGCCTGCAAACATGCAATAAATAAGACACAATACAAATAACAACAAGGAACTGTCCTTGAGCCTGCTGGTTCTGGCTCTGAGTCTCTGCAGTCTCTTCCCTGATGGCAGCAGGTTGAAGAGGCTGTGAGATGGGTGGGTGAGATCACCTGCAATCCTGGTGGCTTGGTGGATGGGGTGGCTGTTGTAAATATTTGAGAGTGTGTGAGGGGGACACCGAAAACCTTGCACTGTTTTTGGGCAGGACTCGGTGGAGGAAGCTAGTTGCCTGACTGTCTTCCCTGCTATTTAAACTCAGTGCTCTCATTCACTCCTGGTCAGTGGGTCAACAAACCTCTGCACTTGCAAGACTTATGTTTTGACACTGTCCGGTTTCCTGCTCGTGTATCCAATATCCGATATCGATCACATCTGTCTCCTCCTGTCCGGTATCTTGCTCCTGTCCGGTATCTACCCGTACACTGATAATAAATGTATCATTTTTTTGTGGCTGCTCCACTCACATTAACTTAGATCGGTAGTTGACGCTATATTGTGCAGTGTTTCTCTAGTGGTGGGTCAGGACCCAAAAGACGGTCCCGGACCTGTTTTCAGTGGGTCGCAGGACTCTGCATTGGCAACATAATGCTAAGAAAGTGAAAAAACAGAGGGTCTATAACACTACTCAAAGGTGGATATCTGGCCCATTCTCTTCTTCCTTTGTTTGAGACGGACCAAGTCTCATTTTATAGTGATTTTGTTGGTTTTATTTCCATTGACAGATTTACCTTCCTTCTTTTTAAGCTCAGTGGTCTCACTCTTTGTCAGTCCATCAACGAACCTCTGCCCCGGGTTTTAAATCGGTCCTGTTTCGGTTGGTATTCCCTGTTTGGTATTGTTCCCGTTTATTTTTGTCCTGTTTAATATCGGTTGCCAGTTTCGTTCCCGTCTATTTTTTGTCCTGTTTGTTATTCTCTCCAGTTTTCGTTCCTGACTAGTTTGTCCTCTTTAATTTCGATATCCTGTTTCATTAGCAATCCTGTCTATCCCATCCTGTCCGGTATCGACCCCATCTGTCCAATATCTACTCGGGCAATTGGTATCGATCTCTTCGGCCTCTGGCTTCCTATGAATTCAAGCCAGACTGCTGTCTAACGTGCATGACTCCCCATTTCCCGTAAAATAAAAGGCTTGTGTGAGAAGGTCACGCGTTCGGGTCCTGATCCTGTTCTGGTTTATGACACTTGTTTTGACTATTTTGAACTGTTTACACCATTGTCACTATTGGCCAATCCTGTTGATAATCTTTGATATCCACACTCTTACGAGTGCTTTTGCAACAACAAGAAATGGGTCCAGGAAGGACATTTAGAACAGCTTGGACTTTCTTATCGGAACCCCCATTTCCCTGCCCTTCTTGTAAGCTCCAAATCCATTGTTGTCTCCTCTCTTATTTTTAGTCTATACTAAAGTGTAAACGTCAAAGAGTCCTCTCTATACTGACATTTTCTGTGTGCGTTTTTTTTTTTTGTTTGTTTGGAAAAACAATACTTGCTCAAAAATTTAGAGTCACAACTTGAGAAGTTGAGGGTGAAGAATATTTTTGAATAGTGATCTCTTATCCTTTGAAGACGACAATAATACATTCCTCAGCTTTCCCCAATGACCTGGAGATGAATCCCTTTAATCAGTTCCATACTTTTTCGCTCCCAAAACGTTTTTTTTAGCTTGTAGGTGAAGAAAATCCAAACGTCTTCCGTGTGTGCGTACAGTATGTCTCCGGGGATTTCGGCCTCACACGTATCGCTTCTGTCGTACTGATGAGGGATGAACTCCGTTAAAATCCATTTTACAGCAGGCAGACCGTTAAATGTGTTTATGTTTGTGGGCATATTTGCTCGCTGGCTGTCTTGTCACCATCATTCAAATGCTTCGTTCCACATGCTACTTTAAGACAACTTACTTTTATATTTTCTGACCCCTGTTAATGCTTTTAGGCAGAGTCACAGGAATTGGCCTATACTTTGTCCGCTTGACAGCGCAACTCTGTAAAATACATTCATGCATTGTATATCTTTGATTCAAACTCCTAACACATGCTAATTTTTAATGTATATATTGAGGTGCATGGCAGCAGGGCAGCGCAGTGGTTAGCGTGTGTGTGGCACAGTTCTGAGGTCATGCGAAATAATTTTTCTGTGTGGAGTTTGCATGTTCTCCCCGTGCTTGCGTGGGTTTCCTCCGGGCATTCCGATTTCCTGCCACGTTCCAAAAATGCATTTCAGGTTCGTTGGCCGGTCCAAAATTGTCCCTAGGTGTGAATGAGCAAGGGAATTGTCTGTCTGTGTGCTGGAATGGGCTCCAGGACCCCCGCGACCCAACTTAGAAAAATCGGTGCAGATAATAATACTATATACATATATATATATATATATATATATATATATATATATATATATATATATATATATATATATATATATAATAATTTGGACTGCAGGAATAAAATGTTAGTATGATCCTGATATCCTCCCCTGTGTATGGTTCTAATTGCACGTTTTTGGAGGATAAAAAGGGGCTGTAGTGAACTTTTGTAATTATTGCCCCAGACTTCTGCACAATATATTAAGTATGGCAGAACTGGAGAATAATATAATAAATACAATGCATTATAGTTCAAAAAGAATTTGGCTTTATTACTTATTGAAATACTTTTTGATCCTTTAGTTTGTATGTGTCTAACGTGTGTTTTCCAGCTTAATTTATTGTCTAATATGTCCCCTAAAAACTTAATTTCTGATACAGGTCTGACTTAGACACGTAGTAGTCAAAAAGTCAAAACATAAACATAGTTCAAGGAAGAAGTCATAACCCTAAAATGTCCTGGTCCAAAAATGAAACTTTCTGATTTGTTCCAGTATTGTTGAAAAGCGAAACGATGTATTTTGGCAATATTTCTGACGAGAGCTCACGTAGAACACGCTGGGGGCGTGCGCCGGGAAATTTTTCCCCTCACAAGCTCGCGTGAAATATGAATCGAGTCGCGCAGGCACAAGAAATCAGAAGGAAAGCAACAGCTCAGCGGGCAAGTCTCTCGCTTCTCGCTGCGCGCAGGCGCCATCCAAAGCACCTTATAGGGCTCGGTGGGGCACCCTTAACGCCCAGATCGACCCTCAGTCCCTCCAGATATGTCCCGTTACTTCATCTAAGCTTCCTAGTCAACGATGGCGAGCTTCGTGGGCAACGAGAGTCTCCTGGCCCGCAACGACTCGGACCCGTTCTCGCGCGATGAACAAGTCGCCCGCATGGAGATCCTGGTCCTCAGTGTCACTTTCGTGGTGGCTGTGGTGGGCAACGTGAGCGTTTTGCTGGCCATGCACAACACCAAAAGGAAAATGTCACGCATGCATCTCTTTATCCGTCATCTGAGCTTGGCGGACCTGGTGGTTGCGTTCTTCCAGGTGTTACCGCAGCTTTGCTGGGACATTACGTTCCGTTTTTACGGACCGGACTTTCTGTGCCGGATTGTGAAGCACCTGCAAGTGACCGGAATGTTCGTGTCCACCTACATGATGGTGATGATGACTGTGGACCGCTACATTGCGATCTGTCACCCACTCAAGACACTCCAACAACCCACTCGGCGCTCGTGCGTAATGATAGTGTCCACTTGGACGTGTAGTTTAGTTCTGAGCGTTCCGCAGGTTTTCATTTTTTCCTTAAGCGAGATCCAGAACGGCACCGGCGTCATGGACTGCTGGGCGCATTTTATCGAGCCGTGGGGAGCGCGAGCTTATATCACTTGGATCACCGTTAGTATTTTCTTGGTGCCGGTGGTTATTCTGGTGGTGTGCTACGGTTTTATCTGCCACAGCATCTGGAGGAACATCAAGTACAAGAAGAGGAAGAGCACCGGGAATAAAGACGGGTTGATCGGAAAGAATTCCGTCAGCAGCATCACCACCATCTCCAGGGCGAAATTGCGCACCGTTAAGATGACTTTTGTCATCGTTTTGGCCTACGTGGTGTGCTGGGCGCCATTTTTCACCGTGCAGATGTGGTCCGTGTGGGACGACAAGCTCCAGTTTACCGGTGAGCGAGAGTCGTTACTTCTCTAATAGTTGTGTGCACGGGTCTTACCCACGACAAGCTCAAATTTTACCGGTGAGCAAGCGTTCTTCTTTCTTTAATTGTGTGCGTGAACTTTTAGGCACCGGTTTTACGCACGACAGGCTCCCGTTTACGCACGGGTTTCACACGCATGTTTAGGGTTTTGGAGCAGGGTATTCTATTCGTTGCATTTAATTGGTTAATTTGGACCAGGGGTGATTTTAAGTTTAAAACTTTGGGGGTGCTAGGTATACCCAGAGAATCTGGCTGGTTAAAAAACGCTTAAAGTTATTTAGGATCATTGAACACTTTTCAGGAGTTTCACTTCCCATGCATAGCAGAAACACTATTACTATGCCATGCCCAGTTTCTAATACAGTACATATATGCATGCACATACACATACATATACTCATTCTAATACTCATACACATACACAAACACGTACTCCTACACATTCCCGAACACGTACACGTACAAGTACAAGTACACATACACATACACATAAAGAAAAAAAAGCTTCGGAACTTATCAAAAATTATCCATCCTTTTCATCACTATACACCATGGTAATACTATCCATCCATCCATTATCTGCACCGCTTATCCTCGGTAAGGTCACGGGGGCGCTGGAGCCAGCTATCTTCGGGCAGTGGGCAGGAGACACCCTGAACTGGGTGCCAGCCAGTCGCAGGGCACACAGGGACAGACAATTCGCTCGCTCATTTACATCTAGGGACAATTTGAACCGGCCAATTAACCTGACATGCATGTTTTTGGAATGTGGGAGGAAACCGGAGTGCCCGGAGGAAACCCACGCGAGCACGGGGAGAACCTGCAAACTCCACACAGGAGGTTCGATCTTATGACCTCAGAACTGTGCCACACACACGCTAACCACTGCGACACCGTGCTGCCCTGGTAATATTACTATTACTATGAAATACTTTATACTATGGTATACTATTCAGATTCAGATTCAGATCTACTTTATTGTCATTCTAGTACACGTGTATACAGAACGAAATGTCGATGCATCTGACCCCCACAGTTTCCTTGAATGTACAGATATAAATAAAGTTGTATTGTAATTGGCTACGTATAGTATTTTACCATAGTGCCGATAGTGCAAGAAGAGTAGCTAACCAGATGTGCAAAATGGGCAGTCAGGTTAACAAGTCAGGTACACAGTAACATTAACACTGTAACAATAACGCTGTAATTACCATAGTGCAGAGAGCAATGTGCAATGAGTGGCAAGCTATAAAAAACTGCCAGTAGTGCAAAAAGTCAGATTAGCAGCCGTTTAGATTTAAGTTAACTATATGTTAGATTGACCATTTAACAGTCTAATGGCCAGGGGGACTAGACTATTGCGGAGCCTGGTGGTCCTGCACCGCACACTGCAGAACCTCTTCCCAGAGGCTAGCAGAGTGAACAGTCCATGATGGGGGTGAGAGGGGTCCCCGGTAATGTTCTTAGCATGGGATAGGCAGCGCTTCTGGCCAATGTCCTGAATGGAGGGAAGTGTAGTCCCGATTATTTTCTCTGCTGTCCTCGTTACCCTCCTCACACTACCCCAGTCGGTAGCGCTGCAGCCTCCACACCACACAGAGATACAGCTGGTCAGGATACTCTCTATGATGCCCCTGTAGAATGTGATGAGGGAGGGTGGGGGCAGGTGGGCTCTCCTCATCCTCCGCAGGAAGTACAGGCGCTGCTGTGCCCTCTTAACCAGTGATGCAGTGTTCACGGACCAGGTGAGTTTGTTTGTAATGTGCACCCCTAGGAACTTGATACTGCTGACAACCTCCACAGCCTTGTTGTTGATGCAAAGTGGGGCATGGTTGGGCTGGTTTTTCCTAAAGTCGACAATGATCTCTTTAGTTTTGTCAACATTCAGGACCAGGCTGTTGTCCCTGCACCAGGCCACCAACTGCTCCACCTCCTCTCTGTAGGCTAGGTCGTTGTCATCCCTGATGAGGCCCACCACTGTTATTACAATATAGTGAAAGTATGTTCACCATTATATAACGGTCAGGTGTCACCAGAGCATCCACAGACTCTGCCGTTATGCCGCAAGTGACAGTAGCTGAGTGAAAGAGAAGGGGGAGGGGGGGTTGAGAGCAGTGCTGGGAATCAAATGGACTGAACCATTTTAAGGAAGTGTATTTCCGATGCTGCGTTCACATTTTTGTCTAGTCTTACGTTTTAGCTAGCATTTTTCATCATATTTAAGCTAATCCTGACCTTTATTAGGGTAAAGTGAGTTTTAAAAATACTATAGTTTTTGGGGGTGCTTGGTTTGAATTTGGGGGTGCTTGAGAACTTCCAACAAAGGGCAGGTTACGCCCATGATTTTGACTGTCATTTGAGTTTTGGCTTCATCCAAGGGCTTAGGTTTGGTCTTGACATTGGTGGGGATTACATCATTTTGGTGGGGGCAAAACATTGATCGCTCGGTATTGGTGGGGACATGTCCCCTCTGCCCATGCCATAACTACGCCCTTGATGGGCGGGTCATTGGGACGACACTAACTGGCATAGTTTCAAGTTTGACACAAATACCTGGGAAACTCAAAATAGGCAGGAAAAAACTTGGAAACCAATTCGATTTCTTCACCCTGATTTGAACAAAAGACCCAGACCCAGCTCCCACCTTGAAACCTTCTATGTGTTGTAGCTTACTGCAGGAGATCAACTGCAACTGCATTTCAGGAAATATTTTTGAAGAGACAGTGTGCATTATTCAGCTCATCCCAATGCTAAAAACGTCACCTTTTTAAAAATACATTTATTTCAATAATAAACAAAATTTACAAAAAATGTATTATGTACACTCCAGGATAAACGCTTAATACAAGATTTGGAATTTTATTGAAAAAAAGAATCCCTTCCTACTTCCCAGCCTCAGTGCAGTACGGGTTATAATAATGCCAGGATCCATTATCTCCTGAATGCATATTGCTGTGTGCAGGCCCTGGCAGACCACATTTTGTTCAGGCCTGGCTTCTCCTTTTTTGCCACTCTCCCCACCAAAATGGGAACTGCACCATGGCAACCCTAATCCAATATTCCTGTTTGCATACTACTGTGAGTGGGGGCCAGCATAGCCAATTTTCAACTAGTCTAACTCCTCTTTTTTGCCAGTTTGTCCGCCCAAAACAATGAACTGCACTCATGTGGTGCCGATCCGTTATCCCCAATCGCATATTCCTGTGAGCGGGGACTGGCAGAGTCACATTTGTCTGGCCTCACAGCTTTTTTTTTGTTGCCATTATTTCCGCCTAAAGTGAATTGCACCTGTGTGGCCGTGTTCCACTATCCCTGAACAACTATTGCTGAGAGCGAGAATTTGGGCTAGGTACTGCATCTCTTTTTTGAGTTTGTTTAGCCTGGAATGAATGAAACAAAAATTCCACTTTAAACATTTGTTTTAAGAATTATTCACGTAGAATGGAAACACAACATTTTAAAGGCACAGTATGTAATATTTAGTGCCTCTTAGTGGCATAAAAAACCTTTCATCAGGTAAAAAAAAAAACATCAGTTCGAATACATGACAAAAATATAAAATATAACACCAATATTCATTTTTATTAAAAAAATCATTGGGGGGAGAAATTTGTATTTCTTTTATACCCGTAGAATCCAAACTTAGGTCGGCGCCATGTTTGTCTGCCACACTTTGTCATGTATCACTGGCCCTCGCTCATATCAAGACAGCACAGTGCCATCTAGTGGTCAAATATTACATACTGTCCCTTTAAGGTATCGTTGTTTTTTGATTTTACGATTATATATATACAAGTTTTATATCTATAGGTAAAGGAATTTGCCCTTTTAAACATTATATTTTCATTGACAATATATTCTTGGATTTTTTGATGAAAAACGTAGCTAGGTATACATTTTTTATGATAATAAACAATAAAATATCTACTTTTTAGAGTTTTATATGGAAGGTAAAATATTCTGTCAGTAATTAAAGTTGGTAATTTGAAAAGAACTACAACTAGTGCCAAAAATACAAGAAAGAATACAAACTACGTAAACTCAGAGTGACCAAACTGCACCATTTTTTTCGAATGTTTGACCCAAAATTCTTGCGAGATTTTCGGGGATTAAGTAAAGCACTTTATAATATAACATATAAAACAAATACACATTTCTTGTCATTCAAGTATTTTTAAAGATTCGTGTTAATATGGCAGTTCATGTATTTTTGCTTATTATTTAAATCAGTGTTGCTTTTTTTAATGAATTACATTTTTAAAAACTAAGAGACGCTAAATAATACACACTGTCCCTTTAAAAAAGAAACAGTAAGATGGAAAAGTAGAAAGCACGGACACACAGTAAAATAAGCGGTGTTAATTTAACAATCGTAAATAGGGACCATTTCTTCACTGAGGTATTTTTAAAATGTTATCCTTTAAGTGTTAAATTAACACTATTACTGAGTGCACTTAAAATAACCAGTGTTAAACCCTCCTCCCGCTCCCTGTTGTCCTCATTCGAAAGGACATTTGGACTTTTTTTATACAGCTTGCATGGACATGTGACGATAAACATTTCATTTTTCCTTCAAACTAAAAAAAGTCATACAATTGAAAGTAAAAAATATGTATCATTTGGTGCCCTTTTAGGACAGCTGAGGGGCCTGCATACCTGTTTTTCTAGAAAAAAATATTCGTATTTAATTTTTTTTTTAAGTCTATTAAACGCTTGTTCCGATAGTTAACCTGGTAATATCATAGTTGTTGTCATTTATTATTCATCTCTTACAAATACTGCAAGGCTTCCTGGTTATTGTCAAACAATTTCTTCATACAAAAACATGTAAAATAGAAAAACAAATGAGGAAACCACGTGAACCAGAAAAAAAGGGAGAGAAAAGGAAATACATTTTCAGATAGGAGTGAGCAGAAGCAAAGCTTATTAGCACTCACCCCTTTCCAAAACAAAAGACATATATTGTCATGAGTACTGAGAGGAATCAGCTGTGCCCGCTCTTTTGGCGCCAACTGCCTCGGACTCTGATTGGCTCCCTGTCACTATTTAAACCCACGACTATCCGTCACCTGTTGTCAGTCCGTCCGCGAACCTCAGTTTACTCTAAGCAAGCTTTTTCGACCCTGACTCACTCCTGTTTTTGCTCCCGTCTGTTCCCCGGCTTCGACCCGTTTTTTTTATCTTGACCACGTCTACGCTCCTCTCCTAGCTTTCGACTCGTTGCTGATCCTGACCATGTTTTTTGCTCTCCTGTCCCGGCTACTGACCTGTTTTTTCCGTTCCCGACACCGCCATCGCTTGCCACGGAAGTGCCACTTCCGCGTTCAGAGTGACCTGCTTCCAGCGATCACCGGATCGTGGGTGCAATCCTTTCTTCCCAATAAAACTGAGAGAAACATAACGCAAGTGGGTCCTGTCTCCATTCTGGTCCTGACATATATATATATATATATATATATATATATATATATATATATATATATATATATATATAAAATATGTATACACAGACATATACACACAAACACATACACATGTACCTATACACACCGACATGCATACATATACACAGGCTACATACATGCATTTACAGTCATACAATCCTTTATGCATACTTACACATAGACACATATATATTCATTTATATATATATATATATATTTACCTTGCTATTTTGTTATTTCTCCCGCTTAGAAATCATGGAGTGGTCTGAAATTTTCATCAGAGGTGCATGTCCACTGTGAGAGAGATAAACTAAAAAGAAAAATCCAGAAATCACAATGCATGATTTTTTTAACGATTTACACGTGGGATATAGCTGCAAATAAGTATTTGAGCACCTGAGAAAATGAATGTTAATATTAGGTAGAGTAGTGAACAAATGGTCCTCATCTTGGATCCCTTAACCACACGGGTGGTAGGTGCGGCATTTCCTGTGTTTTGTCTCGGGCAAGTGCAACCTGCTGGCGCCCATCCCTCTCCGGGCCAACATATGTGTTAAATGAATAGTGTAGGAGCCAACCAAAAAAAGTACGAAAGATAAGAAAACGGTACGAAACTAGCTAAAGAGCCGATAGCTGTTAGCTCGCCGCCGTCTTGAATTACCACAAACCATACCCAAGCGGATCCTGTTAGGGTCTGTTACACCTCCTTCCACCAGGGGGCGGTTTAGAACTGGACACAGGTGTGTCCAAGATCCATACGGCTGTCCCTAATCAAGCAGCCTGGCAGCCAATCTAGGCTCGCCAAGGGTTTTAATCCAGCCCACGAGACAACGCTGAGAGAAACAAAATCAAAAAAACGGCTGCAGTTTGAAATATAGCCACTACATGTCGCCAAAGCCAAGCATTACTCACTAAAACAATGGAGATGGATTTTTCTCTCCCTTTTGCTATATATTTCTCTCTCTCTTTCTTACCCTTTTTATTTCTTTCTCTTCTCTTCTCTTCTCTTCTCTTCTCTTCTCTTCTCTTCTCTTCTCTTCTCTTCTCTTCTCTTATAATCTACTCGCCTGGCTTCTTTGAGAATAGATTTTCTACCATTTGGCCCGTCATTAAAATGAGTATGATATTCCTGCTTATAAGGACATTTTGAACAGCACACGTCATCAGGTCGTTTTCATTCCACTGCACTGCCATGTCTGTTTTCTTTTGTTTCTAGTTTCTTTTTTGGACATTCTGCTAGTGGTTTAGCGCCCACTTTTTAATTTGTTACCTTTTTCCTTAAAATTACCATTTTGTGGTTTTGGTCTTTGTTTCCTGTTTGACTTTGTCATGTTTGGTTTTGGTTGGACATTTGGTTGTATTGTGAACCCTTGTTCGTTTGTTACTTTGTACCTCGCTTGGTATTGAATACCATCCCTTCCTCCAGTTCCTGCTTCCCCAAAATGGGTCCACCACCCCCAAAACTTAACAAATCTATCTTTCTTCTTCTACAGATTCTGAGAACTCCGCAGTGACGCTGACGGCGCTGCTGGCCAGCCTAAACAGTTGCTGCAACCCTTGGATCTACATGATCTTCAGCGGCCATCTCCTGCAGGACTTTGTGCATTGCCTTCCTTGCTGCCGGCGCATGCGAGCCGACTACCGCAAGGAGGACTCGGACAGCAGCCTGCGGAGGACCACGTTGCTCACCAAGGCCACGAACCGAAGCCCAACCGGCAGCTCGGGAAACTGCCGGGAACTGGACAACTACCCCAAATGCTCCACTCAGGCCGAATGAACTCGCAGCCTAGCAACTGTTTACTGGCCTGTGGGACGGAACACGGAAGGTAAACAAACATTTGAACTGCAAATAAGGAGAGTTAGAAAATCATCTTCCGGCTGGATTCGTTCGACTGGGAGGGATTTCTGAGGCAAACAATGCAAAAGGCAGACTAATGACTGATGTGCTATAGTGACAGACTGGCACTTTATTGGGTCATGGGGTTTTACATTGTTTCTCTGCCTCATATGAAAATGTAACGTTTGAAAGCTGGGTCATCTCCTCGGAATTGTATAAACCAGGGGTCACCAACCCTTGTCAAGCTCAGAGCTACTTCTTTGTTTCTGAATAGTTTGAAATACTGACTTATCGTGTCATTACTATGTAATTACAATGTTATTACCAGGTTGTGAGATATGAAGTTAAGTTAACATAAGCTCGGTTAACTACTAAAACACAGTGCCAGTTAAAAATCACATTTCCTAGGAAGTTACAACGACCTATTTACAGTTCTATCAAGTCCAGTTCAAGCCTAACCAGTTTCTGAAATAATGGCTTTTTGTTCAATTATTATGTAGTTACTATGTTAACAGGTGGTAATTACTAGAAGTAGTGTTAAAATAGGTTCAATAAACCACTAAACCATGTCAGGTATATTAATTTTCCTAGAAAATCACAATGACCCATCACTGGTCAATTATTTTCAGAACCAGTTCGTGGGCTACTTTGGTGGTGTTAGGGGTCTACCTGGTGTTCTCATGCATCACGTTGAGGACCCCCTGCTCTATATTATTAAAAATAACTTTTTGTTTTTAACTCTTCAACTCTTGATACCAGATATTGATACCAACTAGAAACAAAATAGAACGAGGAATAAATGAAAAAAAAAAATCCACCTACCCATAAAGAAAATGACCATATCCATCTAACTGGGGGGAGTGGCAGAACTGCTCACACCTGCTTCCAATCTCACCACACCTGACTGATGTTGGTGACCCCTGGTACTATCCATTTTGAAAGTGAGACCTACTTCCTTGTTGCCGATTAATGCTCAAGGATTTATCAGGTTTTATCTGCATTGCTGAAGTAATTATATCATATAATTACTATGTAGTTACTATGTTATTACAATGGTTGTTATTAAGATGGTATCAGTCACCTAAAAAAAAGAAAAAAGATATTAGTTGATTAGATTTATCATGTGAAAGGCTAATCTCAAATTCATAATTGAGAATCTATCTTACTGTATGTCTAAAGTCAAGTCATATTGATTTGTATAGCCCTTAATCACAATGTCTAAGGGCTGCAGAGACGACCATAAAGAAACTGTTTGTTTTCTCCGTTGTTTACATTTTCAAATTTCCTAGAAAATCACAAGAACCTATTGCTGGTAATCTATAACCGGAACGTGCAGCCTGGTAATTGTAAACTTAATTGTGTGAATGCTGAGAGAAATCATCTCTTCTGAGAATTGGGACTGGTCCTTGCCAAAAATAGCATGGAATCAACACCGCCGCCCAAAAGGGCATTTTCATAATTACAATTACAAGATGGCGGAGAAGAATTTGAGTCAAGAGGGTCATTAAGGTTCTGCATATACAAGATTAAGAGCTTTTATTTCATCAGTTGTTTACATCAGGCATACCGATACGGTTCGTGAATATAGCGAGCTAGCTACGGTGTCACGTTTTCGTCAAATCATTCAACTTTGAAAGAAAAATAACCCAAACATGGACAAATCTATTTATCTATCTATATATATATATATATATATATATATATATATATATATATATATATATATATATATATATATATATATATAACTATTTTGATTAATTTTATGTATAAAACAACGTAAGATTATGGATTGTTAGTTCGTGTTGGCTTCAACATCATTGCTGTAAGCACAAAGGCATAGTATTAGCTCATGCTAACTGTTAACACTGTCGTTAATGAGCTAACAAGTCATGATAACAGTTAAATGGTAACGGATTCATGTTAATACATTATGCCAACAGCTACATGATAATGGCTACAAACTAACGCGTTATGCTAATGGGTAAATGTCTACCAAAAAGTAGTGGCCGCAATCCATTACCCCTAAACCCATATTGCTGCAACCTGGACTGGCTGGAGGCATTATGTTGGTTAGGCATGCCATTCTGGCCGAACGTTCTAGCCAGCTTGCTGTGTTTGGGATCCATTATCCCCCGGTCGACTATTGCTAAATAAAGGGGCCGGCAGAGTACTTTTTTTGTTTTGTTCGGGCCACTAAAGCCTGTCAATGTAGTCTGCATAAAATTATAGGCACTTTTCCTTTCTCCGCAATCCATTATCCCCAGTCAACTATTGCCTGCCAGTCAACTATTGCTTGCCAGTCAACTATTGCTATATCTCATCATTGGCAGCTCTTTTTTCCATTCTTTCCGCTTAAAACGAACAGCCCCTTTGTAGCCGCGATCCGTTATTCCCAGTTACGAGGGTACTTTGCGGATTTTCGCATATCACAGGGGGTTCTGGTTTCCGTTAACTGCGATAAACGAGGGATTACAGTATCAGGATCAATGGGCCATATTTACAGTTTAGTTATTGTATACTGGTCTAAATGAACCTGATAATAGTGTAATGACATTACTAGTAAATATTTTTTTTAAAAAAGGGACCAAAAATAAAATATAAATACACATTTTTTAATATAAGAAGGTAAGATATTTACCTTTAGCATTACGTGCTTTTTTAGGGCAGTGATGGTTTTGGTGGAAAAAGAAACTGTTCATAAATGTGGAGTGCGTCACTTAAGTGTTCTTTAAAAGTTAAAGGAACACTCTCTCTATTAAGTTTGCGTTAAAAATGCCCAAGTGAGTTCAAAGATCCTTTATTTTTTCCACCGCGCTACTGTGCTTTTATCTTCCTTTTAGCAATGTTGTTTAAGTTGTGCAACACAATAGGAAGCCGCAATACTGGGGGACAAAGGACCGAAAGGAGTGGAGAGTGAATTTATGCTCGTCCCCAGGGTTTTTTTTTGTTAGTGTAGCATGAAAATGTTGAAAGTAAGAAAAGGCCTGTTTGAAGTACAGTCCAACTGCCAAACCAAACCTCCAAAGAGATGAAAAAGTACATTTATTCAAGCGCTTCTAAAAAATGCACTTACTTGCACGCACGACACCGGGACCTATACAGAGGCTGCAATGATGACTGTAGCCAGAAGACGGCGTCAGCGCGTAGAAATTCTGTACAGCACCTTGAATATTGTTGTCAGCTCTTCTGCAGTAGACTGGGTAGGGAGCACCCTAGGATTTTTTTAGCTGTGTTGATGACTCTTAGTAAAATTCTCCCGCCTGCTACTGTGCACCTGGCATAGATTTCACATCTCTCAGCATTCACACGCAATTTCTGAGGGAACTGAATGTTCTGGTTTCATGAATTCTGGAGATGGCTTCAGGTGGTGATTATATTTCCAAGCCTACCTCTTTTCTTCCTGTCAATGTGTTTACAAAGATAAAAGCTCAACCCCGAGGTGTCTGCACAACATTTGGACTGACCACATCATCCGTCTTCATCATCATTCCTCTTTCTTCTGGCTTTACGAAATTCTTCCTTACCGAGTAACCCTTAAACTGATGTCTGCTTTTGATTTTTCACCCGGACCGGTTTTCCTTTTTTTAAATTTGCCCGAAGGTCCTGTTTCACGTCGTGTACTACAAGGACGGCTTTCATCTGCCTTGGAGCGTCTGCGAGGAAGCGCTTTGAAACCGGCGAAAGGGCGACGTGACGCACGCTTCGTGACCCCGATGCATCCCGCCCATGGCCTCCTCGACTCGCACATTCCTGGCGAGCCACGTCAGATTCATTTTCTTTTGGCATCCTGTGCTGATGAGTAGCTGGGTGGTGAAAAACAAGGGGGGGATCATCTGATTGGGCTACAGTTGTATACAGTTTCCCGCGCATGAATGTGCCGTGTCACGCTGTAAAAATCAGATAAGTATTCGGATATTTTTCGTGTGCGGTACTGTGCAAGTCTTTCGACCTCAATTCTTGTTTTTACTATGTGAGAATGGCTTTACTAAGCAGAATCAGATTACTACTGTCACCATTTGGGTGGTCCAAGAGGCAGAGAGGAAATGAGGCAGGTGTGCCCAAAAGAAAATGGTTATTTACTTAGAAAACCTGGTACAAAGTAAAAAACAACATACAAACAAAACAAATGTATAAAGACTAATTAGGAGCAGGTGGGCACTCTCTAGCCACTCCTCCCAGATTGATGCACTCCTGTTTCCTCCCACATTCGAAATACATGCATTTCAGGTGGATTGGCTGGTCCAATTTGTCCCTAGGAGTGAATGAGCAAGCGAGTTGTCTGTCCCTGTGTGCCCTGCGATTGGCTGGCAACCAGTTCAGGGTGTCCCCTGCCCACTGCCCGATGATTGCTGGGATGGGCTCCAGCACCCCCACGACCCTACTGAGGATAAGCGGTGCAGCTAATGAGATGAGAAAATTGGTATGATCGTTCACATATTTTTTGTACATTTATTCAATGTTTTTTTTACTGATTCAAAGTTTTTTTGGTACCACTAGGAGGCACTAAATATTACACACAGTCCCTTTAATGCCCTTTCTACACCACGATTGAAATTGAACCCTCTTCTTTTACTTTGACGCTAACCAGGTTACTGTAAATACTTGCTTTGGCTACGTCGCATCAAGCTAATGGAGTGAGATCATAAAACGGAATTAGCTCGCTAACCAACAAACGAAACATGACATAATAAAAACAACAAAGTTGATGCTCAACCTTCCGTGTGACTTTTGAGTGTTGCCATAGCGACCTTAAAAGGATGTGGGAATGAAAGCTGCACAGTACTGTACACGGCCCTTGTATGAGCAGCCACTTATGAAATTGTGAATAGGAGATTTAAATGTGTGTGAGATGTAAATATTTTCCCTGTGTAATGCATTTGTGAATATCTTGCAAATACAAGTTTTAAACGAGTACTCGTTTTTGCGTGTTTGGAATCCGAGTCGGACAGTAATCACGGAGCGATTTCTCGGCGCCTCCGAGAAAATTTGCGTGTCGACGCTGGCTAGCAAACGCCAAAAAATATGAAAATATTGTGAAATCATGACTTAATTGGACCTTTGAGTACACGTTGCAGCGGAAGGCACTGGACAAGCTATCATGATTTGCATCTACTGGAATTGTAGTAAACAAGTCATATATATATATATATATATATATATATATATATATATATATATATATATATATATATATATATATATATATATATATATATATATATATATAGACTGATTGCACAAATTTTTGGGGCAAAAGATGTATTTAAAAGCATTTTGACTTGTTTTTCTGTCATGGCGCCCAAATTGGCCCCGCCCGTGTGGCGCCAGATGCGGCTCGTTGACAGATTGGCTTTCCTTCTATTTAAGCTCAGTGCTCCCACTCACCCTTTGTCAGTCCGTCAACGAACCTCTGCCCCGCAAACGGGGTTTTGACTCTGTCCGGATTCCTGCCTGCATTTCCAGTCCGGTATCGTTTCCGTCTATTTTTCTCCTGTTTATTATTCTTTCCAGTTTTCGTTCCAGTTTATATCTTCTCAGGCAATTGGTATCGATCTCGTCGGCCTCTGGCTTCCTGTCATTCCGCTCCAAACTGCTGCCTTACATGCATGACCCCCCATTTCCCGTAAAATAAAAGGTCTGTGTGAGAAACGTCACTCATTTGGGTCCTGATCCTGTTCCAGTTCATGACATTTTCTATAAATAAGACAATATACTTATATAGTACACTAAGTTAATAAGTTTCATAAAATAACTTAAAAAAAAACAAATGTGGAACAAAACTAATTAAAATTATCCAGAATATTGAAGATTGTTTAGCAACATATTAACTTGTTTTCTCAAAATTATACTCAAGTAAGTATGAATAACAACATAGAAAAATAACTAATAAGATTAAATAATTGTATGAAAAAAAATCTGTACTCTAAGAAAATAAGTAAAATTTTCTAGAAGATTGTAAATTGTTCAGCAACATTTCAACCCGTTTCTGAGTTTTTGAGTTCATCACTCAAATATAACTAAAATAAATAATAAAAATCAATAACAATGTAAACGTTCTAAATACTCGTAAAAATACATGAATATAATTGTTAATAGTTCAAATTATATAGAAGATGGTTGATTTTTTGCCATTTTTTCCTATAAATAAGAAATTGTATAATTTATCGGAAATATAGAAATATATAATAGAAATATGCTTATAAAAGTATGTATATTTATATATATACTTTTAAAATAAGTCAAATTATTAAGAATATGGTTTGTGGTTTGTTTTGCGGCAAAAATATGTTAAGACATAAATAAACTTGTAAAGAATAAGAATAAGAAGTAACTGTTTACAACATTTTAACTTGTTTTTTATTTAAATAAAAAAAAAAATCATACTAAAAAAAAAGTATAATAAAATAACCTTTAAAGAATATGGTATATATATATATATATATATATATATATATATATATATATATATATATATAGAAGATGATCGCTCAATTATTTTGTAAACTAACGTGACAAACTGTCTTGGTGCTGGGTAAAACTATTTCAATACAAATAACTGGTTAAATAAATATACCTGTAAAAATAAGTAACGTTATCTAGAAGATAATATATTGTTTTGCAACATTTTAACTGACATACGGGTAGTTTTTGTGGTAAAATAAGGAAACTCCACTAAATAATCAAAATGATCTTAAATAGCTGATCCTTTCGGGATTTTTTTTCAACCAAATTTACAAACAAGTGCATACAAAATTTAAAAATGTATTAGGTATATTTTCAAAATAATGATATCATAATTAAATAATAATACCAATGAGAAAATCTTCTCTTAAATAACTTTATCTTATCCAAGAGATGTTTTATTATTAGATATAGAGTTTGACATGGATCTCGATTATTGGGGAAAAATACCAAGATTAGAAAAAAAATAAGCAAAACTACAATCTGTTAGTGCACCTAGAGCACCAATTCCGCTTATTTTGAGTATATATTTTCCTTTTTAATAGCAAATCAAGTAAAATTGTCTTAACATGATATAAAATACACTTAAAACAAACACAGTTTCTCTCTATAGAACTAAGTTTATTAATATTTTTTGTAACCATTTACAAAAAAACAAAAAAAAAAATGTAAAATCATCTTAAAACACGTTGGGTTTCCTTCAGATGTGCTAGGAATATATATATTTTCAGTACCTTGCTATTCTCCACTCCCCAGCCTTCAGGTATTTGTCCCGAAATCACATCTCGACTTCAACTCACGTGTTTTTTTCCGAGTGAAATTTTTCAAAAGGCTCATAAAGCCCCTGATTGGCTCCTTGTTGATAATTTAGTATCTGTTTTTTCTAGCAGGTTGGTGCAACGGAGGTAGCGAGTGTTGCCTAGCGACGGCCCACAACATCAGCATCGAAACGTTCGTCAAAGGCGTTACACGTCTCCATGACTTGGCCGGCGGGCAAACTCCGCTTACACGTTTACGCTTCGGTTGAAGCCAAGGACAAAATCGTTCAGTTTCAAATCCTATTGAGGAGAAATATCGCATGTTCTGACTGATGGATATTTCCTCCGCTGGATAAATACACACTTTGAAAACATAAATATGTATTTTCACGTAGTGGCTCTATTGTTTTTCCTGCTATTTCCTTGCAACAGATTTGACATGCCGCCAAAGGTAGGACAACGTGAACTCTTTTGTTTTCCTTTTATTTACCGGATGATATTTTTTGATAGACTATTGCTATGTTTATATGCAGGCAATAATTGGGAATGTTGGATTGAATTGTGTTCGGGTTAAAATTTGAGATTGTATTAGGACGAGGAAAAGAACACACTCTGAGTTGGGAATTTCGGTTTTTGATAGCCCTTCCATCAGAGGCGCGTGCTTCCAGAATTGACTCAGAAAGGAAAACACACGCTCCGCCCATGGCTAGAGGCTCATTTATTGTAAAACACAAGAATGAAACAACACATCTGATTGGAAGATAAAACAAATCACGTGCTCGTAAGAGGCATTCTGTTTAGATGATTTCTTTGGTTACATGGTGTGATATACACTGCTGGCCATTACATATACATATAACAAAGTTTTGACCCCCCAGAGTGCTTATTTGTAATAAAAAATAAGGTTTTGCATATGTATGTCATGTTTCATGCCAAATATTTATTTCATTATTATTATTGTCAATAAATCAAGAAATTACAGAACTTTGTTTTGAAAAAGCATCAACAGGAACTCCAACTGGTCACAGGATACACCTTCAGTGACTGATGATCATCATCAGCTTTAAAAGGCCAGGCGCAAACGCCTGCTCACTCTCATTTCTTCACGCTTGCTGCCAGGACCGCAGCCTGAAGGGGGAGCCTGGTTTGCCTTTTCTTCCTTGGACAGTGGGGACAAAAATGCCTGATATGACTTTGGTGAGGAGGCCTGGCGCACTCCGGCCACAAGGCTGGGGTTGCCCATGTCTCTCTCTCCCCTTCTCCATCATCTGAAAAAGTCATGATGAAGTCAACAAACATGATGCTCCGCCCCACCGAGGTACGCAAGAAATGATAACGAAACAAACTGTCTTGGTGCTGGGTAAAAAATATTTCATTTTGACATCCTATGAAATAATTCCCGATGACTTGAAATAGTTGATTACCTTAAAACCGGGCTTATTGATTAGTACTTTCACCCGCTGCAGAATCACCCCGTCCCCCTTTTTAAGACGGTCAGCTCTTGTGTCAAGAATGTCCACTGTTAAATTTTCCTTGCCATGTAAATAAATGATAGTATGTTCAAAATGAAACCATGTTGCATTATTTATTTGTGTGTCTATATATGTTTCCTCTCAACTGACCAATCATTATCATTATATATGAACTTCAAAATCGATGATTTGAAGCTAAAATACAATATGTATTGAAACAAAAAGAGGCTTTTTGGAAAGTAAATCTGATGGGGAATCGTCAGCACCATGCTCTGGTCGACTCAGTAACCATCACACTAGATTCTAAACCAAATACATATCATTTAAAGAAATTCTACCTGCAGGTGAGTCAAATCTTTAGCGAGATCAGGTCTGCGAGACAACGCTCAGAGGAAGCGCAAGAGAAAAACAAGCTGCTGGTTGAAATATATCCACTTGTTGCCAAAGCAAGGTGCCTCTCACAAACGCTGTACTTGTATTTCCTTCTCTCTCTCGCTCTCTCCCTTTCTCTGTCACTCTCTCTCTCACTTTGACTCGCTCTGTCTTTCTTTTTCTCTTCCTTTGTTCCTCATTGTCTCTTTTTCTCTGTGTGTCTTTTTACTTTCTTTGCTCTCTATTCCTTGTTTCCTTTTCGCTCTCTTTTCTCTCTTTCTCTTTCTCCTTCTTTTACTCTTACTCCCTTTATTTCTCTCTTTCTCTTTTCTCCCTTTCTCCCTTTTTCTCTTTCTATTTCTCTTTGGATTTCTTTTACTCTTACTCCCTTTATTTCTCTCTTTCTCTTTTCTCCCTTTCTCCCTTTTTCTCTTTCTATTTCTCTTTGGATTTCTTTTTCTCTCTCTTTCTTTCCCCCTTCCCTCACTATTTCTCTTTATCTGTTTTGTTTCTCACATCCTTTATTTCTCACTTTCTCATTCTTCATCCCTTTTTCTCTCACTCTCTACTCCTCTCTCTTTCACTACCTCTGTCTCTCTTTTCTCTTCCTTTATCCCTCTGTCTCTTTCTCTATGTGTCTTTTATCTTCATTTGCTCTCTCTTCCTTGTTTCCTTTTTTTCCTTTTCTTTCTTTCCCCTTTTCTTACTCTCTCTCTTTCTTGCTTTCCCCTTTTCTCATTCTCTCCTTCTCTTTTCTCTACTCCTCTCTTTCTATTTCTCTTTGGATTTTGTTCTCTCTCTCGCTTTCTCTCTCTCGCTTTCTTTCTCTCTCGCTTTCTCTCTCTTGATTTCTCTCTCTTGATTTCTCTCTCTTTCTCGCTTTCTCTCTCGCTCTCGCTTTCTCTCTCTATATATTTCTCTCTCTTTCACTCCCCCTGTCTCTCTTTTCTCTTCCTTTATCCCTCTGTCTCTTTCTCGATGTGTCTTTTATCTTCATTTGCTCTCTCTTCCTCATTTCCTTTTTTTCCTTTTCTTTCTTTTCTCTTTTTTTACTCTCTCTCTTTCTTGCTTTCCCCTTTTCTCATTCTCCCCTTCTCTTTTCTCTACTCTTCTCTCTTTCACTACCTCTGTCTCTCTTTTCTCTTCCTTTATCCCTCTGTCTCTTTCTCTATGTGTCTTTTATCTTCATTTGCTCTCTCTTCCTTGTTTCCTTTTTTCCTTTTCTTTCTTTTCTCTTTTTTTTACTCTCCCGAGTTAAGATGAGTTTGACACCCCTGTTACAATGTATGTGTTCGACCCGGTACCTGTGTGCGAGTCTTTACTTAGAGACAATATCCAACATTAAAAAAAAACCAAGCTGTAAACATAGCCATCGAGTTGGTGTTGTATATTTTCCTGCTGGCATTTGTAACTCCATTAGCTCCATTTGGAGCAATTAATGAGGTCCACTACAAAGACCCGAGTTTGCGTTTATCATTCGAGCCAAATCGCAGACCGAGAGCGCTCTCACTGTTTGTTCCATTCGAGGGAATTACTTTCCCTTCTTTTGGAACCAAGATTCACTTTTGCTGATATAAACTCTTTGAAATAGAATGGTCCTGGCATCCCAGGATGAAGATTAATGACACAACTTTAGGGCACAGCTTTCTTTGATTAGAGCTCTTTTATTTTGGTAACTATCTTGTGTTTGTGCTACAAAGTGATAATAACATTAGCATATTTTGCAGCTAGTAGATATGTCTATGTACTTTTTTCTCATATACAAAGAAATTATCTCTTAAAATTGGCAAAATAATCTACCATGTGTGTTGATAAACGAGATTTTCTTTTGTAAAGATAGCTTATCTTGTTTTTCTAGGAAAAATAAGCTATTCATACTTAAAACAAATAAAGTTGTTGTCACGGTTGCCATGGTGCCAAATTGGCCCCGCCCATGTGGCGCCAGCTGCGGCTCATTAACAGATTGGCTTTCCATCTTTTTAAGCTCAGTGCGCGCTCTCTTACTTGGTCAGTCCGTTAACGAACTTCTGCCCCGCAAGACGTGGGTTTCGACTCGGTCCTGTTCCTGTTGGTATTTCCTGCCTGGTATTATTCCCGTTTATTTTGTCCTGTTTTATTTCGGTTTCCGGTTTTGTCTATTTTCGTCCAGTTTATTATTTTCTCCTTTTTTCGTTCCCGTCTAGTTTCTCCTGTTTATTTTCGATATCCTAATTCATTATCTATCCTGTCTGTCCTGTCCTGTCTGGTATCGACCCCATCTGTCCGATATCAATCTCGTCGGTCTCTGGCTTCCTGTCAGTCCACGCCAGACCGCTGCCTAACATGCTTGACACCCCATTTCCCGTAAAATAAAAGGCTTGTGTGAGAACGTCACGCGTTTGGGTCCTGTTCCTGTTCTTGCTCACGACAGTTGTCTTATTTAGGGGGTGGAAGAATATATAACGGGATTTTTTTATACTAGATGGAGAGTTATGCTAGTTTTTGGTATATTTTGGTTATTTCCCCAGAAATATGTTTTAAAAAAAAAAACTTAAAATAATAAAAATAATACTTAAATGTTTATAACTATCTTCTAGCTGAACAAGAACATTTTTATTACAAAGAGTATTTAATAAAGATGTTGGCCCTGCTCTGCTAGACCTGGCAATGTCTTACAGACTGGACAGACAGCAGCCCATGATTTTCTGGGCGTGGTTCATAAGGTCTATTTAGTAGAATAGAAATTCTGCGAGTGTTAAATCTCATGTTTTTCGTTAAGAATATGGATATAAATCTTTCCATTTACAAATTTGTCTTTCACAGTTTAGTGTGCTTGTTTAGGGTGGGGATGGCCCTGGCAAAGAAATGATCTCCGACCCTGTTAATCCTTGTTTCAATGAACCCATAGCATCTTCCAGCAGGCAGACAGGTGGTAGCCAGGGTGAGAGGAGTCTGGAAAATGTCGCCAATGTTCTCCAGACTGGGCAGAGAGCTGCCCATGATTTTCTGAGCACATTAAAACAATTGAATTGAAATATCTTTATTGTCATTGAAAACAACATAGTGAAACATTTTATGCAACAAAATTAGACATGGCAAACCTGTAAAAAGGAATTAAAAAGGATAAAAGTAAATAAATAGGCAAAACTATTTACAACATAATGTTTAGAGACTGGCAGTTATTATAATGCAATAATAATGCAGTGGAAAAAATAGTGCATTGTAAGAATGGTGCAATATAAAGCAATGCAATGACATTTAGCAACCATAAAAACATTTGAAATGTACATTTTCATAGTTATGTGCACTTGTTAGGGGGGGTTACTTGCCCTGAAAGGCTAGGCCTAAAAATGAGAAGAAAAATGTTAATATTTGGTTCCTGTAGTTTGAACTCTTCCTTGAGCTTTGTAGCATTCATTTTTTGTTTTCTTGTAAAGTATAAAAAAAAATACTTAAAATGGGTACAATTATCTATCAGTAGGGTGAGAGAAGTTCTTAAGAACATTGTCGGCTCTGCTGCACTAGTCCTCCAGACTGGGCAGGGAGCGGCGTATCATTTTCTGGGCTGTGTTGATGACTTTGTGCGAGGATATAACATTTTCATTTGCAGTGCAATGTAGATTTGGTTAGTTGGGTGGGTGGTTGCACCCCTTAACCACACGGTTCGTAGGGGTACCATTTCCTACGGTGTGTCATGTGTCATGATTACTGATGTGACTCACCTGTACCCGCTCATTTGACGCGAACCGTCGCAGGTTCTGATTGGCTCCCTGTCACTACTTGAACCCAGTCCTGTCAGTCCCCTGTTGTCAGTCCGTCTGAGAACCTCAGTGTATACTAGGCAAGCCTTTTTCGACCCTGACTCCCAACTGTCCGGTTTTTGCTCCTGTCTGCTACGACCCATTTTGATACTGACCACGTCCCGTCCCGGCTTTCGACCCGTTATGATCCTGACTACGTCTACTCTCCCGTTTTGGCTTACGACTCATTTCCGACCACGCCTTGCTCTCCCAGTCCCGGCTACCAACCCTTTTTTCCGTCCCTGACACCGCCATAGCTCGCTACGGAAGATCCACTTCCGTGTTCTGATCACAATCTGAGTATGAGAGCGACTTGCTTCCCGCGTCAAGCGAACACCGGATCGTCGGCGCAGCCCTTTCTCTTTCCTTCAATGAAACTTTTCAGAAACGTTACGCAATTGGGTCCTGTTTCCGCTCTGGTCCTGACGCCATGGGCAAGTACAGCCTGGTAGCGCCCATCCCTCTTGATTATATTGACACAAGGCCCTTAGTTTTTGTTTCTACTACTTGCTACATTTCTCCTTGTTGTTACCCTGTCGTCTTCCGCCTCTCAAATAAGGTTTCTTTAATAAAAGTTTTGAAGAATCAGGATAAAGCTGTGCTCCCGACCTTCCAGAACCCCATCAGCTCCTCTTTAATAACAGCGGTTTTCTCTTTTCTTTGCCGCTGCCAATTTGCCCCCGGTGTTCCGTGCAACACTTTCATCCCCTGTGATCGTCATCCGGCTGCACAACACAGCAAGAGTCTGCAGCATAATCGCCGCGGGAGGGGGGGGTCCTATATACTATAGGAGCCAGACGGACGGCTCTTCTGTCTTTATAAGGAAAGGGAACATTACCGAACTCCCGTTAAGCAAAGGCTTTCATCGAGAGCCGTAAAACGATCAGCAGGCTCGATTCGAGGGATCATGCGACTACTTGCGGCATTATGGTAGAAAGCTTGATGGACATATCTGAAATTCTCAGCCCGCGCGGCGCTGCGTGTCTCGTTAGGCATGAAGCTCATTACCGTGAAAATGTCGGGCTGATGTGTGAAGGGTCATCAGTCCGGGACTCAGAAGTCGGTCATGGGAAATAATACAGACTCCCGAGGGAGAACACTTGGAAAAATAGACAAAGTCGCGTTCGCTTGAAGTGATAAGCGCAGAGCTTCCTGGCTAGCGCTATGCTAAAGCCAAGGGATTTCCCGACTTTTGAGTTGAGGACCATATTTTGGGAAAAAAAAAACATTTCGGAAAATCTCGTTCTTAAAAAAAATGGTAGAAAAGAAAAAACAGATTCAAATGTATCAATTGTATAAAGTCGATGCCTTGTTGCTCTTAGTTAAAGTATTAAGCACAGACCTTCCTGGCTAGCGCTATGCTAAAGCCAAGGGATTTCCCGACTTTTGAGTTGAGGACCATATTATGGAAAAAAAACGATTTCGGAAAATCTCGTTCTTAAAAAAAATGGTAGAAAAGAAAAAACAGATTCAAATGTATCAAATGTATAAAGTCGATGCCTTGTTGCTCTTAGTTGAAGTATTAAGCACAGACCTTCCTGGCTAGCGCTATTCTAAAGCCAAGGGATTTCAGACCTTTGAGTTCAGAACTATATTTTGGAAAAAAAAAAAAAGATTTCGGAAAACCTCATTCTTAAAAAAAAAAGTAGAGAAGAAAAATATATATTCAAATGTAGCAAATGTATATAAGGGAGGCTGTCGTTATTATTGATATGACTCACCTGTGCCCGCTCATTTGTCGCCAACCGAGTTATGATTGGCTCCCTGTCACTATTTGAACGCAGTCCTGTCAGTCCCCTGTTTTCAGTCCGTCTGCGAACCTCAGTGTAAACTAGGCAAACCTTTTTTGACCCTGACTCCCACCTGTCCCGTTTTTGCTCCCGTCTGTCTCCGGCTACGACCCGTATTGATCCTGACCATGTCTGCTCTCCGGTCCCAGCTGACGACCTCTTTTCGTCCCGGACTACGTGTACTCTCCCGTTCTGGCTTACGACGCGTTTCCGACCTCGGCTTGCTCTCCCGGTTCCGGCTATCGACCAGTTTTTCCATCCCTGACACCGCCATCGCTCGCGACGGAAGATCCACTTCCGTGTCCGGATCACAATCCGAGTACAAGAGCGACTTGCTTCCCAGTGAACACTGGATCGTGGGCGCAGCCCCTTCCTCTTTTCTTCAATAAAACTTAACGTAAAGAAACGTAACGCAATTGGGTCCTGTTTCTGTTCTGGTCCTGACAGAGGCAGTTAAAAAATATACGAATATTCAACTTTGTAGTGGTAAACAGAGAGCTTCCTTGCTAGTTATTTGCTAAAACCCTGGGATTTCCCAATGTTTGACTCAAGAACCATACATCTACAAAAATATTCTTCAAAATTTGTAAAGGAAGTTTAAACTTAAGCACACACTCAAAATATGAAGAGAAGGCATACATGGATTTTGAACTTGCATGGAGAAATTTCAATAAGGTTCTCTTCAAAATAACTATTAAAAAAATGTAAAAGAAGAAGATATATATATTCAAATTACTAAATTTATAAAGGAGATGCTTGCAAAAATAAACAAGGCTGCATTTACTTGAAGTAGTCAGTACACAGCTTCCTGCATAGCGCTAAGATAAAGACCCAGGATTTCCCGACCTTTAAGTAGAAAACCATATTTTTGCAAAAAAAAAACCGTTCTCCAAAAAATAATTATTGAAAAGACATGTAAAAGGGAGAAAGATATATCTATTAAACCATTTCATTCAATTTAAAAAAATCACGAAGAAGAAAAACGAGAAAGGTTCGAATGAGCTAATTTATTTTTACTGATTTGTACTATATAAAACTATAAAGTAATATAATAAATTGTAAAAATATTTACAAATTACAAATTTACCGGTTTATGTTGGATGGAAGGGGTGAAACGTGCTCTAGTTCCGAGGTTGGTTATTTTAATGGATGGAAGAGTGTGTGCAAGAGATAGATGTGAATGGCGAAGGATAGTTAAGAATGACTGATATCATATATGATGCAGAGGGGGTAAACCAGCGTATGACAAACCGAAGGTTTATAAAAGTCAGTTTTGCTTGTGCTTACTCCATGGCCAAGGAGTGTTTTGGTACAGAGGAGTAGAAAGGCAGCAATATAGCACCTGCAAAACAGTCCAACAGAAGGGAAATCAAGGCTCTCAACTTGCAGTACAAACATGCTAATCCCAGAGAGAAGGAGGGCATAAAAGACTTGACCACTGAACTTCGAGGACAATTGTGCAGACTAAGAAGGGCAGAGAGGTCTCGGAGACTGAGAAAGGAAAAGGAGGTCCAACGTGCTCAGTTCACTAAGAACCCGTACAAGTTCACCTAAACCTTGTTGGGGGAAGCAAGACCTGGGAGACTGACCAGCCCTAAAGAAACGATAGAAGGTTTCCTTAAAGAAAGTCACAGTGACACCTTTTGAGGCCAAGCATTGGACATCCACCCAAGGATTGGAAGCAGCAAAATCCCGGAAGAGAAGCTCAACATTAAGGAGCCATCATGGAGAGAATTCCAGGACGTTGTGAAAAAAGCCCGGTCATCATCTGCCCCAGGACCCTGCGGTATACCTTACAAAGTGTACAAGAGATGTCCAATGGCTGTGGAAACTACTGCGGAGAATTTGGATAAAGGGCAAAATTCCAACATCCTGGAGGAGAGCGGGTGGGTGCTTTGTGCCCAAAGAAAAAGACTCATCTGACATAAGCCAATTCCGAACCATTTCTCTACTAAGTGTTGAATGTAAGATCTTCTTCTCAGTCCTGGCACAGAGGCTGACAACGTACATGGTCAAGAACAAATATATTGACACATCAATGCAGAAGTGTGGCATCCCAGGGTCCTCTGGATGTCTGGAGCACACAAGCATCGTCAGCCAGTTGATCCGCGAGGCCAAGGAAAGCAGAGGAGACTTAGCAGTCGTCTGGCTAGACTTGGCCAATGCATGTGGTTAAATTCCCCATGATCTCATCAACACTGCTATGGAGCATTACCATATCCCACAGCACATAAGGGGAATGATCACCTCCTACTTCAGTGGATTCAAGTTTTGGTTCCAAACCACCCAGTTTACCACCCAGTGGCAAGACTTGGAGAAGGGGATCTTCACGGGTTGCATCATCTCCCCCATCCTGCTTGTTTTGGGCATGAATCTACTCATCACTGCCGCGGTGAAGGAGACCAGAGGGCCGATGACGAGGTCTGGCATATGTCAACCTCCGTTGAGATGCTTTATGGACGACCTCACTATTACAACAGTAACCCATGTGCAAGCAAGATGTATCCTGAAGGCACTTGACGAGGTAGCAACTTGGGCTCGGATGAAATACAAGTCTAGAAAGTCAAGAAGCATGGTGATCAGGAGTGGGAAGGTCACAAGCAGGTTTCAACTTCGAATCCAAGGAGAAAACATACCATCAATCAAAGATATCCCAATAAAATGCCTCGGAAAGTGGTACGATTCATCTCTGGGCGAGAGGGGCAGCGTTCTCAGGACAGTAGAGCAGGCTAATGAGTGGCTGCAAAGGATTGAGCTATCAGGACTACCAGGCAAGTTCAAGACTTGGTTGTTACAGTACGGTCTGCTACTAAGACTGCTGTGGCTGCTAACGATCTATGAAATCTCTATGATGGCGGTTGAAGGAATTGAGAGGAGGGCAAATAAACATCTCCGCAGGTGGCTTGGGATTCCACCAAGCTTCACATCATTAGGGCTTTACATCAGGTCGGAGCAGCTGCAGTTTCCCCTGTCTTCGGTAGTGGAAGAGTTCAAGGTGGCCAAGTGTAGGGCTGTCATGATGCTCAAAGATTCCAGCGACGAGATGGTTAGGGGCGCGGGCGTGATTGCAAGATCGGGCGTAAATCGGCAGCAGACAGCCAAGTACATCAGGCAGAGGGCAGGCTGAGGTTGGCATGTCATCGGAAATGCATGCATAGGGCGTTAGGGACTAGGGTCTACTCATTTCCAGCAATGGTCAAAAGGTGATCCAAGGCAGAGGAGAGACATGGTGCAGGCCAAAGTCCGTCAACTGGAGGAGGAAGGCAGGTGGTCCAGGGCGGTGGAGCTTGGAGTCCAAGGAGCCTGGACGAAGTGGGACCCACCAAAGCGAAGGTTCACCTGGCCAGAACTCTGGAGGTTGGAACCGTTCCGGATCTCTTTCTTGCTCCGGTCAGTGTATGACACCCTTCCAACACCAACCAATCTGTACAGGTGGGGGTTGAGGGAGGACCCAACGTGCAGGCTATGTGGTGGGAGAAGGACACTGGCGCATATTCCGTCAGGATGCCAGATTGCTCTTAGCCAGGGCAGATACCGCTGGCGCCATGACAAGGTCCTCGGTGCACTGGCTTACATCTTGGAGCAGGAAAGGCAGAAGAAGCACCAACCTCAACCCAGTCCAATACATTCCATCCAGCTTGTCAGGGAAGGGGAGTAACCAGCATCCTCCAAGAAGACCAAATAGAGCCTCCTGCAAACAGCACCAGCGTGGGAGATGAGGGTAGACCTAGGAAGGAAATTACACTTTCCCCAGGTAGTCTAAACTTTGAGGCCAGACATTGTGATTTGGTCAGAGGAGGCTCAAAATATCATCCTGATTGAGCTAACTATACCGTGGGAAGAAGGATGCAGCGAAGCCCATGAAAGGAAAAACGCCAAATATCAAGAACTGGTCCAACAGTGCAGGGACAAGGGATGGCATACCTGGCTATTCCCAGTTGAGGTCGGGTGCAGGGGCTTCCCAGCACAGTCTGTATGTGACACAATAACAGCTCTGGGAATAAGTGGAATGGAAAGGAAGGTAGCTGCCAAAAGGGTGGGGGAAGCCGCGGAGAGAGCCTCTTGCTGGCCCTGGAGTAGGAGAGAGGAGTTTAGCTGGGGACCAGGAGAAGATGGACAGTGACTGGTCATCAGTGCCGGCCCGCCAACTCGAGGGCGTTGTGGTTAAGGGTCGAAATGCCCAGTGACGGTCGCACACCACCTGACGACATCTTCTCCTGGTTGAAGGCTACAGTCACTGTTTGAGTGACTGCAGAAGTTGCATTGATTAGAAGTGTATGTAATAGTAGTAGTATATGAGCAGAACTATTTTGTCATAACCACAGCAGAAGGTGGACCCAGATGCGTAACGTTACTCACAAGTTTTTTGAAATATGGAGGAAAGGCAGCGCCAGCGATCCGGTGCTCGCTGGATCGGAGCGTGTTCCGAATGCGTAAGTGGATCTTCCGGAGCGGGAGATCGCAGCGTAGTTAGACGGAAAAATAGGTCGTTAGCTGGGACATCAAAACGTGGTCGGGGTCAAAAAACGGGTCGTTAGCCGGGACGGGAGATCAAAACGTGGTCGGGGTCAAAAAACGAGTCGTAGCAGGGAAGAAACGGGGATATCAGGAACAGACGAGCGAAAACGGGTGACAAAACGGGGCCGACGGGCATCAGAGTCAAAAAATGCTTGCCTTGAGAAAACAGGTTCGTTGACGGATTGACAACAGGCGAGTTAAAGGAATGAGCTTAAGTATGACGGGTAACCAATCAGGTAACCAGCAGCAGCTGGCGACAAACAAGCGGGCACAGGTGAGTGTAATGAGTACCGTATTTTTCGCAATATAAGGCGCACCGGGTTATAGGGCGCACCCCGAAAAAATCGTTTTTGGTCCTATTTTTGACATACATAAGACGCACCGGATTATAAGGCGCTACAATGGGAACGTAGACAAAACAGTCAGATAGTTCAGTCAAACTTATTACCCCCTTAACATTCTCAAAGCTTGCAAAGACGCAAATACGTGTCGAGAACACGTGCGGATGCGGTGTCCGTACGATGTCACTCAAATGCATCGTTCCATCATTTGGAACGTTAAAGTCTTGGGATTCAAGAAATGCCACACATTCCTTAGTTTCTATTTTCTTTTTCGCTCGCAACTTTACTGTGCATATGACAATAAACACTTGGAATTGAGTTGAATTTAAAAATAGACACTCCATTCCATCCATTATCTGCACCGCTTATCACAGAAACATCGAGTTCAGTCTGAAACAAGATACAGGGACAATATAAAACCCGGAGTAGCTCACCGAAGTCGTTGTGTTCATAATAATGTGCAGCCAATGTCCTCTTATATCCGTGAGGGTAGTAAATCCAGGAGAATAAAATGTTTACGAATACAGAATAGAAAAAAATGCTTTCTGTGTGCCGTCAGCCACGTGCTATACGCATTCATCTTTTTCGGCCAATTGCAGGCTTTGTTTTGCCGCTTCAGCCAATGCCAGCCTGTAAATGATAAAAAGGATCCGCCTCTTGACCTCTGAATAACTTTAGCCATTAGTGATCGATTCAACTGATGATTGACACATCTTTTTCGGCCAATTGCAGCCTTTGTTTTGTTGTTTAAGCCAATGCCAGCCTGTAAATGATAAAAAGGATCCGCTCCTTGACCTCCGAATAACTTTAGCCAATAGTGATCGATTCAACTGATGATTGACACATCTTTTTCGGCCAATTGCAGCCTTTGTTTTGCTGTTCAAGCCAATGCCAGCCTGTAAATGATAAAAAGGATCCGCCCCTTAAATAACTTTAGCCAATAGTGATCGATTCAAATGATGATTGACACATTGGTAAGCCAATGAAACGCCGGTAAATAAATCCCAGCATACACCGCGTACTACTTGGCGTTCGGGGGAAAATCTTGTCGGCGGCTGCAAGTTAGTTGGAAAACTTAACGTTGATTCACAAATAAGGCGCATGGTCAGCTTTTGAAAAAAATAAAGGCTTTTAGGTGCACCTTATAGTGCGGAAAATACGGTAATTGTAAATTAAGCTACTTTTAGTTATTGTGTATTTCTCAGACTTCTATGTTACAAATTAAATTGCTATGAAATTAACCTGTTTTTCTATTTTAATACACAAGTAATCATTCACGCACACACATAGTCTCATACAAAAATCCACGCATTTCAGTCTTTTTCCATTGTATGTAATGTAATGCGCATGCATGACTCCAGTGTATGTACTGCGCATGCGTGACTTTTCAAGAAATACGCGCTACTGAACCGGAAGTGCTCAGAGAGATTCGGACAACCAAACGGGCCACGTTGGCGGATCGCTCTCCTACTGCAGTAGTCCTTTTCAACGTTATTTCCTGCCTCTGCCTGAACTCATTGGTCAACCATGGGTTCATATCTTTTTGAACTCAACATTTTGACATATTTACTGACAATTTATTTTACTACAAATATAAAAATCTAAAAAAACAGAGGAAACAGGTTCGTTGACAGATTTATATCCGTCAAAATTTTTTTTTAAATTTTGTTATCCTTTTGTGTTTGTTTTTGGATTGAACTTTGGTGATACCTGGTGACAGATGGCTTTAACTTGGGGGCCACACAACTGGACAAACATTCTCTCGGGCCGGACTAGTAGATTAGAGAGAAAGAAAAAAAAGAGAAATAAATAAGAGAGAGGGGAGGGAAAGTAAAGAGGATGGGACAAAGAGAGAGACAGAGACAGAAAAACAAAAGAGATGAAAATAGAAATAGTGAGTGAGGGAAATCCAAACGAAATCCAAAGAGAACTGGAAAGAGAGAAAGAGGGAAAATTAAAGGAGGGAAAGAGAGAAGGGGACACAGAGAGAAGGAGGAAGCAAGAGAGAGAGAGAAAGAAACAAAAGAGAGAGAAAAGGAAAAAAGAGAGAACAAAAGAAGGTAAAAAGACACAGAGAGAAAGAGACAAAGAGGAACAAAGAACGTGAAAGAGAGAGAGAGAGAGAGAGAGAGAGAGAGAGAGAGAGAGAGAGAAAGAAAGAGAGATGGAGAGAGAGAGAAATACAAGTACAGCGTTTGTGAGAGGCACCTGGATTTTGCAACATCAAGTGGATATTTCAACCTACAGCTTGTTTTTCTCTTGCGCTTCTCTGAGTGTTGTCTCGCGGGCCGGATTCAATCCCTTAGTGGGCCTGATCCGGCACGCGGGCCGCCTGTTTGACACCCCTGGTCTAGAGTATTCTTCAGGTTTTTCCTTGTTCTCCTCCTTTAGTTTTCAAATGTGAAATTAAAACAATTGTCATAAGAAATTAAGTTCCTCTCAGGCAAACGTAAAAAAAATACATAGATAAATTGATAAAATGCTGTATATAAATCTGGATGACATCATATTTATTTTGTGGGCAGAGGTTTGAAATGAGTGTTTGAATATGTTATTTTTAAAATCCTGTATGGTTTCCATCATTCATGGACATATATAAACATAAGCTTAATGGCTAAAGATAACACTCTTAAAACAGAGCACAGTCCCATTCCTAATTGCCTTTTGCTTCCTCTCCCTTGGAATGTATTATTGAATACAAAGCAAAATACCTGTCGGGCTTCTATTTCGATGTGCTTTCCGTACGAGGAACTCAAACATAAACAAATTCAGAATCAAATCCAATCGTATAAAAAAATGGTGGCACCCCTAATGATTTTCTTGATTTTCCTTCATGGGTTCTCAATAAGTCTGACTTAAAGGACCCCCCAATTCACCACTATTTACCCTAAAAATTTGATTTCAAACGTATCCAATGAAAGGATTGAAGGGTTTTTTCTTTAAATAAACAAAATGACCAACAAAACCCCAAAACGATTTCAAGCACTTGTAGGGCAAATATGCCCAGCACAAAAATGACGCTTTGGAATGGATGGAACGACAGTGTACCCTTTTGGACAGTTCTCGAACGTACCAATTCACCATGTACAACAATGAAATCGGATGACATGAAGTTTTGAATGTAATTAAAAGATCCAAGGGAACGTTTTAAAAAAAAAATGTTCTCACATGCGTAATTATATCTACTGGAGGGACATTCTAAGTACAGAACATCAAGCTAATTTCTCATTCCTTTGGCTTTCTCACAAATTTAACAACTTCAAACACCGTCACCTGATACTGCGAGTATCAGATAACTAAGACCACGCCTATAAAGGTATGATCTGGTCGAGTGTCACTGGTCCATATAAAAATAATTGGCTAAGGCTGGGGTCAGGAACCTTTTTGACCCAAAGAGCCATAAAAGCAAAAAATGTTTTCAAAAGAAATTGGGAGAGCCACATCATACATTTTGAGACAAAATTGAAAAAACTGCCATACACGCTCTTGAGACAAAAGCTAATTCTTCAGCACATTTGATTTCACTGTGTGTCATTTGATGATTTAATCAAATGTATGAAATAATAATGCCAAATCCTGTGTCCCAAATCATTGTAAATGTGCCATTTACAATTTGTCTTCCACCCTAAGTTAAGAGTGTTGAAGTGTTTTTTTTCCATGAAATTTGTCCTTAATAATGGTTTCAAAACAATGTGCATGCAAAGTTCTTTTGTAAAAATGCCACAAATCACTGCAAACGATAAGCATATCGTCATATTCACTTTCGGTGTAGACTGCACTGAGCGAGAGAGAGAGAGAAGGAAGTGCCTTGCGTTGTGTGCAGGGATCCGCCCACCTGTACCGCTCACCCAATCAAAGTCGTTTGCCAGCGTTTTCATTTATCAGTTTAAATGGTTTCTTAGCGAACTTCTGCATTAAGTTGCTTCGGCTTTATATGGACCAAAATCGGGATGAAATCACTTGACTTTGGAACGCCACAGAGAGATGTACAATAGTTACATTTGATTTCGGAGCCATATGTACTCATGAAAAGAGCCATATATGGCTCCCGAGCCATAGGTTCCCTACCCCTGGGCTAAGCGATAGCCGTTCTCTTTTTCTCCTACCTGGCAGACTCGTTGTGTGTCGGCCACGTGGCGCGGCCGTGCGGGCATGCACTGCGACCAAATCACTCAGTAACAACAAGTAAGAGGATGATATCAGATTTACACCATGTTTGCTGGTTCTTGGGAATGAGCATTTTTTTCTGTAAGTGAATCCCCCTAAATCAACTTGCAATTTAGCGGGAAATTTTCTTTTTGTGGAAGTAACTTTCAGCAGTTGAAAACTGATAATCTCTGCTTCCCTTTTTTCCCCAATATCATTAAATCTCTGTGTTGATAAATAGTGTGTCCTATTACAAACGGCCTGAATCATTGATTCCATTTTCTTGGGATTAGTAATGTATATCGGAACTCAAGGAACTCAACGTGAATACAATATTTTTTATCACTGTAAGAAAAGAAGAGGTGGAGCACAAGCAACACCTCGAGGCAAATTTTTTAATTGAATACAGTAAAGAATAATTCCCTTTAATCCTAACGATTTTCAAAATTAAAGCTCGAAAACTCTCGACATACTGTATATACTCACATATAAGCCTACATCCCCTATAAGCCACATAGCCTTTTTGATGCACCCCGCTAACAAAAACTGATAAAGATACATCGTCACGCTTAAAACAATTTTGGGGATCTATTTGAGGAAAAGGTGTGTGGAGATTGGGCTCAAGTGTGTCCAGTTCCAGACTGATAGGCATCCTTTGAGGGAAGGTGGCGTACCAGATCCTGACATGGCCCTCGCCTTCAGGGGCCAAAGGGCAGACTGACCAAAGAAAAACAAAACCCCCAAAAATCACAGAGGCCGGGATGGAGGCAGGTGTGCTTAACAAATGAAGGTATTTATATTTAGGAACCCGGAACAACAAACCAAACCAAAAAAAAAGTCTTAAAACAACAAGCAAAGTGGCCAAACCTGGAGGTAAGTTGGTGGACCAGGTACTGACATGACCTCCCCCTCACGAGCCAGAAGCCAGATGGACCAAAGAGAAAAAAAAACCTCCAGAAAATCACAGAGGCTGCAGCAGACAGTTCTTCGCTGGAGCAGGGGATGGCTGAAGGTCTTTGTTCGTCCCTGTCTAAACAGGACCAGAAGCCAGGACAGGAACCTTCTCGCTGCCAGGACAGGGACTACAAGCAGCCGGGGGACCCTCCCCTTACCGCACGGACAGGATACAGAAGCTGTCAACGGACCCTTCTCTTACCGCCAGGACAGGGTACAGAAGCAACCGAGGGACTTTTTTCCTTCCCACCCGGGATAGGGATGTAGAAGCTTCCTGTGAAGTCCTTCAGTTTCTGCCACAATTTGTGTGTGGACCCAAATGCAGGGAAGCCTAGATGGATGCAGGAGTTCCCAACAAAAGGATGACATTTATTTCCAAAAACCAGGAACAACAAACCAAACCAAAACAACAAGTTTTAAAACAAGCAAAGTGTCCTAACCTGGGAGGAAGGTGGTGGACCAGATCCTGACATGCCCACACCTCATTTAGAAGCTATCATTTCTGCAAATGAAGGATCTACAGAATATGGATCTATTGAGGCACCTAAATGTATGCACCTGCTTCTTTTGTTTAAGTATTGTGCTTCCTGTAGCTTAAAATGAGGATCTTGATTCTGGTTGAAGGTCTTTTGGACCCTTCTTCTTTACAAGTTTAGTCAGGTTTCAGGTCATTTGACAGTTGTTTTGAGTCTCCCATAATTCCACTCTTCAGAGTAAATGCAAATACCCTTTAGGTCAGGGCTCATTGGACTTACCGAGCAAATGTTGTGTTTTTTTAATATTTAAAGCCTTTAAATCGATAAAAGATAAATCTTCCTGAAATTGCCGATCCGAGCAACCAGTGATTTATAGGAAATTCTTACAAATGATCAAAGGTGCACAAAGTTTTTTTATCGGGCCGTATTGGAAGGCACAACTTTTACGGGACTCATAATCGAATCGCAGCCCCGAAGCAAAAATGTGATTGATGGTGTTTGGATTTGATTTTGAATCTTTTATAAAGTGAGACAAAAACACGTAAATCAGGCGTAGTCTCGGATGAACTTGCGGGGAAACGAGTTTACCCGAGAATGCTCGTCTAGTAAATGAATATAATATACGGTTATACATTTTTAGGATGAATAATTAACGGCCCAGTGTTTGTTTTCATTTTCTTTTTGTTTAGTTTTAATATTTATATCACACAGCCTCCAATTTTGAATTTGAATATATATTTATTTTAAATATTTCACCGTTTTTGTTGTACTTCTGTTGAGAGATTGAGTAAATTAAAAATAAAATATCCAGTTGCCTTTTCAGATATGATTATAAATTGCTATATCTCGTGATTCCATAATTATTTTCAGCAAGATTTTAAATTGAGACAATAATGTCAAGAACCAGACTAGGATCAGGACTCAAATGCATGACATTTCTCACACAAGCCTTTTATTTTACGGGAAATAGGGAGTCATGCACGTAAGGCAGCTGTCTGGTGAGAATGATCGGAAGCCAGAGGCCGACGAGATTGATACCAATTGGCCGAGCAAATATCGCACGGATGGGGTCGATACTGGACAGGACGGGACAGACAGGATTGATATCAAAACAGGATATCGGAAATTAAACAGGACAAACTAGACAGGAACAAAATTGTAGACCGAAACAGGACAAAGTAAAGGGGAACAATAGTGGACAGGAAATACCAACAGGAAACAGGACCGGGACAAAACCCAAAATTTGCGGGGCACAGGTTCATTGACGGACTGACAAAGGAAGAGTGAGAGCACTGAGCTTAAAAAGATGGAAAGCCAATCTGTCAACGAGCCGCAGTTGGCGCCACACAGGCTGGGCCAATTGGGCGCCATGGCAACCGTGACAAATAATCAAGCAATCTGGGATATTAAAACTGTTTTTTATTAAAATAAGAATATTTTTTGTTTTATTAAAATTGTTAATATTTTATAATATTTTAATTAAAAATGAATTATTTAAATGTTTAAGAATCCATTTTGGATAAATTTAAAAAAATAAACGTTATAAATTAAAAAGTATTTTTCAGTATTTTGAAATATTTCAAACTGACACAATTATCTGCAATCTGCTATATTTTAATGCTATTATGGTAAAATAAAATGTGTCTTTATTAACTTCTATATTGTTTTTATTTTAACAGATAATAATACAATTTTAATGTAATAATACATCATTTTAAACTATTATTTATTCTATGACCATTTTAATACTCATCTATTTAAAAATCTAGCAAAAAAGAGAAGAAAAATGGGCTAAACTAAAATAAGAACGACAAAATTTGAAAAAAGAGAAAAAACAAAAAAATTAAAACACCCTAATTTTAAAACAAATATCATTTTTGATAATAATTTAATCAGATAAAATCTATGTAAAAATCTAGCAAAAAAATGAGAAACAAGAAAATTAAAAAAGAAAGACAATAGTAGCAAAAAAGAGAAAAAAAGGTTAAACTAAAAAAAGACAAAATATGAAAATATAGAAAAAAAATTCAAAACACCAGCATTTTAAAACCAATGACATTCTATTCACAGTGACTAGATTTGTAATTATAATTTATTCATATAACTGTCATGAACCGGAACAGGATCAGGACCCAAATGCGTGACGTTTCTCAAACAAGCCTTTTATTTTACAGGAAATGGCGAGTCATGGACGATAGGCAGCAGTCTGGCGTGGAATGATGGGAAGCCAGAGTTTGACGAGATTGATACCAATCCCTGAGCAGATATCGGACAGATGGGGTCGATACCGGACAGGACGGAACAGATAGGATTGATATCAAAACAGGATATCAAAAATAAACATGTCAAACTAGACGGGAACAAAACTGGAAACCGACATTAAACAACGGGACGGACAGGACTGATATCAAAACAGGATATCGAAATTAAACAGGACAAAAAATAAACGGGAACGAAACTGCAAACCAATATTACACAGGACAAAATAAAAGGTAACAATTCCGGACAGGAAATACCAACAGGAAACAGGACCGAGTCAAAACCCACGTCTTGTGGGGCAGAGGTTCGTTGGCGGACTGACAAAGGAAGAGTGAGAGCACTGAGCTTAAATAGACGGAAAGCCAATCTGTCAACGAGCCGCAGCTGGCGCCACACGGGCGGGCCAATTGGGCTCCATGGCAACCGTGACAATAACAATAAATTATTTCATTTCATTATTTATTTTAGAACTGTTTTAAGACCTAAAATAATTTAAACATCCAGCAAATGAAGAGAGAAAACAGATACATCCAACAACAAGAAAGACAAAATAAAAAATAAGAAGAATAAAAACAAAAAAGAGAAACCCCCATTGTATTTGACAATTACTAGTTCTGAAAGTAGCTAACCAGTGACGGCTCATTGTGATTTACTAGGAAATGTGATTTCAAATTAGCATTGAGTCGAGTGGTTGATTGATCCTATTTTAATTTTCACCATTCACGGATCCCTTAACCGCCATGGTCGTAGGGGCACCACTTCCTGTGGTGTGTCTTGGGCAAGTACATCCTAGTTTTTTGGGTAGGGGTTTGCTCCCCCACATGAAACAGTACTGGTTTCCATGAAGCAGAAGAAGCCTCCTGATCTGACTCAGAATTTGAATTCTACTTCTCACAAATTCCAACCTGGTGATAACATAGTAATAGCACATTAATAACATAGTAATAACACAAGTTGTCATTTTAGGAATGCATATCAAACTGGAAGCCCTTTGTGCTCATCAGTGCCAACAAAATAGAGCTCTCAGTTTCAAAAAGGTTTTTTTGCGCCTCTGTGGAGGGAAATTTAAAAAAAAAGAATGTGGGAAGAGAACAATAGCATGGAAGGAAAAGGGGGCGTTAACACGTCAAAGAGTGGCCTATTCAATCCTCGACTGCTAAAAAATGACTTCCACATGTATTGAGTGAGCGCAGAAGACATTAGTCTTATGTAGCGCAATCAAAACAAGAATCCGCCTTAGAAAAAGAACAAAATGTATTGAAGATTTTGGGCCCAGGGTGCCAGCTGCAGTCGCGATTGTCCCCATTTCCTGCGAGGACAAACACGGACGTTCTTAAATTGTTTTTGCTTGTCTGGATTATTTCGGGCTGATAGAAGATTGGATTGGGCTGCTCGGAGTGGTCGGTGGGCAGGAGTTGCAATACTAAGACCACACACGGCAGAAGTTTGTCAATTTTGTTGGTTTTTATTGAGGGTGCCAGGACACCAAACCTAGCTGAAGACGTTCTCCAAGGCCCAAAGCACACCTATATTCTTCTTTCTGACAGAAACATTACTCGGACAAAAATGGAAAACAAATATTTTGAGAACAAAAATAAAATGTATTTCAAAAACATTTATTTTTCCTAGTAAAAAAGAAAAATATATAATTTCAAAAACCCCAAAAAATATATAAATGAAAAATTAAAAATGAAATCAATTTGACTGTTTTTAGGAACACATATTCTGACAAAAAAGATTATCCCCCCCCAAAAAAAACACCAAACAACTTATTCAAAATACAAAAAAATATAAATAATTCAAAAAACAGATACAAAATTAATGGGACAATTATTTTATTTTATTTCAAAAAACAAATAATAAAATCCCAAAACACTACAAATATTTAAAAAAAACACACGAAATGTTTTTTAAGTATATCCATCCATCCATCCATTATCTGCATCACTTATCCTCAGTAGGGCCACAGGTGTGATGGAGCCCATCCCAGCCATCTCTGGGCAATGGGCAGGGGACTTTCAGGACCAGAACTGAAACAGGACCCAATAGCGTAACGTTACTACAAGTTTTATTGAAAGAAAGAGGAACGGCCTGACCCACGATCCGGTGTTCGCTGGACGAGGGAAGCAAGTCGCTCTCGCACTCGGACTGTGATCCAAACACGGAAGCGATGGCGGTGTCAGGGATGGAAAAACTGGTCGGTAGCCTGGACCGGGATAACAAAGCGTGGTCGGGGTCGGAAATGAGTCGTAAGCTAGGACGGGAGAGTAGACAATAGTCTGGGTCAAAAACTGGTTGTAAGGCGGGAAGGGAGAGCAGACGTGGTCGGGATCAAAACGGATCGTAGCCAGAGACAAATGGGAGCAAAAACGGGACAGGTGGGAGTCAGGGTCGAAAACGGATTGCCTTGTATAAACAGAGGTTCGCAGACGGACTGACAACAGGGGACTGACAGGACCGGGTTCAAATAGTGACAGGGAGCCAATCAGAACCCACGGCGGTTGGCGCCAAATGAGCGGGCACAGGTGATTCACATCGGTAATCATGACAGGGACACCCTCAACTGGTTGCAAGCACTAAAGTATATTATGACACCATCCCCTGATCCAGAGCCAACATGAGGGCAAGGAAAAACTCTGCATGAGGAAATTAAGAAACCTTAACTCCGGGTGATATTAGATTTACCAATGTTCAAAGCAGTGTTTGAAAACATTTCACAGCATTTAGATGGACTAATAATTAATATTTCAGAAAAACTGTCAAAAACATAAACACTTAAAGCAATTTGTATATATCTTTCCGGCTGCTGTAAATAAAGCACTGCTACTTCTTTGCAAAGTATGACCGGGATTTATTTTTATTATATTTTGTGGTCATTCTAAAAATTCTGAGTATACACAATCGTAGTTGCAATCGTTAAAACACTTCCTGAATTCCCACAAACTTTTTACGGCTCAAAAATCAAAATCTACTCATTTTTTTGGCTTTCCGTTTGCTACCTCTAGTGGACAAAAAAGTTATGACAGGACTGATTTTTAAATACTATTAGTCGCAATATATATTCAAAACTGCAGTCTGGTACAAAATGGAAATACAGACAAAACTGTTATACGAAAAAACTACAACAAAAATCTTTTTCGAAAAAAGGACAAAAAAATTGTTTCGATTTTTTAAAAAGAAAGAAAACGTCTAAAAACAAAAACATATATTTTAAAAAAAATCCAAATAATACAGAGAAATAATTATTTCAAAAAAAGAGAAAAGATATATATTTAAAAACATAGAACCAAATATTAAAAAGAGCAATATTTTTGTCTGAAAAATATAAAAAATAATATTACAAATAAACACAGTTTTGCTTGAAAAGAAAAAAACGAAGAAATATTTTGTACAACAGAAAATGAAAATTCTAAAAAAAAAAAAAACTCAAAATATCAAAACACAAAAAAAATAAAACACGGGGAAAAACATAACAGTTATTTAAATAAACTGGGGGAAAATAAAAAAAATATATTATCATTCTGAAAACTGAAAAAGTATTCCAAAAACCATTTCTAAATAGAAAACCTTTTTTTTAAAAAATGAAAGAAAATAGAAACACAGAAATATTTCAAAACACAGAAGAAAGAAAGAAACATTTCCCTTCATAATCCAATTAATAATATTCAAAAATGAACAAAAACAAAAAAACTGAAAAATAACAAATGAGACATTTAATTTTCAAAAAGCGGAAGATATAACCTGAAAAATATTTCCACAAAAGAAAACAATGCTGTATTTAAAGAAAAAAGAAACATTAAAATCAAAAGCACAGAAAAAAGATTTCGAACCACGCAAAAATAAATTTCCATAAACAGAACATATATATATATATATATATATATATATATATATATATATATATATATATATATATATATATATATATATATATATATATATATATATATATATATATATATATATAAAACATAGAAATCCATCCATCCATGATCTGCACCGCTTATCCTCAGTAAGGTCGCGGGGTAAAATAGGTATATAAAATATATATTTATATTTATTTGTATGTATAAATATACAGCGAAACGGATTTATTTCAACTAAGTAAGTTTAAAATCAGGTACAAAAGTTTTTGAAAATGACAAGAATCAATTTCAATAAAACACCATAAAAACGGTCCATACATTCTACATATTCTGCAAAATCTACCTAACAAATAAAAAAAGGGAGGCAAATTCCAAATATTTGTTAAAAAAAAAGGTTGGATTACCGTCCTTTTTTCATGTTGTTATAGCAAAAAATGAGTTCTCAGATTTATAATGACTGTGGTTGTGTTTGTAAAGCAGAACCGTATATTCGGTGTACTTTAGCGACATCTACTGGTAAAAATATAATTGACATCTCCAAAACTATCCACTACTCAATTTACGAACGGGAGAATTCAACACCTCTTAATCCCCACAAACGCTTTTTATTTATTTTTATTTGTATCTAATATTATTATATAGAAAAAATGGCGGTTCTCAACTGTATTTGTATATTTTTATAGCAGTTGCAGTTATCCCCAGTGTATATTTTATACCCTTTAGCGACATCTGCTGGTCAAATAGTACATTACATCACTCAAAATCCGTGACTCGACATACGAACACAACATTTCGAATTTACGAACGGCGTATGGTGAAGAACTAAATGAAAAAAATAGCCCAACACTTTACTTGGGTAAAAGAAACATTGAATACGATCATCAAAGTCCAGCAGATCAACAATAAATTACATTTAATTTAAAAATAGATTAAAATAATAAAGGTAAATTCAGGTACTTTAATAAATAATAAAATAATAATAGCATAAATCAAATAAATAAATTAGGTGCGAGTAGCACATTTAAAGCCTTGGCACTATTTTTTAAACTGGCCCTGCAGGAAGAACATCAGGGGTCAACAACCCAAAATATTAAAAGAGCCATATTGGAACAAAAAAACAAAATTGTCAGGAGCCACAATAAATTAAATGCCTTACATAAGCCTTATAATGAATGCAATACATGCTGTATGTATCAATATTAGCCTACTCTTTTAATAACTACAAGTTGGATGCAGCACATCCTGTAGAGAATGACGTGACTGCTCAGTTGTATGACACCTCTCAAATTTAACTTCATCACTATATTAATGATGTAGGGATTTTTCTAGCTTTAGTTTTGAAAATCGTTAGGATTTAAAGGATTTTTTCTTTACTGCATGTCATGAACCAGGTCAGGAAACAGGAATAGAGAACCCAATTGCGTAACGTTACTCACGTTACTCTTCTTCTTCTTCTTCTTCACAGTCTATTGGGGAGAAGAGGAATGAGCGTACAACCGATCCGTGGATCGTTGGTCACGGGAGTAGATTGATCGCCACAAGGAAATGGTCAAAATCAAACAACTCAGGGCGAGAACAAAACAGGGGCAAAACACAGGCGAAAACGGAGATTCACAGGGCTTGACAAAGCAAGAGCAAAAGAACACAGGCAAAAAGAGGATTCACAGGCTTGGCATGTAACAGAGTTTAAAAGGGGCCTTGCAGAAGTTTCGCAGATACTCTGACAACTAATGGCTCAAAGGATCGCGTTTAAGTACTCCCAAGGAGCAATCTGTCAACACGTTTCAGCCGGTGAACTTCTTACACTGATGAAAAAAAATGCAATTACGTTATCACTTTGAGTTCTTCGAGTTCTGATATAAATGACTAATCCCAAGAAATTGATTCAATGAACCAGGCCGAATGAAATAGAACACTCAATTCATTAACACAGAGAATTAATTATAGGGAAAAAGGGGAGGGGAAGCGCCGGAGACAATGGGAGTTTTCGACCACTCAAAGTCAGGAAGTTACTAGCACAAGTTTCCATTGTAATGCTCGTCGATTTGGGGAGAAACGCTTATTCCCAAGAACCAGCAAACATGGAATTAAGTTTGAAACCGTCCGAGAGGTCGCAACGTGTGGCCTTCGTGCTGAACTCAAGGTCGTAGCCATGAGTCAGTCAGGTAGGAGAAAAAAAGAGAACGACCTATCAGCTACTCTTTTTATGTGGACCAGGGACGCTTGACCAGATCATGCTTTTTTGGGCGTCGTCTAAGATATCTGAGACCACCAGGATCGAACGACGGTGTTTGAAGTTGCTAAACTTGTTAGAAAGCCAAAGAAGTAATAAATTAGCGTAATGTTCTCTACTTGACAACGTCCCTCCAATCAAAATCATTACGCATGGTGACAATATTATTTTATTAATGCGTTTCCTTACATATTTTAATTCAAAACTTCATTTTATCAGATTTAATTACAATACATGGTGAATTGGTACGTCTGGGAATTGTCAAAACGGGGACGCCGCTGTTCCATCCAGTGAGTTTGAAACAAAGAAGGTGTAACTCATTTTTGCTCTGGACTTACTTGCTCAACAAGTAGCTACAGAAAGTTGATTTTTTAGATTAAATTAAAGAAATGCAATTTTGGAAATCCAATTTTTAGTTTGAGGATTGGAAAAATTATATAAATGGTGCAAAATATGTCACTCATTTGTTCAACAAAATGCAGCATGCATATATATATATATATGTATATATATATATATATATATAAACAATCAAATTAGAAACCTTTTCAAAAGGCAAAGTAAATAGAATCTCATTGATACGGTTTAAGTTTGATTGCTGTGGTGTTATTTTTCTCTTTTTACCTTTGGGCTCCATGGCCTGCTTTGCAAGTGACGCTGCACCTTTAAAAGGGGGTGGGGCTTGGGCTGCACAGCGGCTTTCACTCAGGTGACACAGGAGAGAAGAAAAAAAGCATAGGACTCCGAGAAATGCGCGTACCTACGTGGAGGGGGTTTAATTAACGTGTTCAATGTAGCCTAATATGGCAGAGTAACAGCACTGTTTCTTCTCCACATATCTCCTCAAGTAAAAGTAAAAAGTATAGTAATTTGAAAATACTGTACCCCCAGAAGTACGAAATGTCCCACAACGTATATATAACAGAGTAAAAGTAACAAGTAACTACCCACCTCTGATTAAGAAACAGCACATACTGTACGTGCGTTTTTACATTGTTTCATGACCTATTGATGATTTTATATAAACATTTTTACTGCAATACAATTGTTTCCAATGACGTACATCAACGTTCTATCAAATTAAACAATCATTATAAAAAATATTTGAATGGAACTGCGTTTTGCATTCCAGAAATCACAGACACAAAAAAAGCTTTTTTTGGTATTTAGGTCAGTAGGACATTGCATACAAACCCGTGAATTATTAATTAGATATGCTTTTTTCTGTCAGTCTCTTCATTCAACACATTCCTAAGTACGGACAAATAAGTAAAAGACAACATGCTTTGTTTTAATTGCATATAAAAATAAAAAATAAATAAAATACTATAAAATAATGTGTTACTTTTGGTAAATAACGTTAATAATTCTGCTTTGTTAAAATTTGCTGTTGACATTTCGAATGTTGTTTTTATTTATTTATATTTATATTTTATATTTTATTCACATATTTTTTCGAAATATGTTTTTTCAGTCTTTTTTGAATGATATATCTATCATAAAAAATCCTCAAACTTCATTAAAAAAAAGAAAATAAATTAAATAATGAGAATATTTGTTTTTTTTATAAATATTTTTCTTATGTTTTTTGGGATATTTTAAACTATATTGTTTGCAGCTTTCATGAATATTTTTCTCTTTTTGTTTTTCCCATTTTTTTCCCAATTCAGTTTTCCGAATTATTTTTACTGCTTTTTCAAATGTTTTTTTTTTTACAAAAAAGACGATAAACAAATTAAAAAAAAATCTTTCGAAAACGGGAAAACAATATTTTCCCCCAAAAAACATTTTAAAAAAACTTTTAAAAAAACAACACATAATTTATTTTTATTTATTGTTGAATTTTTTTTCGAAAACAAAAGAAAACGGAAAAAAATAGTTTAAAAAAACACACTAAAATCATTAATAAAAACTAAAAAAAAGAATATTTTGAAAAATTAAAAACGTATTTAACCTAACCAGAAAAAAACATTCAAACAAATAGAAAAAATATATAAAAAAAACAGAAAAATAAATAAATAAATAAATAAATAAATAAATATATATATATATATATATATATATATATATATATATATATATATATATATATATATATATATATATATATATATATATATATATATATATATATATATATCAAAGAATGACAATACAAAGGAAATTATTATTATTATTATTATCTCTCATCTCATTCGCTGCACCGCTTATCCTCAGTAGGGTCGCGGGGGTGCTGGAGCCCATCCCAGCAATCATCAGGCAGTGGGCAGGGGACATCCTGAACTAGGGGTGGGGCTTGGGCTGCACAGCGGCTTTCACTCAGGTGACACAGGAGAGAAGAAAAAAAGCATAGGACTCCGAGAAATGTGCGTACCTACGTGGAGGGGGTTTAATTAACGTGTTCAATGTAGCCTAATATAGCCTAATATATATATATATATATATATATATATATATATATATATATATATATATATATATATATATATATATATATATATATATATATATATATATATATATATATATATATGTATACCAGCTCAGTAGCCTAGATGGTAAGGCGCCCGCTTTGAGACTGGGAGGTTCGGGTTCGCGCCCCGGCCGAGTCATTCCTAAGACTTAAAAAGTGGTCGGCGGCGCCCTCTCTTGGCTGCGGCTGCATCGGGTCAGGTGCAATCGACATTTCGTTCTGTGTACATTGTTACACAGAATGACAATACAAGGAAATTATTATTATTATTATTATATACATGGTTTAAACTTATTTTAAATTAGTAGATTATTACCATCATGAAATATTGTATTTATATGTTGTGTGAATTATAAGTGTGTCTATATGTGTTTAGGTGGGAAATGGCATATGTGTTTTCAACAGAGACGCCAAGTCATTCGTCTTCATGAATTTGTGAAGAGAAAATGTCAATTAAACCATTTAAAAAAAAATTAAAATTAAAAATCAAACAGGTAAAAACGGTAGTAAAAACCCCAAAATATCAAAAAACTGAAAACTTTATTCTTAAAAATGGGGGGAATGAAAAAATAAAATACAATTTTAGAATGATTAAGAAAAATAAGAAAGTGGATTACAAAGGTTGTCAAACCGTTTGTAGCCCAAGGGGAGTAAAAAATATCATTTACCATCTTTGTTTTTGTAATTTACTATATTGACTTTTATTTTCTATGAGTTTGATTTTGAGCGCGTGCTCATCGCTCACGTGACCCAACTCCGTGCGCAGGCTTGTTTCAATCAAAGCGCGCGTGCACGATGTATTTCCGGGTTCGGTGGGGTAAGAGGAGCCCACTCGAGTGTTGTCGTCTGTGGTGAACTCAACCACGGCGGAACCGAACCCCCGGAGTCGCCATGCTCACTCGGGTGAAGTCGGCAGTGGCCACCTTCATGGGGGGCGTGATGACGGCCAGCGGCGGTAGCGAGCCCCCCGGCGGTTCGGAAGCCGGTCCGAAATTTCCCTACGGAAGACCGGAGTTTCTGGGACTGACGCCGGACGAGGTGGAGTGCTCGGCGGATCACGTCGCCAGGCCCATCGTTATCCCGAAGGAGGGAAAGCGGCTCCCCTGCTTCACCGGCTACGCGGAGTGAGTAACCTGTTGGCTCCATCTTTTTTTTCCTTTCTTTTTGTACTCTAATCTTCGTTGGTCAAGTGTTTACCTCCTTTGTTGTTTCCTAACCGACTAAAATTGATAGTTGAAACATTTAATGAATTATAAGTACCTCATAAACAACACCAAATTTGTAAAACGCTGTCCAGTTCGTTTTAGACATTGGGGTGTCTCAAAATGGACGTTTGACTCATTTCATATTCCCAATGGACTTCATCAGATGGTCATAACACTTTAACGAATTAAAAGTACTACATAAATACCCTACCCAGCAACAGACGTCCAAAAAGGCTTCTTTTGGACTTTGGATTTTGGGCTAAATGTGGTCCAGTCTGTTTTTAACCACGATTAAATGGACTTTGACTCCTTTCTCGTCTCCCCAGCAGACTCAAGTAGATGGACAAAGTTTTAATGAATTATAAGTTCTACATAAACAACATTAAATTTTTAAAATGCTGTCCAGTCCGTTTTAGACATAATTTTGTCTCAAAATGGACATTTGACTCTATCTATCTACCTACCTACCCACCTAACCTGGTCATATCCCTTGATAGGGGCGACCGACAGCAAGGCAAACACACAAAGAAAAGGAAAAAGAACCAAAAACACAAAAAATGTGACCATGGCCAACCCAAACAAGTTAAGCACCTTGGCACACAAGTCGGTCATGCTTTCGTCCCTCTAGATGAAACGGGACACAAGAAAGCGGCCATGTCACTTGGGTCAGGGTGACGCAACACACTCTTGTTCAACAGCAGGGCCCGACAGCTTTCACTGGTTTACCCCTGCCGCATCATACAGGTGCCCTGCTCAGAGCGCGTCCAAACATCCCACTATCCTTTCACAACACCTCTCCACTCATTCCTATCACCAACAAGAGCTCTAGCTTCAACTATATTTAGACCTCTTTCCTGCAGTGCACTCATGACACCATCCATCCACGTCAATTGCGGCCTTCCTCTTGGTCTCCTTCTCTTTGCTTCTGCTCTGTAGATCCACTTCAACATTTGCTCCTCATCCATCCTCTCCATGTGTCCAAACCAACCGAGTACTTTCTTATCCACACGCTTGCTCAGTTCCACTACTACTCCAGGTCTTTCCCTCACATTCATACTTCTAAATGGATTTAAATTCATGGTCAAAACATTTTAATGAATTAGAATTTCTACGCAAATACCCTACCCCGCAACGGGCGTCCAAAAGGCTTCTTATGAACGTTGGATTTTGGGGGTCCAGTTAGATTTTAAATACGATTCAGTGGACTTTTGACCCTTTTCATGTCTCCCAGCGGACTCAAATCGATGGTTAACGTTAATGATATATAATTTCTACACCCAGGGTTCCTAGGGATCAGTTAAAATTGTTAAAAGGCATTGAATTCATTATTCTAAAAATAAGGCCTTTAATGGCATTAAAATGTTTTAAATCCAATTTTCAAAAGTCCTAAAATGTTAAACGCATCAGATTTATATTTGTTTCAACTCAGAAAATCAGTGGCATTTATCAATTGTCATTTTTAATAATTCACCGATTTACTTCCGTGGCAATGTCGCGTGACTACAATAACAGAACTATCAAAACAGTGATGTGTTTTCAGTCGGTCCTTTCAAAGCAGACGCATATCTTAGGTCTACCCAAAATGCACAAAGCAACTTTAGACCTGACGATTACTTCGAAATAATGTGAAAGTGTAAATTTAATGAAGTGGCTGTCCAACGAATGTTTTTCGCCATAGCTAAAAACTTTGCCAGGTAATGTTTATGAGGCACCATTTATTGTGCGCAAGAAATGTTTGTGTTTTTTTGTTTTGTGTGTTTTATTTGCTTTTTTTTCTCAACTAGGTCTTAAACTTTATTTCAAAAGGCATTAAAAGTCTTGAATTTAACTAGCCTTAAACTGTAGGAACCCTGCCACCAACAGCGTACGTCCAAGAGAGGTTGTATTTTGAGCTAAAAGGTTTCGTCTATTTTAGACCCGTATTGGTCTCCAGATTGACGTTTGACTCCTTTCATATCTCCCAACAGACTCGAATGGATAGTCAAAACATTTTAATGAATTCAAAGTTTTACATAAGAACCCACCGAGCATCAGACGTCCAGAAGACGGCTTCAATTTTGGGCTAAATGTAGTCCATTGAGTTTTTGATGATAAGTAAGTCCCAAAATGGACGTTTGACTCCTAGCATGTCTCCTAAAGAATTATAATGGATAGTCAAAAAATCTTAATGAATTATAAGTTTTAGATATGTGGCCCAACCAGTACTGAATACTTCTTTTGGAGGTTGGGCTTTGGGGTACATGGGGTCCAGCAGTGTTTTTCAACCACACTACTATGCTGTGAGACCTTGTCTAGTGTACCGCAAGATATTGACCGATTTTATCTTTGCAAGAAAGCATGCCAGTGCTCAGTATATTTGATTTCCCCCAGTCATCAGCCGAATAACGGTAACATTAATCTATAACAGTAGGTGGCAGTAGATTGCTATTTTTTCATTTCTTTTATACAGACGCTGCCCGACCTACGAACGAGTTAGGTTCAGGACGATCGTTCGTAAGTTGAATTTGTTCGAAAGTTTCTTCAGGGTTATATTTTGTATGTTTATGGTTTGTTTAAATACGTTTAAGGCTTGTATAAGTAACCTTTATTGCTTTGTACCAAAAAAATAAACATTTCTTAAAATAATATGCTTTTTAAAGATAAATAAAGTTAAGTTTAACTCATTTTTGGAAGATGGACTTCAAGAGTTAAGGGCAACTTTCTCCTCCGTGGTAGAAAGTGGCCGAAAAAAAGCAATCCAACCATTTTCTCAACCGCATCAAGCTTTCTTATTCCCCTTTATTTCAAAATAAACGGCTCGCCTCCTCCTTACACTTTACACCAACCATATTGAATGGATGCACGAGATATTAAATAATAAAAACATCATAGTTCTTAGCACGCTAGCGATACAGTACACGTTGTTATGATTACACAAGAACCAGGAAGTAGGAGGCGGATTTCTTCTTCGGTGAGGACGCTGGGTGACCTCTCACAGCGCCGCGCGACGGAAAGAAGCACTACAGCACTGTCCTCTATTCGGATGAAGTTGCACACTATACAAAATCTAACTTACAGCAATGTCCGTATATTTTTCGACATCCCGAAAAAAATGATCGTATCTGCCGGAATCAGTTAGTGGAATGTTCGTAAAGCGGGGAGCGTCTGTATAGTAATCATATACTCATGAGGTATTACAGGGGAATGTATTTAATAACTAATTTCATTTTAAATGAAAATGATAATTTTAAACTAAGGAGAGAAAACATCAATGAATTTTGAACTTGCAAAGAGAACAGGGAGAGAAGCCTTTATATAAGGAAGTCAAACATGCTCTAAAAGCCTCCCACAGCGCCCTTACTTTTTATTGAGAAACAAATAATACATCAAATAATTTAAAAACGCTGCACGTGATTTTTCTCATATATCTTATATTCTTGTTTTATATAAAATAAAGTAAAATACAGTCGTTTAAAAAAAAAACTGCTTTTTGTTCATTTGAAGTGTTATTTTTTTATGTTACTAAAAAAGAGAAATAACAAAATGACAGAAAATGGATAGTCAAAGCAATTTATTCAAATAAAATGTCTTCATAGACAACACACCCTGCACCCAATGTCCTGAAGACGTCTCTTGGATTTTGGGTATTGGCCTCGATATGGTCCTGTCTATTTTTGACTTGCTTGGTATCAACATTAATTTTTGACTCCTTTTTATATGTCCCAACAGACATTAATTGATCGTCAAAACATTTTAATTAATTCAAGGTTTTACATAAATAAATGGGCAATCCACTCCTTTCAAGTCTCTTAACAGACTTAAATGGATAGTAAAAAAAAGTTTATCCCCCCAAAAGGGAATGTAACAGTCTAACTGTAGACCAACTATTTTAGACAGATATGTTTAGCCGGTCTAACCTGGACCATATTTTGTTCCGAAAATGGTCATAGAGCGTTCGATTTCCTTTAAATTTCCCAACTCACTCAAATGAATACCCAAAACAGTTAAAGATGGGGTGTGCTGTTTGAGGTGTCCATAAAAAGTTAAATGTAGTATTTTTTTTGTCTTATGTATGTGTTAACAATACCCAACTGAGTTCAAAGACCCTTTATGTTTCTTTTTCCCCCACCGCGCCTATCTGCTTACCAAAGGTGTTCTTCCTGCAGAACTCATTAGGCTGGAGGAAAGTGGGAAAGGGTGCGGGGTTTGAGTGACTTCATGCTCATCATCATCAGTTTTTTGTTAGTGTAGCGTTAAAGTGATAAAAGTAAAAAGGGCCTCTTTCAAATACATCCCAAAAGCAAACCCAAACCTCCAAAAATATTTTTTTTAAAAACTAAGAGTTGCTCGAGCGCTTATAAGGAGTGCACAAACTTGATGCATGCACTGCGATCATGACTTTAAGTCAGAAGATGGCGGCAGAGAGTAACACATTTTCAAATTGCGGACAGCACCACTGAGCACAAGAGGGAATATTTTAAAATAAGAAAATATAAACAGTTGCGCCTCAGCTTGTGAACAGAAACCGTTTCAGGTTGGAGTTTGAAATCTGAAATTATTTTTCCCATTAGAAATAATGGTAAGCTCATCAATCCATTCTGGCCTTCATGAAAAGTCCACTCTTTTCAAAAATGCGTGTATCTAATCAGCAATTTAGTCCTTAACATGTAGATATACAGTGATACCTTGACACTTTACCCTAATCTGTTTGGGGTCAATGTTCAAACTCGGATTTGTTAGAGTATTCAAACATTTTTCCTGTACCGAGCAATTGTAATGCATTCCAAAATACCCAAAACATTAATAAGTCATGCACTTAAGCAACCGCAAGCACCCACAATATTAACAAAACCTAAAACAATAATAATTATTTAAATGTGTCAATAATGAAGAAAAACACGTAACACAAGTTTAGATCGTTTACTGTACCTTTCGAGTTCCTGTAAATTTTTGTCTGTCACAATCCTTTTTTTCTTTCTTATTTTTTCTCTTTTAAGTCTTTTATTTCATGTTTGATATGGAGTGCCACATCTAATCTTGTTATCAATAACAATAAAGACAATTCTGTGTTTTAATGAAGATAACCCTTTAGTGGATAATTTGCTACTGAAGTCAAGTACAATAATTGTTTCAAAAATGCAAAAAAAATGTCAGTCTTTGACGCAACTCTTCTATCAAACCTCATCGCAACCCTTGTTTTTGCTCACTTGCCCTATATTGACATTCGGTCAACAGTGACCTTCCAAATTTTGTAATCCTCAATCTTGGTCCATGAAGCGGGCCTTAAACCCAGACGAGCAAGTTTGGAATGTTTGGTCATTGAATGTTGACTTTGTCGCTTGCTTTCCTCATATCGCGTCTCTCGGAAAAAGAAGACAAAATCATGAGTTGCCCTATTTTTGGGATGATATCGCTCTGTAGAACCGTATACAGGGTCCACTATCTAAAGTGGTGGTGGGCAAACTACTGTCCCCGGGCCACTTACGGCTCATTTTTTTAAATCTTGCTTGCCAAATTTTAAATGGGGAAAATATATCGTATATTATTGTAAATAAAGTCCAGTAAACCTTCTCAATAACAGGTTTCACTTTACAAGCTTCCTTCTTCACCTATTTTCATCATTTTTTTCTGCATTCGGATTGACAAGACCAGGGGTCGGCAACCAAAATTTAAAAAGACCCATAATGGACCCAAAAACAAATGTCTGGAGCCTCAAAATATTAAAAGCCTTATATGAACCTATTCTTAATTCAAAAGACAAAGGAGATTCATACACAAATGTTAGTCATTTAAAATGTGTTCGAAGCATGTTTAAAGATTTGGAGAACATTACAAATATTGGAAAACAAAAATGTTTATACAGTATTTCTATTAAACAAATGCTTGAGCCGGTAAGAAGGGTTTGTTCTTTGGTTTCGGTGTATAATATAGGATTTTATTAAATAATAAAAATGGAGGTTTCTACTTCACACATTTTCGGAACATAAACCTTGCAGTAAACGAGGGGTCACTGTACTACTATTTAAACATTGTTAGTGTTTTTGTGTATAGTGTGTCTCGTCTAAATGAAAATTATTATTTTCTCGAAGCATTACTGTGAAATGCGCTCAAGGTCAAATAGCTAGTTACATTTTTCTGCACTTTTTGAAATCATGCAAGATAGCTATCAAATCTCATGCAAAAATGGAGTTGGCGCCATTGTTTTTTAATCCATATTATCACATGTAGTGCTTAAAAACACAGACCAGATACAGACACCCCTCACTACTTTGTGGTTTGGTGATCGCTGGTTCACTGTTTTGCGGTGTTTCATCGTGCATTGTGTTCTGCATTCTGAGTGGCTAAAAAGAGAAAGATGCTTTCATAATGCCAATAAATTTGGAACACTCTACCCGCTAAACCTTCTCAGGAGCCACATGCGCCTCTTTGGCGCTCCCTAGTGTCTGTCTGGCCCTTTAAAAAAATTGATTTCTTTATAACAGAACCGGAAGGTAAATGTTTTTTTTTTTTTTATACTATCCACATTTTAGCAACGTGTCATGTAAAATGAATTTGATATTATTGTAACTGAACAGAAATATAAGATAAATTATATCATGTAGATGTCATAAATATTGCTTCTTAATGGATACGACAACAATTGGCTAGGGCTGCTGTCTTTTTTTCCTCGTGGTCTGTCAAGGTATCGCATTTGAGACCAATCGGTCTATCTTTTTTCTACTGGTCCAGCCCTTCAGCCATTATTTTTACCCAAATGCGGCCCGCTACTTAAATGTTCCCACCCTTACTCTAAAGAATTGTCATATTCACTCCCTTTGTTTTTTCACCAAAAGCTTAATCTGGTTTCAGTATCTGAGTAGGACTGAGGTCATGCTAGTGAAGCCTTGAGGCGATCCCTCCACGGTCGACACAGCACATTATCAGTTGGCAAAAAAAGACGTGTCTTTGTGTAATTCTCCTTGACACATAGTCTTGTCTTCTTGCTGGTGGCTGGGTCTATGTCCTGAAGCGATAAAGTTTCACGCCAGGAGATACTCAAGTGCTAAACTTGGTCCAGTTTTCCACTTAGATAAAATCACTCATTGTGACTTTCATTTTTGTCAATGGAGGGTGTCTTTTTTTCTTTTATTCCAAAGTGAGCATCCAATTTTATTAATAGAAACAAAATATGAAATCTATGTGTTCAATTTCTTGCTGAGAGGTCATTTTGCTACTTACTGTCTCCTGAGAATCACAGTTGCTTATCAGCTCTCAGATAACAACCAATAACGGCTCTTCTTAAAAAAAAAAAGTGAACCGTGATCGGTTGTTATCTAAGCTTGGGAGACTTAGCTCTCATTTTTAGTTAACAGCAGAAACAAAATTGGCATTTTCTGAGTGAAGGACCTTAATAAAACCGTAATCGCAAGAACTTGAAAGATTTTTAAATCGTCACATCAGTTTACAGATAACAACCAATCACATTTTTTTTCTTTAAAGAATTGAACTATGGTTGGTTGTCAGCTGAGCCTGGGAAACTGGGAAAGCTTTGACTGTGGTATCATTTTAAAGCTCATTTCTTTCCGTTGATACCAAAAACCTAAATTTGATATTTGCCTCACTGTGACTCATTTCAATAGATCAGGTCACATTCTGTGCTGCGATGTTTCTTGCAACATAATTGAAATGAAAAACAACAACAACCAAGAATTACAACAAAATACAATTCACATTGATGTCAATTTCAGTGGCCTGCAAGTAGCAAAATGGCTGCCCTCTAAAATGGATAGAAACAAGTGGATCGTGCTTCTTGCTAGTGATTGGTGATATGATGATATTAGAACATAAATAACTTAAAATCGTGATCTAAAAAAATAATTAAAAGATCGTTGGATTTTTCTGTGACCTACTTCAGTCCCTAACGCAGTTGCTAACTCAAGAGTGGGCAAACTACAGCCGATGAGCTACACGCAGTCCACCAAGCTTTTTAACAAAACAAAATAGTTAAAAATATAATGGGAATATTTGTAATGGTTAAAAAAAGTATCAATAATTTGTTTTTTTTACCACTCCTTTTCCCAGATTCCCTTGGTTTTCCTCATAAAGATATATTTTTCTTCAAGTCAAGTCATGTTTATTTGTATAGCCCTTAATTACAAAGTGTCTCAAAGGGCTGCACAGAATACAGTATTACAAACCACAGACTGTTATGACACCATCCCCTGATATAAAACCTACACGAGGGCAAGGAAGAACTCAAAAACCTCAACATCAAGGATTAATGTGTGCAAATAATGCAAACGTTATTGCTATATTATTTTGTTCTTGTTATTTTCATCATGCATTTAATTTATTAGGATATTTATCAAATGTCATGCAAAAAAAAAACCCACTAGTGAGTTAGCTCTAATGTTCCCTCTAAGCTGTGCGCGTGCGCAACCGCGCACTGCCCGCACATTCTCAGCGCACAAGAAAATCTATCCAACGCAATGTTCCCTCCAAGCTTCCATCCAACCTCCGTGTGTGCGCGCAATTGCCCACTACCCGGAGCTTTTCCGCGCACAAGAAAATCTAGCCAGCTCACAAAAATCAGGGCTCAAAATTGCTAATTAAAAAGCAAATTAAGTCAAAGTTACAGTGCATGAAGGTAAAAATACACGGGTTCCCCTGATGTTGTGTTCTAAATGCGGTATTTGGAAGTCAAGGTCGAAGTAGAACGAAGTTGAGTAAAGTCAGTAGTTTTTCGAGAACCGGCTTCTTCGGCTCGGCTCACAAAGAGGAACCGGCTCTTTCGGCTCCTAAACAGCTCTTCAGGTCGTTTTTGCTTCTTTCATCCCTATATGAACAATTATTATGTAAAATGACTTAAGGAAGGGGGAATAGGACAAAAAAGAAAAAAATACCAAAATGTAAAAGTAGTGAAAAGCGGAGAAAAAAAGAAACAAAAGGAAGAGAAAAAGAAGGAAACATTCAGAAAAAAGCCAGAAAAAAAGAAAAGAAAGAAACAAAGGAAAAAAAATAAATGGAGAACAAAAAGAAAAAAAGGAACAGCTAGGAAAAAATAAACACAATGAGATTTTTTTCAAAGGTATTTAAAAAAATAGAAAAAAACAGGGAAAAAGAAGAAAAAGTTTGTGTTGCATTCAAATAATTTCCAGTTATACCAAGTCAATCTTGTTGCCAACATTGTACTTCCTCTAAAAATGTGATTAAATACAGTTATGTATCGTGCAACTGACTAAATAAGCCCCCCAATATGTTGGTATTATGCGACAAAAGATACCAGGAAAAAAAGAAATGGAAATCTTGTGAAAGAATTCTTGTAAAAACAAATGACGTTTGTAGGCCGTACAACATTTGCAATAATACATTAGTCAATTCATTCGAATGTTAAAACATTTTCTGCATTGCCGAAAATGTAACGTGATGTCAAGTTTTGGACATGTTTGATAATGACTTAGTTCCCACACTTGAGATTGCTGTTGCTCACTGTTGTTTCAAGCGTTGCTCACCGACTTTGTGTGAACGCTCAGACCCGTGGAAAATTAGAGGGAACATTGGTTAGCTCTATTGCATTTTGTGCTTTTCAATGCATGTTACCAAATATTGTGCTGAGAAAGGACAGAACATAATAATTTACTTTTAGATAGATAGATAGATAGATAGATAGATAGATACTTTGTTCATCCCCGAAGGGAAATTCACATTTCCAGCAGCATCCCTGAGCTGAGAACAATCGAAAATAACACGGGAGCTGCTGGAGTGGCTGCCATTCGTGACGGCGCCGGAAGAAAAGATTCAATTTGAATCATGTACAAATATTTTGAGTGTTTAAAAACAAACTTAGTAAAATGGTCTGATAAATGAAAAAAAAAAAAGCAATTTTGTATAATATTGTGCCCCGCACTTTTGTGCTAGCTGCATCAGTGAATAGCATGGCTTTACTTTAGCTTGTACCATCATTTTAGTAGTTGTATCTACCGTATTTTCCATACTATAAGGCGCACCTAAAAGTCTTTTATTTTTTTTCAAAAGCTGACCATGCGCCTTATAATACAGTGCGCCTTATATATGGCTCAATATTAAGTCGCAACTTACGCAACATCCGCCGACTCGATTTTCCCCCGAACGTGGAGTAGTCCGCGGTGTATGCTGGGATTTATATACCGCCGTTTCATTGGCTAACCAATGTGTCAACCATCATTTGAATCAATCGCTATTGGCTGAAGTTATTCGGAGCCTCGGATAGGCTAGAGGGCCAAAACAAACCCTGCAATTGGCCGAAAAAAATTACTGTGAATGGCAGGCTTGCTAAAGTACGCCATAAAGAAACATGTTTCATTAGTCTGTATTTGTAAATATTTTACTCTCCTGGATTTACTACACTCACGGTTGTAAGAAGACCATGATTGCGTATCATTATTGAACGTGAGAACTTAGGTGAGCTATGCTGCTTTATATTTTCCCGGTATCTTGTTTTAGAACGATCTTGATGTTGCTGTGATGAGTTGAGTGAATTAAACTCAATTCCAAGTGTTTATTGTCATATGCACAGTAAAGTTGGGAGCGAAAAAGAAAATAGAAACTAAGGAATGGTTGGCATTTCTTGAATCCCAAGACTTTAACCTTCCGAATGATATTTGAAACGATGCATTTGAGTGACATCGTACGGACACCACATCCGCACGTGTCTACGACACGTATTTGCTTCTTTGCAAGCTTTGGGAATGTTAAGGGGGTAATCAGTTTGACTGAACTATCTGACTGTTTTGTCGACGTTCCCATTGTAGCGCCTTATAATCCGGTGCGCCTTATCTATGGAAGATATAGGACCAAAACGATTTTATTGGGGTGCGCCCTATAACCCGGTGCGCCCTATAGTGCGGAAAATATGGTAATTGATTTAGCAGCTAATGCCTGTGTCACGGATCTTAACTACCAATGCTAGCATTGTGGACACGATGGCTGGCCACTGATTTTAGTATCTTGCCAAATGTTGTTGATTATCATTAAAAATGAAATAAAATTATGATTAATGTCAACATTTTATCTGGTCCAGGCTCTCAAGGGGGTTAATCAGACCCTACTCAGCTGTCATGTTGCGGATTTATCAAAAGCTTGCAAGCGAACATGCTTTGGACTTGTGAGCTCATTGGCAGCACATCAAATTTGCGGGATTACCATGTGATCCATCCTGCAAAGACAGAATATTATTGCTTTCTTAAAAGTCAAGTATGTAAACCAGTATTTTTTTCCAGCTGAACCACAGAAATCAATTATCTGTTCTACAGCTTACTAGACGTAGGACGATGGCAATATTTCAAGAAGCAATATATGATAAAAATACAAACTCTGACTTTAAAAAAAAAAACCCTTTCTTTACTTCAAGTTTTAATGTCAATTTATCTCTATGGCTAAAATTATTTAAACATTTAAAAAAATGTTAGGACACCGATTTTAACAAAACACCACACGTGGAATTCATGTCCAGTAAGGCATAAAACTCAGAAGTCATTAGTGATGAGAAAACATGGGCAAAGATGATCATTTGGTTTAGTAGTTAATCTCTTCATCATGTAAAGGCAGCGGACAGCATCAGTTTGCTAAATTTCAATCTTTATATTTTATAAATGGAGTGAATATCAAGTCTAAGGATGCTTGATCATCGTTTTTACCCTACTGATAATTAATAAAATCATGCTAACAACGCATCACAAAATACACATGCCAAATCAAATTACCGTAAAATTATAATGTGCACCTGATTATGAACTTCACCCAGGACATTTTAAAGGAAAAAGTTTTGAACATACATAAGCCGCTCCTGACTATAAGCCACATGTGCCCACATTGAAAGTTAAGATATTAAGAAAGGAAAAATGGTACTGTACTCAGAGTTTTAATAATATACAGTATCTTAACCCTTTAACGTTTCGACAGCCTGCTGGTGGGCCGCCGGACTTTTGATAAAGAAATACCTGTGTGTAGAATGTCAGTGGTCACTGATATACGCCATGCTACATATTATTGGAAAGTTTAAACTCTTGGGATTCAAGATATGATGACCATTTCAAAGAAACATCACTATCATTTTGAAACATGATACCCGAAAACTAAAGCCGGCGTAAGTCACCATTACGCCCCCTGGCTGTCTTCGATTTCTTTGAATGTCTGTGAAAAGGGCTCCCTTACATCAAGGGAAATCTATAAAATCCAACTGTGTCAAGGATTTTTTACAAAACTAACGATAATGCCGACAGACGAATAGGATTCCAACTAAAACAGGGGTGTTAAACAGGAGGCTCGCGGGCCCGGACCAAGCCTGCTAAGGGATTTAATCCGCCCCGCGAGACAGCGCTGAGGGAAGCAAGAGAGAAAAACGAGCTGCAGGTTGAAATATGTCCACTTGATGTTGCCAAAGCAAGGTGCCTCTTACAAACCCTGTATTTGTATTTTTCACTCACTCACTCACCTTGACTCGCTGTCTTTATTTTTCTCTTATTTATTGCTCTTTTTCGTTCTCTCTAATCTACTACTCCGGCACCCGAGAGAATGTTTGTTCTATCGTGTAGCCCCCGAGTTAAAATGAGTTTGACACCCCTGGCCTGAAAATATTCCTGCTTCGTTGGACGTTGCTTCTTGTAATCCGTTCGTTTACAAACAGACTCGTGAATTTATTCCCAATGTGGGAGTTAGTACTTCCTTTTCGACTGTTCATGCTCGTTTTAGTCATGCTCAAAGCTTGACGTTACATTAAACTTGCGTCTTCGACACATATATTCCACCTGTCTCACTCTTAGCTTTGTGTGACTAATTATTAGTTATTGTTTTTATATTGGGCCGATAACTGTGACGTTGTGGTTGGCCGTTATCAATTCAATAACAAATCAGCCTGATAACATATGAGCATCCATAATCAAGCCCTCAAAAATTGCCCTGAATCTTTATCAAAAGCCTGATCTTTGCATGGAGTAATACAAGAAGATCACAAGGGAATTTTGAAGTGTTGACCAAAGTGGTATGACACAGCTGCACTCTGCAGGAGGTTCCAACAAGTAAGCAAGTAGGCCGAGTTCAGCCCACGTCGACCCTGCGGAGATGGAACGAGCACAATTAGACCTCCCTGTCAACGGATCAGTGAATATCGCAATCTTACGTCTCTGGGTGTCTGCGCACAGCTCGGATTCAAAGTGACAAGCGTCACTTGACAGAAACACTCATGTCGTTTATAAGCGGAGGTTGGGTCATTTTTTTGGCTCAACAAGCACACAAGTGTGCGTGTTTAAAAATGCAGCGGTAGCAAAACTGAGTTTGGTTGGGGTTTATTTAAATGTTGATTACAAAGCGGGATATGATGGCAATCAAACGAGGGACGCTCAGAAGTCACAGGACACGCGTAGAAGTCGCATTTTCTTGGAAATGTGAATGATCTCGCAAAAACATCAGATTTCACCCAATTATGTTGTTAGGCTGACTCGGCCAAGGCTCGAACCTGTGGCCTCCTGTTCCCGGGAGTGGGCGCCCAGCCCTAAAGCCACCAAGCTGCTCTCAGTCCGCTCCATTAGAGACAGGGTGCATTGCCTTATAGGGCGGGCCCTAATATTTTAAGAAATCTGAAACTTTTATGTGGGCCTTATGGGCGTGAAAATACGGCAAGAGAATTTGCGAAAATGGAGATTGTTGCATTGTGATTCCAGTGCCAGGTCTGGATTTAATTCATATTTTGGCTAACACAGCCACGAGGAATTTTAGAAAATGGCATATATTTGATGGTAAGCTTTTGAGTTTCGGTGAATAAGGGCTATACAAACAAAAAATGTTCCTAGCTTCACTTTAGTTGCTACTGTCACTTTACTGTAGTAAGGTATGCGAAGTAATATAGCAGCTAGTGCCAGTTTGACAGAACTTAACTACTAATGCTAGCATTGTGAGTACGACTGATAGCTGCGAGTGCTAGTTTGTTTGCAGTCATGTTCTGATGTTGGATTAAATGAATTTTGATTAAAATTTATTTTAAACTGTAAGGGTATTCAGTTAAGTATAGTTGACAAGCCTGTGTGATTTTTTTATTTCTAACCTAGCCAACATTAACCAAATAGCATTGCTTTCTTTGGTGGTTGGTTTCTCTTAAACTGGCAACATCACTTTTGTAGTTTATGGTAGTAATTTAGCAGCTAACGCCTGTATGGCACAGCTACTAAGGCTAGCATTGTGGACACTGCTACTAGCCGCTAATGCTAGTTTCTGTGCATTAACGCCTAATGCTAAAATAATGCGAACTTAAATCAAACAAGGGAATAAATTGGCTTCTCTAAAGTCACTAGCATCACTTTTGAATTTAAAGCTTAGTATCAGCTAATTCCAATAAGACTAATTTAATGCATTGTAGACACAGCTGCGTTAGGCTAATGCTAGTTTATTTGCGTTATTGCAAAAGGGTAAATCGTGCACATTTTAACAAAAATTGAAATTAAACTTCAAGAGAAGTTATTCAATCATTATGGACCCAGCAGTGCATATTTTTATTAATGCAACTGCTTGCTAAATAACTGAATAGCATTGTTTTTGTGGTAAGCTTTTCTTTGGCCACTAGCATCACTTTAGTAGATGATGCTGAGTAATTTAACTGCTAATGTCACAGACCTTTAATATTAATTTTAGCACAGTGAACACGACCGTTAACCAATAATGTTAGTTTCTAATATTACATTTTGATAGAACTTTAAATTAAACCACAAAGGAATTCAGTCATTGTGGACACAGCGGGGCACATTTTCGCTAACACAACAGCTCGTCGCTAGGGCTGCTCGAGTCACCGAAACCTAATCGATATCGCGATGTGACTTAGTGCGATTGTGTAATCGTTAAACATTGCGTTTTTTTTTTTTTCATGGATTTTGTAGTTTGTTATTAGATTAAAAGGAGTGTTTGGCCAACTGGAACGGTGCTATACAATAGAGCAAACGTGCTGGTGTTCTTGTTTTATTAGGTTTCTTAGGTTTTAATTGGTTTATTAGTTAATAATTGAATGGTGTCATCCCCATAGCGTTATCTTTCAATCTACAGTCAACCTTTACTCATGGTCTAACTAGCCTCTTTGGGGGTGCTTGAACAAATTCAACCCAAGCACCCCCAAAATTATATATCGTATTCATAATAACGAACAGGATAGGCTTAAATATGAAGACTAGATAAAAAATGATAAAGTAAATCAAAGCATTTAATTCCTAGCTCTGTTCTGGAGCTAGGGTCCAGGTGAAACTGGGCCAAATCCGGTTTTCCATAAGAAAAGCTCTGATTAAAACATTCGACTCTTCACAATTCTATACTTCCTTTAATTTGCTACACAGAATAAGATCCGAAGAGAAAACATTCAAACTAATGTGAAACTATAAATTAATCAATGTGAAAAAGTATAAATACCTGCACAAAGTCATGGACGTTTACTTTGAAAGCTAGCGTTGTAAATTATTCAATTTTTAAGTCCAAGTTCAGATTGTTTACATTTTTTTAAAATGCACATTGATTAGATTTTTTTGGCGCAGGGGACATTCGGGTGAGATTAGGATGTTTCTCGGATTATGATAAGATCAATTTGTTAACGTTAGCTTCAGTCAGTATTAATGTGTTTGAAGATGACACACTGGGGAGGCTTTTCACAGTCACGAGGATGTCACATGAACATGAAGGAGGGCTTCGTAAAGGTCATGATTCATTTTCCTCTTTAATGCCCTAGTGTGAATTATATGGCAACCCCTAGTGGGGTGATGATTGTTTTTGTTCATTCATTCATTATCTGTACCGCTTATCCTCAGTAGTGTCGCGGGGGTCCTGGAGCCCGTCCCAGTCATCTTCGGGCAGGGGACACCCTGAACTGGTTGCCAGCCAGTCGCAGGGCACACAGGGACAGACAATTCACTCGCTCATTCACACCTAGCGACAATTTGAACCGGCCAATTAACCTGACATGCATGTTTTGGGATTGTGGGAGGAAACCAGAGTGCCTGGAGGAAACCCACGCAAGCACGGCGAGAACATGCAAACTCCACACAGGAAGGTTCGATCTCATGACCTCAGAACTGTGTCACTAACCACTGCGCTGCGATGCTGCCCGTGATTGTTCTTTATTCAATTTTTAAAAACACAACTGATTCAAGTAATCAGTACAAACACATTTACTATCTCATAAACATGATTTCTTTTGAGACTCGTAGGCTTAGAAATGTGTAATTATGTCACACAACCTGGAGAAGCTGACGTACTTTGCCCCCATCTTACTGCCATTGAAGCCTAAATGACCATTTCCCGAAGCTAGCTTGTCCTGGTGGTGCTTTTAGTCCCGTTCAAAATGATGCCGAGATGAATTAAGAGACTCTTTTTGAGTTACAAACAAACTTATTTATTTAAAAGGAGTCAATGACTTCGGACAAGGAACAAAAAATACTCCTAGATTGCTATGGAATATTCCCACGGACTAAAGCGTGAGCGTCTGTCTTATACCGTTTCATGGATTCTGAATGGAGGATAGAATTAACCACGTGCATGAAAAAGTATTCTGATTGGACGATTTATTTGGTTACATGGTGTGATATACACTGCTGGCCACTAAAGGGCACTCTATAATAATAAACATCTTCCACTGGAGGGAAATCTAACATAACAATATAGTTGAAGCACGTACCTTTTATTTTAACAATTTTTTTTTTTTTGAATGATTCTTGTGATGCATTATAGCAGTGCATTGTTAGAAAATAGATGGGAGTCTCAAGAAAATGGCCAGTGGCCTTTAAGTTGTAGATGGGTTAGCAAAAGGAGTTCTGCACCTGTGTATCTTGACATTGAAGGTGCTTGAAAACGTAACAGGTTTTGAGTATACTATAGAAATATATAAACGTATAAAGATATAAAAGTATAAAGTAAATATTGGGTGTAAAACATATAATAATGTATAAAAGGCAGACTTGGATCATACTTTCCCTGACACTTTTAGCATTTAACAATCATTTAGCTTCTACAACCTAGACCTCACTGCCATTGTCACCCAATCCTGTGATTCAGGCATCATCCACTTTTTTACCACGGTTTCCTTTTCTTGTCACTCATGATAGCTGCATGCTTTGGCTTGCCGCTTGTTAATTTGAGCTGCTTTGTGTAGATTAAGCTTGCATCTTCAAATTATTCCCCATTGTTTCCTTCTCTAGCCACTCACATTAGCGACTTGCCTGGACGCTACAACCTTTGGTTGTGAATGATCACAAACGTTCACTTTAAGTAACATGTTTTTTTCTTATTCTTGTGCTGTTGTCCCTGCAGAGTGATAAACGCAGGAAAGAGTACTTTAAATGAGGATCAGGCCTGCTGTGAGGTGCTGGTGGTCAAGAGAAGACAACCAGGAGGTGGCCCGGGGTCAAACTGGGGCCCCATGGCCCGGAGGAGGTCCTCCCTGCCTAATGGAGAGGGACCGGGCCTCAGGGATTGTCTGGTACGTGCCAACCGTCACGCTTTCTATTCTTTACATGTGGTTTGATTTCCAGGTGCACACTGCTGTGGCAAATAATTTTTGATATTTAATAATTGATCGATTTGAAACATCTGCTGTGGTTGTTTTTCTTTTTTTAAGATGGCACAGATGGCAGGTTTGGTTTTCATAGAGAGAGGCCTGATCAGCAGTTCATTGCTGCCTTCTACTGGACTTAAAGCTACACTAGGCTTTATATTTACATTATTTACTCGGGCAGGCTTTACCCTACCATAGTGATGACCCCCTGTTTCTGACCGTTTACAATGTTTTTTGAATTACATTACACGAGAATAAAATGGTTGACGGGGAAAAACTTAGCTCATCTTGGTCCTGTCCCCTTGACAATCTAAACACTTTTCACATAATCAAATCATGAAATCGATATTATAACAAGGTATTATATTTAACATGAATCATATCTCACGATCTCCAAATGGGAAAAATTCGAGTTTAAATTAGACAAGTGGAGAGCTACCAATTTGCTACTGATTAGTGCGTAGGTCTACCAGTTTGATTTGCATTTCTAAAATAGCAACTTATAGTATTATTATGTTATTACTGTTACTACTGTGTTATTACTGCTTTTACTCTTATTGCTGTGTTATTAATAGCTGTAATTGTTAAAATTGGTATTGAAATAGGCCTAGTCAACCACTAACACCCCTGCCTTGTATGAGGGCGCTGAGTGATTTGCATTTGTAAACTATTGGCCAATTTTAAAAATATTTAGTGAAAAACTGTCCATGTGATTGAAGACAGTGATCATGTCATTGATTTCTCATGCCAGTTAGAAATTTAAATATAAAGTGTTTATTGCCTTCTTCAAGATAACAACCTTGGAGGCCTTGCAATTTCTGGACAACTCGGGGACAGTGTCGCGAAGGCGCAGAAAGCAGTTTTTAAGCCCATTATGTTATGAGTCTGTCGCCGCTCCTCCTCATCCTCAGTTTCCGCCGAGTGCTGTGACGAATGGTGGCGTTGGTGGTAATTGCGACGGGACTGCTTGTTGGACGAGGAGGTGGGAGGAGGTGCGGCGTAGTTGTGCTGCAGCTGGATGCAAAGATCAAAGCTGAGTTGGCGCTCTTCATGTTTGGAGCAGCAGTGGCCCACCGTCACAACATCAATCTCCTCCTCAGAGTCACTTGACGTGTATGTGGAAACTTCTCCGCTGGTGGAGCTGGAGTCTGACACAACCTCGACCATTTCCTGGCTCTCCATCAGGCTCTGGCGATCCAGCGCGGAGCCGGTGAGCCCTTCGAAGATGGTGGTGTCCATTTCTGACAACATTTCCTCCAGAGTTTTGTCGGATGGCAGGCAGTGCCACAGGCAGGCTTCCCTTGTCCTCCAAAATGGCAAAATCGGGATGCCCTCGTCCACCACTACCAATACTACTACAGCCTCCACCACCGCCTTTGTCGTCGTTATCATCGTCAGAGTAGAGCAGGGGTCGGGAACCTATGGCTCGCGAGCCATATATGGCTCTTTCTATGAGTACCTATGGCTCAGAGACCAATTTGATTGCATGCAAAATTTCTCCATCTTGTTCAAAACCGAGAACGTCTATCCTATTCAGGTACACGTAAAGCCAAACCAAAGCTAAATGCAAAGGAAACACTTCGCAGTATATATAGTATATATAGGGCACGTTTTTCACTACAATTTACAGTCAAGGTGTCACACAAAAAAAGGGGGGGAAAAAAACTCGTTTTGGCTGTACAACGCTAAAGAATCCTTTATTTAAAAGTTCACTATATAATCTGTGTTCAGTGTTCAGATACTTTATGATGAATCCACAGAACTGTAAATACGCCAAAACACCGGAAGAGAACTTAGTCATTTGATTGGGTGAGTGGGAGGGATGGGTGGAGCTATGCAAAAAGTACAAGCATTCCCTCCCATCTCTCGCCAAAGGTAAGCACATAAGGCTCCCTATTCTCAGAATGTTGTGACGTTTTTACAAAATAAATGCTTGCATCTGGTTTTGAAACCAATATGTATGAAAAAAAGGGTCAAAAGGAGTTTAACCGATCTTGAGTCATTGCAAGAAAGAGACAGGTTTAAAGTGGTCTGTTTGTTGAATTTGGGACAGGGGCTCTGGCATTATTCTCTTTTCATAATTTTGATCAAATCATCAAAAATAAATGTGCTGAAGACTAAGCTTTTGTCTGGGGCGCGGGTTTAGCAATTTAGTAAATTTGTCTCATAATATATGGTGTGGCTCTTTCCCAAAATAAAATTAATATTTTTTGCTTTTATGGCTCTTTGAGTCAAAAAGGTTCCCGAACCCTGGAGTAGAGGAAGGCGCAGTTCCAATTGAGTGTCATGCCGCAGTCCTCCAGGAGGATATCGGACATAAAGCTCAACTGATCACCTTTGGAAAGGCCTGCTTTGGTAGGGTGTGAATGCTGGGGAGGGGGGAAAGACTTGAGGTCTCTTGAATTGGGGCAGAAATCATCATCATCATTGTAGAAACCTTGCGAAGGGCACTCCAAGCCTCTTTCTATAATATACATTGTCTCCTGGTATTCTGAAATGGAGGAGAAATGTGAAGATAGTCCACAAAAGAGCTCCCAAAATCGCCTTTTTCCACCGGGAAGAAACGGCGTGGTACCCCCACGACCCGACCCCAGATACTCGGAAGATAATGGATGGATGGATGGATGGTGTTTATTGCCATATGCACAGTAAAGAACCACAATTCCCTGCACAAAGAAATTCTTACTTTGATGTCCACACGGTTACCAGCGTAAAAATAGAAATTAGGAAACTATATACATAAAAGAATGTTAAGAATATTAAAAGATAAAAATACAAGATGAACTCAAGATGAGTTAAGGCAATGAGATAAAAATAAGGTACAACACAGTTGAAAGTGACTATAGTTCAAGAATAGTCCAAGTATGGTCAGGTTTAAAGTGTCTTTGGTGTATTGTTCGATTGTTTAAGAGTCTGATAGCAGAGGGGTAAAAAGAGTTCTTTAGATGGGTTGTCCTGCATTGCACACTCCTGTACATCCGTCCTGAGGGTAGCAGTGTAAACAGTCCGTGTTGTGGGTGGGGTCCTTCATGATGGAGGCAGCCCTCCTGTGGACTCTGCGGTGGTATATGCTCTCCAGAGAGGGCAGTGGAGTCCTGGTGATCCTCCGAACGTTCTTAACCACTCTCTGCAGGCGTTTGTGTTCCATGGCTGTGATACCGCCATACCAAACTTGGATATAGCTGGTCAGGATGCTCTCCTCGATGCAGCTGTAGAAGTTGACTCCTCAGGAATTACAATCGCTGTTGAGCTTTCCTGACCAGCTGTGTGGTGTTGAGGGTCCATGTGAGGTCCTCAGTGACATTTCCTAGAAGATCACAGTGGGCTGTTTTAAGGACTGATCCCTGGGCTACTTGAGTGGTCTTGGGACATTGTTTCTCAACTGGTGGGTTGGGACCCAAAAGTGGGTCGCTGATCCATTTTCAGTGGGTCTCAGGCCTTGGCCCTTTCAAAAAAAATGTAAAAAAGAGGAAAAAAGTGTCAATTACACTCCCTAACAGTAGATGGCAATAATGTCCTGCTCGATCTCTTCTTTGACCGTCAATCAATTTGAGAAGGACCGCATCTCATTTTGTTGGTTTTATTTCTTTTTTCTGCTCATAATAGGTCCCAGGAAAATTAGTGATAAGGAAAAGTGGAAAACAACGACAACAATCGAATCAAAAAGAGAAACAATTTTGAAAAACCGAAGTGGTCTACGTGTGCCTGCCATTGAAGCGTTGCAGGAAAGTACATTAAATACTATTTACCAGTGTACTTATCTTGATCAACTACATAATTGAATAATTATTTTCTAATTGTTTTGTGCACACACCTTATTATTTTTTTGTATTTCGTTTTAGGTTTATGGCTATATTAAAGCAGTCTTAAGGGGTCATTCATATGTGAGTTTGTTTTAAATAAATAGGTGAAGCTATTCTAATACTTTAATCTGCAATATCCTTTCCTTGGGTACATTTGAGAAGTGGAAGAGATTTCTTGATTTGGGTTGCAGCTCGTCATTGGGGAGGTATGGTGTCAAGTCAAACCGGTTAAGAACCAGTGGGTTACCTGGTGCCTGCATGCACCATGTTGGTGACCTCGCTGAAATAGATTTAACGTGTTTGTGTACCAGGCCACCTCGGAAGACCTGACCTTCCTTTACTGGGGCCTTTTCGATGGCCACGCTGGCTGCGGGGCGGCCGTGGTGGCGTCTCGCCTCCTCCAACACCACATCGCGTTGCATCTCCAGGAGGTGACCGACATTCTGTGCACGCCCGACCTCCAGCCACCCACTTGCCTGAGTGAAGAACCGGTCGGCTGGCACCGGCAGCACCTCAAAACCAACCTGAACTCTCGGGCCCTCGCAAGGGCAGTCTCCCTGCGGGGGGCCGCCGGGGCCCCCGAGTCCCCGAACGCACCCCAGGTGCGCTTCTTCGCAGAGAAGAAAGTGACGCACGAGAGCCTGGTTGTCGGAGCCATCGAGAACGCTTTCAAAGACATGGTAGTTATTGTCCTGTGGTTTTTAATCTTTTACAATACAGGCGGAAAAAATATATATTTGCGTCTTTGTCAATTTTTTTTTTCATTTAAAAGATTATTTTTCATAATTTATCATAACTAGTTTTTACTCGAATGATTTTAACGGATTATTTTTTTCCCATTATATTATATTTATACATATATAATTAATATATTGATATTTTTCATACCATATTTTTCTAGTAAATTAATACAAACTCAAACAATTTAAATTGCTAAAATTCAAATAGCATAATATTTTGTTCATGTGAGAATTTTTTAGGGGGGTGATATTGTTTGCTCTTAAATCTAAAGTCTTGTTTTGGTGTGTTGCCATTTTAGGGGATTACTTTTTTACCCTGGTAGTATCTCTTGGAGTAATTTTCATTGTAAATTTAAAGGATCATTATTCCTATTTCACAGTCTTATCGATTTTTTTCTTTTATAATTTTAAGGTACTATGTTCCTCTCTTACTGTATGTTGGAATACTGGTGGGTGGGTTGATCCCTAAACCACTAGGGTCGCAGGGACACCATGTCCTGTGGTGTGTCTTGGGCAAGTACAACTTGGTGGCGCCCATCCCTCTCCAGGAAAACAGTATTATTTTCTGAAAAACTAAAATAAATTCCGGTACTTAAAATTGGCATTGCCATTTTTTTCACAGCATACATATTTAATTTATAATAAACGAATTAAATTAATATTATTAACATTAATGCTAATAAATTAAAAATGAGATGAAACAGTTCAAAATAAGAACAATTTCCAGCCATAGGGAAATGTTAATTTTGCAGCCTATAGTCCAAAAAATGAACCTATGGTACGTCGCCGTGTTCTCTGTTTTGGCCGCTAGATAGCAGCATTCAGCCATTAACTCGCCAAATTGTGGCTAAGAAATGTGATAACGCAGTACCTTTTTCCCCTTCAGAGAATTGCCTCGCAATTCCAGGTGTTAAAAGAAAATGAATGTTAAGTTACTTTTGAGACTCCTTGGTTTCATTTTGCGCCCTACTCCGATTTCCAAATATTATTATTATTCAGATCTAGGTACTTTGCAAAACGAGCCATGTTATCCTTCAAATTTTCTTGAGCTAGTATTTTAAATCAGTACAATCCTGATGTTTTGTATTGCTGCCTTCAATGCATTCATCAACATTTTCCCATTTACTGGACGCGGCCGAGTATTTTTTTTTATTACATCTTGTTTATCCTAGGGGAGGAAGTTGTGGATGTTTATGCAGATGTTTCTATTATTAAAGACTGCCTGAAGGATGTGGCCTATGCGGCCAGGATAAATATGTATGGCGAGTTATGGGATTCATAATTCATGCAGGTTCAAGGACACATTTACACATCATCTTTAGATGTTAGAGAGGACACCATATATTTGACTGCCTTCAAGAAAGAAAATAAATTGTGATCTTTGGGAGGTGCTTAATTTAAAGACATTAGGCCCGGTGTTATGATTATTTTGGATTTAATGAAATAAAAATATCCCCGTAGTTGCGAATCATTTAAGTGAGAGGTGACAAACTCGTGTTACTGGTGGTCTAGGTGAGGTTGGGCCTCAAGAAAAACTCAGATAAATGCACTGTTCTCATATATTGTTTTCTACATAAAATAAGATCCCCCAAAACTCGAGAAAGAATAGGTCTATAGTTTGACGCAGACATTACTTTTGAGTTTTCCAGGATAACTGGAGAGGACCGTACAAACCCAGAAGATATCCAAATATCCAGCCGGTTCTCAAGGCAAGGCCTACCCGAAGCCTTTTTATTGAAAAGCTCCTAAACTTCATAAATTAGATCCATTCCAAAGCGTGTGGAAATTGAGAAAACTGCAACGGCTTCCCTGCATGATCATGGTTATACAAACTGACCGCAAATGGAAGCATTCTTCATTGCAAGTAGACTAAAGGGTGAAGAAATCAAGGAACAGAAACATGGTTGACCTTCCTGCGTGATCATGGGTGGAGACCAACAAAATGATGCAAACAATGACAACACTACGCGCAAGATCCATTGTCCTTCTTTTGGAGAGAACGTCGTTGGGCGCTTCCCCAAAATATACGCAGAGAGGAGATATGGCAAAAAGAGAACGCTCTTTATTGCATTAGGGACACGTTCAAAGTTCCAGACGTTCAACATTGGCTTTTATAGTGTTCTCAAATAAATTTAAGATATCTCGTGAAGGTTGCCCCGCCTCGGCTCCCTCAGCATATCAGCTTGTGACTGCCTGCAACAACGTCATTCCACGACCTTCACCAGATAGCTACATACTTATTAGTTATTATCCACATTCCACAACACTTCAAGCTTCAGTTCAACAGTGGGGCGCACTCCTTCGCCAATCCGGCCCCCTGCCCCTTCCAATTTTCAATTCAATTCAATATTTTGCGATTTGATTGCAAAAAAATGATGAATGGAATAATCTATTTCTTAAACTTGTAGTCTGTGATTTGCACGTACTGCCATGGCTCAAACTAGAAAGTACCTAGCATATTGCCCGACATCTATCTCAATCATTGGCGTCTGAATTTTGAGCCCTGCTTAACTCATTTGCACGGGGGTGACATCCATATCAAACTTCTAACATTATACCTTTGTATTATGTTAGGGGCCCACATTATAATCTCACTTGCTTCAAATGGGCCACGGGTTTTGAGTTCGAGACCATCGATTAAAGTGGATACCGAATTTGAAATCAAGTATTGAGTGCATAAAACCCCTAAACATCAATAGCAACAAGTCAACAGCGTGAACGGGTTAAATCACATTTCTGCTATTTTAATCAAATCATTGACAGTTTAATTATGATTTTAATTAATGGACAAGTACCCAGGGTGTTTTTTGGGGGTTTCATTAGCATCCCACAAATGTAGGCTAATTAACTTGGTAATAGTCTGCGGTTTATCTGAACTTGAAAAGCCGTCCTGGTGGCTTGATTCCATTTTCTTGCGCCATGATGAATGGACTCATTATGCCACTATAATTATCATTTATAATGGAATCTATTGCGTGTTTTTTAGGATTTTTTGGGAGAGTGCCAACATAACAAAATCTGACTATAAATAACATGTCCTTTATATTTATTTGTGCAGGGTGCCGAAATTACCGTCTGAGATTTCTTCTTGGTATAATTTGCAAATAACAACACAAGAACACCCAAGTATCGATAGCATGTTTTCTTGATTGAATTGCATAGATAATGTATTTCTCATTGTGATACATTTTTGAAATAAGACAATAGGAAAATCCTAACATCAACAACGTGTTCTATTGATTTATCGTGCAGGGTGTCAACATTGCTCTCTGTGGAATTTCTTTCATGCGATATTTTTGAAAAAAGAAAACCGGGAAATCCAAGCATCAACTACTTGTTCTATAAATAAATATCGCAACTGTTTCCAAATCACGAAACTGTAAATATCATTTCCTTCTTGATCACTTCCTTTCTGATTTCTAGCAGCCTGACCAATCATAAATCAAAATTGATATTTGGGGGCAGATATTACTGTTGTGGCATAAATACGAAGCCCCGAACCAAATTGAAATATACTCGTCCCTACAATGTTTTTATACTTTCTCACAATCGGCCTGTTTGATTTTGGAAACAAAGAAGCTGATTAATTAAACCGAATAGTAACAATTATGGTTTTTTTTTTTTTTTGCTATTTGTCTTTAAAAAAAACTATGATTCACATTTCTGTTATCGCTAATTCACTTCCTCACGGTTGAAGCCTTTTTATTAAAAAAAAAAATAAGGGAAAATGACAAAAACAAGAACCACGAACGTTTTCCACACCGTTATCAGTACAGAATTCACAAAATCATGTTGTGTCTGCTTGCCGACTGCGCAGGAGCGCTGTAGTAGCGGACAGGGGCAGCCAAAATTCACCCTGATTGGCCGGCACCCCTTGACATGAGATCTTTAATGTCAGTTCATATCATAACGTCTTTTATACTCTTCTGTGACCAGACACCTGCCCTGCATTCCCCTGCATCTCACTGAGAATAGTTTGTGTCATGCCACCATCGAATCGATGCATCCCTCTTTCTCTCTGGCTTACTCTCTGCCAACCAGTTGGCCTGGGCTTTGATCAAATTATTATTTTACAACTTGCGTTATTTATTTTCAGGATGTTCAAATAGAAAAAGAGCGTTCTGTCTACAACACATCCGGTGGCTGCACTGCTTTGGTGGTCCTGTGCGTGTTAGGGAAGCTTTATGTGGGCAACGCAGGTGACAGCAGGTGAGACGACGCGCATCAAATTCAAATATTAAAATGTTTTATTTGAGTGCATTAAACACTAGCTTAACTGGTACGATCAAACAAAGCTACTTTCAATGTTAACCATTACATTTAGACAATAGGTATACTGTAGACCTCCAGGGTACGGCATCCCCTCCTTTTTTTGGGTCCCTCACTACAAAATTTTTCCCTATCACAGTGTTCTCGTTGGCCTGCGTCCTAGACGCATCATTTTGGCTGGGGACGCATTGGGTCAAATCATCTCATCTCATCAGCCGTACCGCTTATCCTCATTAGGGTCGCGGGGGGGCTGGAGCCCATCCCAGCCATCTCCGGGCAGTGGGCAGGGGACACCCTGAACTGGTTGCCAGCCAATCGCAGTGGGTCAAATCAACGTGCGTCAACGCAACGTTTTTGACACCAAATTGTCATTATCACCCGATTACTTTTTTTTTTTTTTTTAACAAAGATTTACCGCACTCCAAACTTTTCGTCAGGCAGATCCGCCATTGTTGTTTTGGTCTCGTGCCGATCTCGGCAAACAAGATCTCGTTGCTTCGAGATGACGTCATTGTTGTGGCGGTTGTCGAGTGAAAGAGAAGTATGCCTCCGAAAAAACAGTTGGTATTAGGTGCAAATCAACAAAAAATTGGTAATTTCTTCAGTGTCGGTAAGAAGTCGAAACATAACACAGAAAGTGGTAATAACGGCAATAATTCCGGCTCGAAAAAACGGCGGAGAAATTCTTCAGAAGACCGCGAAGGCAAGGAAAACATGTGTTTTGAAGCGAACGATTCGACAAAAGAAAGTAAACAAAAGAATACTCCGAGCAAGAAAAGGACTTTTCTGCCAAAATGGACTCATTTATATTCCTGGTTACGCTATGAGGAGGATGATAATGGATTGGACCTTGATAAGGCATTACAACTATGGCGGGACAGCAAACCACAAAGAATATATGAACTGAAAAATTTGAAGTGATAACTGCTTTGTATTACCAATTAAATGTGATGATTAAAACTGCAAGAATATATAAATCAGCAATATTATTTTGTATAGTGTACAGATTTTTCAGTTCACAATATTGAAGTGATAACTGCTTTGTATTACCAATTAACTGTGATGATTAAAACTGAATGAATCTATAGATTTATATATTTGTCGCCGATTTATAATTTCAACCCCGATAACACTAAATTTTGGGGACTCATAGATCTCTGTTGGGACCCATAGGTTTTTGAGCATGCGAGTCCCTGGGACCCATCACTTTTCAGAGGTAAAATGAACACTGCTATCATACAACATTGACAATAAATTATTTCCTGTACCCAAAAAAGTAACAAGATACAAACTGCGTTGTTTGTGCATATGATTAGATACGCCTCTAAGATGCCTGTCTGCTATTGGTCGACATCATATATGATGCCTGTCTGCTATTGGTTTGCATGATTGCTTCACTAAGAGGTCAATATGTTATCGTCTGAACTCCTTCCCATATGCCCGATTTCTCTCTCCATTCAGTTAAGAATCTCATGTAATATACTTAATTTGTTGAGCTCACGAGACTTGCAGTGACGCTAATGCTTGAAGCAAGAAGATAACAACAGTGGGAACAAAGTTTGAGATAATGAGGAAATACGAAGGAGGCATGCGCATCGTTACCCTCACTGAGGAATATGCAGAAAAATATTGATCTGGACCAATATTACCAATAAGGAAGTGATTGAAGCGAGGAAATTTGAGGAAATTATAATCTTTGCTCGTGGAGGTTTTAGAATTTGTTTTAACTCAATAAACCCCACCCCCACCCCCGCTGCATCCACCAACGAACTCCACTGTACCAGCTAATGTCATGTCAAAGTTAAATATAAAGTCATTTTCCTTTACTTGTAAACATACATTATACTGTAAAAAATAAAATACATGCATATTACATACATTACTTACAATACTATTTCGTTATTTTAATGTTAGGGTAACAGGGTTTCATAATTCATGAGCTAATTTCTGTAGCTTTCCATCCCCCACTATACAGCAATGTTACTTTGACTCTCACTTCAGAACACATGTCCTATTCCGATAGTCTATTGTACGTCTAGAACTGGGTGGTGTTTAGCCCATCCAACACGGGTCAAATTTAGCTAAAAAAAAACGGTATTGTTGTGTTTACTTCATCTAATGTTAGTCCACCAAAAGCGCAAAACACTAATTTCAACCAAGTAAAAACAGTCTTATTGAGGTTCTTTCAACCCGACTTTGTTGGAGCCTGTTAAAATGCCAGATAAGAATCTGTCTTCATGTCCAGGCTGGCAAGCCGTGACGCATACTTTTCCATCTCAGAGCTGTCATCGTACGAGGCAGCCAGGTCATCCCCATGTCCAGAGAGTTCACGCCGGAGTCGGAGCGACAGCGACTGCAGTTCCTGGTCGGAAAAACACCTCGCCGTCTCCAGTCCCAAATGCCTCGTCCCTCTACACCAAAGTATTATTAGAACAATGACATTTGATTGACTCTCTTACCGACAGGCTTACATGCAGCCCCACTTACTAGGAAACGAGTTTACGCATCTGGAGTTCCCGAGGAGAGTTCAGAGGAAGGAGGTCGGGAAGAGGATGCTGTACCGGGACTTCACCATGTCAGGATGGTGAGTTTTGTCTGAAAAAAGGCAAGAAAAATCAACCCATGCTGACTTGCTAATCTGGAAACAATTCACAAGAGTTTTATTTTTCTGTAGTTGATACGTTTAGTTTAACAGACACTCGTGATAAGAAGAGAAGACAGCAAATAATTTCGAGTTTTTAGGGTGAATAACGGAGGAAGGATCGTGCGACATTTTAAGAAGCACAATATCCAGCCAGTTCTAAAGTTCTCCCCGGAGCCCTTTTGTATTCAGACTCTCCAAAGATGCACAAAGTAAACCAACCGTAAAAGGGTGTGGAAATCAGGGAACAGTAACTTAATTCGCCTCGTGGGAGAAGACCAACCGCACGGATCCAAACAGTGACCACGAATAGAACAACCATGGAATTTTAAGTACAGCATTCTCCTTTGCAAGTATTAAATATCAACATACAACAGTGTTGGCATTAAAAGTACCACCTGGGAATGCAAAGCGCTTGTTGGTTACAAGTTTTCAATGATCAAAATAGAAAAACCTCGGCTTTACAAGCATTGTCAAGGAATACAAAGTGTTCAATGGTCAAAATGGAACAAACTCCGCATTACAAGTAGCGTCCGGTGGGGTTGCACGATTAACCGAAATCCGATCCATATCGCGATGTGACTTATTGCGATTGTGTGATCGCAAGACACTGCAGTTGTAGCCATGTGTGAGCGGACGGCACCTATAACAAAACTCCCTAGAAGAGGCCGCTGTTTTCTTTTTACACAACTAGCACAAAAAAAGTACTTTTCATGTTTGTTTGTTATTGCTGAAGCGTGCAGCCCTACCGTCCAGTTATGTAATGCACGTTCAATGGTCAAAAACTTTGGATTTATCATTTACTTTTAGGAATGCAAAGTGCTTCTTTGTTGTCAGTTGTCAATGATCATAATAGAACAACCTTGGCATTTCAAGTACTGTCAAGGAATGCAAAGGGCTTCTTTGTTGCAAGTGGTGATTGAAATGGAACGCAGGCTTCGTACGGGTGTTTGAAATTTTTGAAAATAAATCTTGTGTTTTCAAGGATTGATAGTGCTTGAATTTTGGGTGAAGTGTTTGTAATTGCTTGGAATTGTTGCCGGCTTAGAAATGAAGCCAACACTATTCTGGCAGCTTTGCGTTGCCATTGCATTTCTTCTCCCCTTGTGATTAATGGCAGTTGGCATTAGTTTGAATGACATTATCCTATGAAGCATCATCACCCCTAAGGGTGAGCTCAAGAGGACAGATGCACGCTACTCCTAAGCAGTGCATTTTGAAATGTGTATCAGTGAAATAATGTAAAAATCACGTCTAGATTAATGTACAGGCAAGATTAAAAGTCACATATGTAAATGGAAGATATAGTTGTGGCTCTGCAAAATACAGGATTCATATCAGATGTATTCTTTTATGGTACTGTAGGAAAAATTGGTTTTGAAAGCCTTTAAAAAGTGCTTGAATTTGGCCATGAAAAACAACCTCTGAATCACAAGTACTGTCCAGAAAGGAGCGTTTAATGATCAATACAGAACAACCCCGGCATTCCAAACACCGTCCCGGAATGTAAGGTGCGTCTTTGTTGCGAGCATTCAATGATCAAAATACAACAACCCTGGCATTTCAAGTACCGTCCGGGAATTCAAAGGGCTTCCTTGTTACAAGCGTTCAGCGGTCACATTAACAATGTAACACTGATTTTCCACAAATGAATGATAAAAGTAAAAAGGGCATCTTATCGGCAGCAAATACATTTCAAACATCCAAGCTTGGTCGGAGTTGATCTCAGGTCAGAGTGTTAATCTCGGGCCATGCCAGCAGCTTGCCGGGTTCAATCCAGGCTGTGGCTTCTGCTCTGCGTGGGCGAACAAATGGAAAGTCGGCAGAGGCCGGGCTTAGCCGGAGAACGTGCGACCCTGAGGATGTTTGTCTCTAGTCGGTTCTCGCACCGATGTCCTGGTTCCAGTACTCGTGTAACATCTCCGTCATTGTGATAGCACATTCTCGGTTAATGAGTCTCTGGCCCCGGTCTGTAATAAATTATAGTGACATAAAAAAATACATGCTTTATTTAAATAATACACCATTGTACTTATTATTTCAATGTACTGTAGGTTTAGAAATTTGTAATTATATTACACAACTTGAGGAAACTAACATAAATCTAGCCAAATGTGATGGTTGCTAAGTCAATCAGGCATGCGTTCACTTTTTCCCATTATTTCCTTCTCTAGCCTTTTGTGTTATCTATTTTGCTGCAGGCTATGGCTGGCTGCTATTGTTAGCTGCTCCACCTGTGTCCTTTGGTGTCACTTGCCTTCTACAGTGTATCCCTTGATTTAGACTTTTTGTCTCCAATGTTTCCTTCTCTAGCCACTTATGTCGTTAAATGTAGTGAGTGAGGTTCCCAATGCTTGCTTTTGCAATATTTTACTTGCTTTCTCTCTGTTGGCTCTTTTCAGCTGCTTCAGGTGTTTTCCACTCCCTGTGTCTTTCATTGTTCCTCAAGGGTATTAACAGCAGCTTTCATGTCTTGTTGCTGGCTGAGATTCATCCATGCTCATGAACAAAATAGGGAAGTAAGCTCCATTCTAAGTTACAACAACCTCTAGTGGGGAATTATTACACACTGTCACTATAAGAGTCATCCATCCATCTAATCACGCTCAGGGTTTTCTAATATACTTGCTGTTTTTTTCCCCATAGAAGCATCAGAACCCAGATTAGAGTGTAATGCCATACTCTACTGTTATAGGTGCTTGGATGCCTGTTAAATCGGTGTCCGCCATCGCTAACTGGGGATTTCTCTGAATTAACGACAGAGAAACCTCGGCGCTGTAAACGTTTATTGTCGTGGAGGTATAATTGTCTGGAATTGGTTTTGTTTCAAGAGTTAGGGTTTAATGAGTGCCTCAAAACCACAAACTTTACCTGATCTCGATGTCTGTACCAAAAAATAGTGATCAAATGATGACTCTCTTAGCTCTTTAAACAATTCAATTTATAATGAAAAGCCACAGTAAAAAACCCAAAACTAACTTTTTTACCCAAAAGTTCTAGCAAAGCACCTAGAGCAATTTGACTGGGTGGGTGGTAGGAATGGGCTGAGCTCTAGACAGGGCAAGCGCACTCCTTCACCTCGCCCAGCACCGTCTGCACTGACAGAGCGCGTGAAAACCGGGGCTTCAACAACTAATCTGACATTGATTATTAAAAACAACTCATTAGATCATCGATTCGGTTTATTATGGGATTCATTGGCCACTGAGTATGTTAAATCAATGCAAATAAGAGTGCACAAAATTCCCTTGTGATACTGAGCATTGTAGTAGCACTTTGGTTCGGCAGGGGGCGCCAAGATTTTCTTAAGCATGTTATATATTGTTATTGTATGGAAATGTTTATCATATTCAAAGATTTAACCCAAAAAACAAGTTTGTTGACGATATTTTGAGACCGTTCATTATTGATATATATTTTTGTGGATAGAAACAAAATGACGCACATAAAATGAAATCCAGTGCTATTTAATTTTCGTTTTGTTTGATAAGTCCAAATAAAATATGATCTTTGGATAAGGTAGTAGGAAAAGAGTATCTTACATATCTGCAGATGTATAGCTTATGTATTCTTGTTTATCGTCAAGGTAATTGACAAAACCTTGGATTTTGTTAGTGTTTTATATTATAGAATATTGAGTTCAATATTTGAATGAAGAAGAGGAAATTACAAATTGCAGGGATCAGAATTTTCCGCGGATCCGCGGATTTCCGCTGTTTTTGAACCCCAAAGGCATTCCGACTTTTTCACTTTTTCTCTTGCGTAGCAAACATTCAAAATCCGACTGTCTCACTCTTTCCTTTATTGCTCTGGCGCACCCTGGCGGCCGTTAGAAAAATTGGGTGGCGCTCCGCCCTGCTTTATTCCTGGACCCTGGCTATTTCAGCTGAAAATGAAAATCTCCATTCTGATCCCTGAAATTGTCTTTAAGAAATACAATCATCGATTAATCAACAAAATAATCGACCGATTCATTGATTATGAAAATAATCTTTGGTTGCAGCACGAGTCAATATGTTGGTATTCTCGTTTGCAGAATTTTGACATTTTTACAAAATGACTTTGCTTGCACCTTGTTTTGGACACAAATTGCATTTAGAATATGCCTCGTCAGGAGACTAATTTAAAGTCATATATTGATATAGGACACAGGCTCTGGCATTATTGTTACTTGTTAGGTTTAATCAAATAATCACACAGTGAAATGTACTGAAGAATTAGCTTTTGTCTGTTGAATTTGGTTTTAAAAGATGGTGTGTCTCTCTAATAAATCCAAATAGTTCTGCTTTTATGGCACTTTGAGTCAAAACGGTTCCCGACCCCTGCCGTTGCTGCCGTAGCTGAGGATGGAAAAATGCAGGATTGCCAGGCAGAGAAGGTGAAACAAAATGTTCTCAGAGGTTTTTCCCGCAGCCGCTCCGAAGCTTCTCAATTATTCATCGAATCGGCACTGGGCCCAAAAACCGCATGCGTCGAACTGCGCCCCTCTTCCCCGTTTCAGCGTCGTAAATCCCGCCCGAGTGGGGAACGGTTTGCATTTCCTCGGGGGACTGCAAATGTTTTTTAAGAAAATAAACATATACATGTATAAACAGGGTTTCAAAAGGGTGTACGGTTGAGTTTTTGTTTCTTCGAAAATGGATTCAAGTTGTATGATGCAAGGGAATAGAAAATGTTGCTTTTAGAGTAGGGGTGGGCAAACCTTTTCAGCCGTATTCAGTTCAAAACAATTTGACGAAGGATCGGAACTGAAGGATATGATTAATTGATATGATATAGATATATATACACTTTGGCAACTTCATCAACTAGATTTTGACACTCTGACTGAACGAAAAGTAATACATTATGCCTTTTTAAGCACTACATTTGAAAAAAAAAAACTTGAAAAAAAACAAGAATTAATTTCTGTATCGCTTTTGAAGTCAATGAAGACCTCCCAAAGCGCTTTACAATGTGCTTCACACTTACCCATTCGCACACACACAGAGCCAAATTCAGCTTTTGCATGGCATATGATAAATATCTTTATCTATGAAATGAATAGATGATAACCATATTAAAAATGACATTTACAGGATTTGACTGTAGACAATGTTTTATGAAAAGTACGTTTTTGGACGGCTGTGTGGTTAGCCCGCAGCGCCACGATGCAGGGGTTCAGAGTTCAAGTCCAGCTGCAGCAACCTCCTTGTGTGGAGTTTGCATGCTCTCCCCGTGCTTGTGTGGATTTCCTCCGGGCACTCCAGTTTCCCCCCACATTCCAAAAACATGCATGTCAGGTGAATTGACCGGTCCAAATTGTCCCTAGGTGTGAACGAGCGAGTGAGTTGTCCGTCTCTGTGTTTGGCTGGCAACCAGTTCAGGGTGTCCCCTGCCCACTGCTTTAAGGTAGTTGGTGGGATGGGCTCCAGCACCCCCGTGACCCTACTGAGGATAAGCGGTGCAGATGATGGATGAATGATCATTGGGAGGGTGTGGCCACAAAGAGGAAGGACACTGGGGATAAAACTGGCACCAAAACAATTGGCAATACCTATATATTATTCCTTGTTCAGGCACTAAATTCAAAACCGTTCAAAATGCAAACTTATTTCATTTGGCATTTTATAAATCTGGATGAATAAAACGATGACCTGACAAAATGATTACAAATACAGAAAATTGCACTCAGGATGGTGGCACAGGTAAGCACTCCCTGCATGGCTTGTTAGTTGCACCCCTGCTGGTGTCAAAATACCTTTTTAAAAGGCTTTCCCTGAGCCCTATTTTTTTTTATCTCTTAGGTAAGGAAAGCATGTGTGGTAATCACAGAACAGCAAAATGATTGGCCGATATTGACAATCTTGTTAACGATGGATAATAGTCAAAATAACCAACTGGCATTCTATACTGGTGTCCAATATTCAAGATTCGTACAGGTGCTTGAAATCCTTGAAAATGCTTGCAATTGTTGTGTTTTCAATTATTGAAAAGTGCTTGAAATGTTGGTGACTTGCTGGTAAATACTTGAGATTCTTGCCATGTTTCTTAGCCTAGGGTTAGGTGCTAGGCTTTGGCCTTTAAATAGGTTTCAAATAGAACCTCTTAATTGTCATTACACAGGTTCTCCTGAAATTCAAAGCTGCACCATATACTGCACATATAATTTAAAAGTAAGAGTTTCAAACCTGTTATTTCAAAATGAGATTGCGGCTGGGTTTAGAAACTAAGATTAAGGCTCCTTATTAGGGTATTGAACTGAATTTAGGATTCTGAAATAGGGTTGGGGTTTGGATTTACAGCTAGTTAGGTGTAGGGTTAGGAACTGGGGTTTGAGCTCCATTTTGCGGTTCTAAACTGAATCCAAGGTTCCAGAATAGGTTTAAAGCTCTTAGTTGCAATTCGAAACACGGTTTGGGCTGAACGTTAGTGTTCTTAACCGATTTTAAGGCTGTCAAGCAGAATGTCGTTTTCCCACCCCTCTTTTAGAGAAAACGTCCTACCTTCTTTTTATAGGGCCTATAAAACCATCGAAGACGGCGACTTGAAGTTTCCTCTCATCTACGGCGAGGGGAAGAAGGTGAGCCGGACTCGCGTAGCGTCGCAAAGTTAGTCTTTCTCGGTTGACGAGTGCGTCTACGTTGCGTTTGTGTGCTCAGGCTCGGGTGCTCGCAACCATCGGCGTGACCAGAGGTCTCGGGGACCACAATCTCAAAGTACACGACTCTGACATCTACATCAAGCCTTTCCTCTCTTGCTGTCCTGAGGTAATTAAATAAGATTCCCTCGATTTTGGTCGTCGGTCTGTTCCATAACTGCCCGCCGAGTAGGAACTACCACACATATAGCCCATCCAAGTTGCAAATTAGCTTGATGGCTTGCTAAATAGCCAGAAAAGGTAAAGGGGTCAAAAAAAAATGAAAGAGCTAGCTAAAAGATTAAAAAGTCATCCAAATTGCCAGCTGGAAAGGAGGCCAAAATTTTGCTCGATAACTAACAGAAGATGTAAAATGTTAGCTAGATAGCTCACTAAGTAGCTAAAAAGGTAGAAGGATAGCTATCGTCGAAGGTAAAGTATAAAAAAGAAGCTAGCTAAGAAGTAAAAAATACATCTCGTCAGATAAAGCTTAAAACAAAGCTTTTTGGCAAAAAAGGCCAAAATTTAGCTTATAACCAGCAAAAATGTAACCTGTTAGCTAGATAGCACGGAAACATTTTTTCTTTTTAATGAAGCTAGCTCCGGGTGGCTACACGTTAGCGTCCGGGGTGCTAAATGTGAGCCACGTTTTCGCAAAACACAGCAACTGCGTTCCCTGTGAGCTTCGATGTTTTCCACCAGCACTCGTTGGGCTTCAGCGTCGCTATACAGAGACACGAAAGCCAAGGGAATCAGAGAGGAGACGGACTCGCTAACACGAGGTGGTTATCCCTGGACACAAAGAAAAAGATTTCCATCTGCCGCAGGGATGTCGAACTTTTGGACTGACTCTCTCGCAAAATGGTTCAAAGCTAGCTAGCTACGTAGCTAAAAAGGTAGCCAGCGAGCTAGCTAATAAAACTGCACATTTTTGACTTATTTGCGTTAATAGAATTTACATTTTTTTTGTATTTCCTATAAAAAAAAATATCTTTTTTTTTTTTTTTTTTTTTGTCCATGGAGCCCATGAACTGAAATTGAAATATTGGAATTTCTAATAAAAAAACTTAACATGGTAATAAGATCATAACATGATAATTATTAAGAATAGAATAGAATATACCTTTATTGTCATTGTTACAAAATGGGTTAACATATTGTGACAACGAAATTGGGCATGACACTCCAGTTTTACACATTCACAGTAAGGTATGAGCCAAGAAGATAAAGGAACAGAGAACATAAGGTTATAAAACAAGGGGGATAAGGCTATAGTTATAATTTACATGGTATTTACACAAGAAATGTCGGCATGTGGGATGTTACAGTGTTATCGTGATACCGTTGGCATCGTAAGGGTTGTGCAATATTGCACATTGTGCAATTATTAAGGGTTTAATAGTCAACCATTCGAAAACATAATTTTACTAGGCATTCATAATGACCCAGCACTGGCGAGCCATTTTCAAAACAGGTCTCCAGGCACCTCAACTGTCCTTCGGGGGCACCACATCAGACCCCTGCTATAGCTTAACACAAGGCACAAAGCACTGTGGGATTTTTAGTTTAGAGACTGATAATACACACAAACTGCTTTACTCACTATATATATATATATATATATATATATAATTAGTGGATGCAACCATTGTATCTGTCCATGTATAGTGTAAGTCTATACTTCTGGAGAACCACACAAGTACACTGAGTGAGAGCAAACACAAATGGTATTTTATTGATTTTGTTGAGTGACATGAATTAAATCAAATTTCACGTTTATGGCTATTGCTAACAAAAGACTATTCCTGGTTGGCCCAGAATTTATATATTTTATATATATAAAGAATCTGGTTATTTTCAAAGTCCTGGGAGGTGATAAATGGATGAAATAAAATGTATGATTATAATAGTTGGGCTTGTTTGGCAATGAGTTGCACCTAGCAAAGCTAACCCCAACTAACTCATTAATCGGAAAGAAATCATCAGTCAAAGGGCAATATGGCAGATTTTCCTAAGTGTGAACTCTTGCGACAACGCTTCCTCAGGTGAAAGTTTACCCGTTGGCGCAGTTCCAACACGACTCTGACGACGTCCTGGTCGTGGGAAGCGACGGGCTGTGGGACGTCCTGAGCAACCAGGAAGTGGCGGAGGCTGTCACCTGCTTCCTGTCTAACTGCCACCCCGACAACAGACACAGGCCAGTACAATTTTCCATCGCGTCTAGTTTGACTTGTCTATATGCGGGGCTCGTACAGGTGCTTGAAATTCCTGAATTAAGGTTGGCTGAAGTGCTTGTAAATGCTTGAAATGGTTGCCACGTTTGTTAACACCAATTTGTCTGTCTCTGGTGGCTTTTTTTTTGCCCTTGCGTTACGGCATTTTGCTATGAAGCGTGGTCCCTATTGAAGGGTATTACCCAATAGAAATAGGGCATTACGAGAGGTGTACCTCAGGATACGACATGAATCAGTTCTCAAGTGGATATCGCAAAGTGAAATTTTCGCATAGCGTGGCAATAGAAGTCTATTGTAATCAATATTGCATTCAAAAGCCTTGCTACCCAAGGTAAAAACATTAACAAAATAGTTTATAATATGTACTACATGTCACTTTATGATTAGATACCATTAGAAATACATAGGAGATGAAATTATATTTCCCTTTGGTGTGACTTGAGCCGGTTGAGTCGCGAGTGGATGCCAAGATGGGAAGAGACGGCCGATTCAAATTTCAACTGCTGTAAAAAACTCAATGCGGTTAGAAGACTGTTGTTTTAATTGCCCTCTTATTTTTAATAATCTTCCTTATCATTGATTGATTGGTAACACCTATGCAACATAGCCATTTGTCTTTTGTTTCTCTGTATTAATAATCACGTGCTTTGCTTCCCTGGTCATCATTTTTGCTTCTATTTGGCATCATCGAAAGACTTGAGTACCATAGAAACGTTGACTTGAAAAGTCTTTACATAGCACACAAGATTATTAACTGAATGAAGAGAGAAAAAGGCATTGTGGGAGGAAATTCAGTCAATAGTATTTTAGCATTTTCATGATTCTGTGACACTAACCAATAGCAGAACATCATTTTATCTGACAGGGGTCGTAGAGTGGAAACTCCTCATACGGACCAACACCATAAAGTGAAAACTTTATAAGGTGGGGTCGCAGTATCCCAGGGAAGCCTACCTTACAGGACTGTAACATAACGGCAGTCGAATGGCCTCAATCAGGATTCGGTCCATTTTTTTAAGAACAGCCGAATCACACAAAAAATACCGTGTTGACTGCTTTTTTTGTCATCACATCAGGTACACGATGGCCGCCCAGGACTTGGTCATGCGTGCTCGTGGCGTGCTCAAAGACGGCGGCTGGAGGATCTCAGGGGACAGGTTGGGATCCGGGGACGACATTTCAGTCTTTGTGGTCCCCCTGGCGCATTGTGAGACGCTCTACTGAAGATGGAAACCGCGCACCAACACATTGGGACCCCGGGACGCAATGAGCTTTGGGACAAAATCAGAGGTTTGCCCAAACTTTTCCTAAAAGGACTTTTAATCATTTTTAGGAGCTTTTTATAGAGTGGTTGGACTCTCATGCAAGCCAGTTAAAAAGTAAGGGCTAAGGGTTAGGATCTTTATTTAATTCCACTCTACATGTTTGAACCATCAAACGCTTGGATCAGGAATAGAAAAAGCTGATTGGGTTGTAAGGCAAATCGAAACCATTCCTTCTTTCATTTGAAGATGTTAAGTTGGTCTGTTGACGGAGTTGGTTTGAAAAGGTTCGTAAGGCCATGATATACTGTCCATTCAGTAATCGTGTGTTTGCCCTCCTAAAAGGATTGCTTTGGCATCAGCAATACGAAAAGACATTCAATGGGAAATGTTAATCTCCAGTGGGATTGTTCACCGTCTGACCATGTCTAAGACGTTTATATTATCCAGTAGTACTCTGAATATTTTTCATGTATGTAAATAAGTTGCCAATGTCTTTTTTGTAGAAAAAAAAACAAACTGGTCTGTGCAGCCCTTCGAGACTCCTTGTGATTAAAGGCTATACAAATAAACATGACTTTTAGCCGTGAAAGTTATATCCAAAAAGAAAGAGGGGGATTATAATTACAAAAGTCGATTGAAAGTATTTTCTTTGGAAATCAGGTGAGCGCAACCTTTTTTGCTACTGATTAGCACAAAATTCAGTTTGTACGTTACAGATGTATATCAATGTTATTACTATGGTATTATGTCATTGTTAGTAGTTTTAAAGTGGGCTAAAATGGTGAACGGTTGGGATTTCCTAAAATATCACAATACACGTCATTGAAGTATTTTGGGAACCTGTCTGTTGGGTGGTTTTTAGAGGGTTACCTGGTACGTGCGGGCTGCTCGTGGGTGACCCCCGGTCTACCCTATAAAAGTCAACGAGCTTTTGAATCATGTTGCAACGGCGAGCATTCATTGTTCTTTCTGATCCAGTGCGAGACAATTTTGAGGGATATACAAAGCTTTACACAATCTGTCATAATCATCCACCTGTCAAACAATCAAAGAGCAATGCGATTGATACGAGTCTGATCCCGTCATAAAAATGTCCAAAAAAGCAATTCATTTATGGTTTATGACCAACTCATTTGCATAAATAACAGTTCACAAATCTTTACTGATAAAATCATTTCAGGAATACCTCACATTTAAGGAATGCATGCAAAAATAACTGTCATAAATCATTATTCCATTCCCCGTTTGCATAAATGAATACATAAACCAGTCATAAAAGCTAATTGTATTGTTCTTGACGGTCGGTTGACAAGTGGGGGGTTATGAAATGAACCTTGACAGGTTTATGGCCATTTGGACAATTGTATTTCTATTGTGCTTTTGCTAATAGATTTGTAAAATCTGTTTCATATTTCTTATTGAGAATTGCTTAATATTGATTTAAGAAACTGCTACCAGAGCATCAATTGGGCTCTTGGGACGATGCGTTTGAATTACAGTAAGTTTGTTTTACACGGGCGGCCACGTTGACGGCAAAGAATATTCCTTTCAGTGTGAGCAACTGGGTCCTAATGTTGACCACAACATAGACTCTTGAAGTCACATTTGATTTTAAAACGTTTTTGATGGATGAGTATTGTCTTGCTTACAACAGTAAGCGTAGCTGTATGTACCGTAACTGAAAAAAGGCAAAGATGACGTGTTCGTCAGCGGGAGCCTGGAAGGCCATCTGCTCTCCGCCCCCTGCCGCTAGATGCGCATGAGCGACAATGCGTTCTACCTGGGCTATTTTTCTTAAACATTGGAATATAATTTTCTTTTTATCTAAAGTGCAAAGAAAACAAAGGAAAAAAAACATTACTTTGATTTTTTCATTATGTGTAAACATTATAAATCTTGTATATTGTAGTAAAATAGGAACGCCCAAGAATTTGATTTTGCAAAGATACAGTCCTGAATTCTGTTCAGTGGTGGCGCCTGTAGTGCTTTTCACCATCCCGCAGGTGTCAGTATATACAGTGTTCGTACACCTTTTTGATGGACAAATTTGAGCACGTTTTAAGGATTTTCAAAGCCAATTTCATTTTTTCTAGCTACCATTAAATGAAAAAAAAAATCCTGCACAAATAAAAAAAAAAAATGGGAGCCTAAACTTTAGCTCCTAACCTTATTTCAGTACCCTAAAATTGATATAAAACCCTAACTTGGACCCCAAACCCTAGTATCTAAACCCATTTTGAAAACCCTACATTGCGTTTAGAACACAAATAAGGAGCTCAAATTCTAGTTCCCAACCCTACACCTCCCTTTAGCTTTAACTCCCGCTCCGACTTCAAAACCCTAAATTCAGTTTGATACCCTAATGAGTTGCCAAGACCTTAGTTTCTAATCTGACCCCGATCATAAATTGGAACCATTAATGACGTTTAAAACCCAAGCTCCTAAGCTTATAGTCCAACACCTAACCTAAGAAACATGTTAACTATTTCAAGCATTTACAAGCGCTTCATCCAAAATACAATCACTTTTCAAACAATCGAAAACATTAAAAGTCAAGCACACAAACAATCCATGTATTTAGTAACAGTGCCACACGAAATAGTTTTGGGCAACTACTCGCTCACCTCTTACACATCAAATGATTAGCATAAACTATTGATGGTTTTTTTGCCTGCCCAGCTCAATAAAAGTACGACAAATAGGTTCATTTGGTTCTACTTTTTTAACTCAGTCTTTCATAAAAATATTTATTTTCATTAAGATTGTTTAGTTCATTGTACTTGCAGGAAGGGCAATCATGTGGTTCGGTCTTGAGAGGGTCCGGTTCTAATCTGAGGGGACAGAAGCCCCCCTGAAGATGCCTACGTGACCTCCGCCGGCAGGCCGCAGGGCGAGTGAGGACGCGGCAGCCGTCACATGCTAACGCTGTCCAGATTTAGCATAATAATCAGATTATTACGCCAACAGCTGCACGCAAACACCGTCTCGCGGCTGCCCTCGCTTGACTGCGCCCGCTGCCTCGTCACACGGGGATTATTTTCTACGGCGGAGGAAATGCGCCTGTCAGACTAGACATTTTAGGTGCTGAGGTCATTCATAATTTTCCCCTCGGCATTGTTTTGGTGAACATCTTCAAATCAGAATTGAGTAAAATAAATGTGATTGTTTGTAAATCCCAGCTATTCCTGGTGTGCGTGTGGCCATCATAAGACAATGTCAGTCTGCATGTGCAGCGCCAGCTCTTGAACACAAATAATTCTCGTTTATGTCATGAAATCACCCATGAACGTTTCTAATGCCTAACTGCTTATCCACGAGTGCAAAACATGACCACCAGGAGGCAATATTATTCTCATTTTGAAAGGATGTTTCTTATGCTACACTTCAACCAGTTTGAGAAGGAAGCTGAAGAGTCATTCTTTAGGTAAATATTTGGTGATCCTTTTTAGCTTTTCTAAAAAATGATACTTAAGCACAACAGGTAAGTACATCACCTAAGAATGTGTGACTCGTTGGTCATTGAACAATTTAGCTCACACTAAAACACAATTCAATTTAAATGTATCACACATATGATCCAAAAAAGGATTTGGCCCACATTAACCAGCTCGGTAGCCTAGATGCTAGGGCGCCCACTCCGAAACTGGGAAAATTTAGTGCATGAAACAGAAGCTTTTACATTGCTTTAATTTAGAGCGTTTCAAAACCAAAGTAGAAAAGTATTACATGTAGATGATTGCACAAATGTATTCATCAATAAGAAAATTTGGGTCTCTAGGACGGGCCCCATTTCTTTAACCCAATGCAGGCTGCGACTTCAGATAGTGACCCACTTCTGATCTAAACTATATTATATAGTAGAGTAATAAGTACTGTAACCAAGTACAGCTCGGCTGTGAAAATGATATTTAAAAAAGCCAAACTGTCCGTGAAGGCAGCAGATGTAGTTTGTGGGGAGCCACGTCATTGGTTTCCACATAGCAACAGCGCCGTTGACCTACATGCCTTCTGCCACGCCAGACGCATTCTGCCCTGCTGCATCAATCACACACTATCCCCCCCTCCCATTTTTTTTTAAACACCCGATGAGAGTTTGAGCCCCCCCATCCTAATATGAAAGTTAAAGGGACAGTGTGCATTCATCAAACCACTAGATGTCACCGTGTTGTGTGACCGAAAACGAGTGCTACAAAGCACTAAGGAGGAACTACGTGGGCTCAAAGTGACCAGACAGACTCTTGTTAATTTTAGAAAGGAAAAATAAGATGCAAGGAAAAAAACAAAACAAATGAAAGAGTAGATTTAAATAAGAAAATTAAAGAATAATTGAGAGTTCATTGAAGACGCAAAAGGGGAAATAAGACTGGAAGACAAAAAGGAAAAGAAAAAGGGACAGTAGATGAGAAGCTACTGCAAGAAATAGAAAATGAAATTAGACAAATGTGAACAAAGAAAAGTGGAAGAGTAAAAATGAAAGAGTAAAAGAGCAAAAAGCATCTCTGATTTATGTCTTATTCCATTTTTTTCTTTTCCCGTGTTTCCAACACAATTTTCCATCTAACTTTATTGATACCCATCCCCCTCCAATATTTTGTCAAAGGCTGGGTAAAATAAACAATAAAGGTGCCTTTCACTTGGCATTCTTCCTTGCGCTACATAGGACTTTTGGTTGCATTACACAATACAGTGACACCCAGTGGCTAAATATTGTATTATGTCCCTTGAAGCTGAGGAACATTTTTATTAACGATTCTTTTTGTGTGTGTGTGTGTGGAACAAACCCTACGAGCTCTAGCGACCCCCAACTCAATTGAGTTAGAGACCCGTTTCAAATTCTTCTCTATAAAAATAAAACAAATGTGAAAACACGGGAGTCCTTTTTTCCAACGGTCAGTGAACGATTTTATTTTGTCCAACGTGATACAGCACTATTTTTACACACACAGGAAAAAAAAAACACGTGTAGGGAATATAGTTGAGGGACAAAAATGACACGGAATAAGCGTTTGAAAATAGAAAAGTTGACGTGTAAGGACTATACCTGGCAATGGCGTGAAAAGGCGGGAAGGGAGCTCTTCTTCCCCGGCAAGGAGCTCGAGGCTAGCACTAGCAAGGCAGTAGCTTGCGCAGTCATCTCCATAGCGGGCACTGTCACAACCCAAACAACAGCACAAACTACTACCTCAGCCAGTACGCGGCCGACAATAGGCGAAAAGAAAGAAAAACCGTCGAAAAATGGACAAAAGAAACGAGAATCGGTCTCCATTTTGAGAGGGAACAGTCACGCAAAGTGATTGCCCTGTGGGGGCTTCCGCGCTTATACGTGGACTAGAAATAAGAAAAAGAAGGGGAAGCTCCGCCCACCTTAAAACAAGGCCCCGCCTCTCTCCGTCCACCTCGTATGACCCATAGAGTGCGCGCGCATTCACGGATGTAGTGGGCGGAGACGAACAAATACGACAGATAAGCTTATACGTAAATAAGAAAGAGGACAGCTCAATAAAGAAATTATTGAATAGATGCAAATTGATAACAATTATATATCTTTAAACAGGAGACACCAGGTTTGAAAATTTTAAATTCTTAAATTTCAGGGATTTTATAACTATTTAATTTAAGCAGCCCTTGTTATATAGTAATACCCCCGTTCTTAGGTCTCTACCCTGAATTATCAAATTACATAAAAATAATAATACGTAATGGAGTAGGTGAACATATTTCTCCACTTTGTTCTGGCTCCTGCAACTTGTTGCCAGGCAGATACCCATCAGGTATATCTGATAATGGCCTCCATGGTCGAATGAAAACAGCACTCCCAGGAACAATGAAAGACTACAGCAGAAATAAGCAGGAAATAATTCATAGAGATAATTGTGATTATCATAATTGTATACTGTTATTATTTAATTATATTGAAAGCTTTCTTTTTAGGGCTTATCTTTTCAGCAGGGAGCACCCAAACAACGATGTAGCCTGCAGACCAGTTCTGAAAATAATTTAACAGTAATGGGTTATTGGAATTTTTAAAAAATATGATTTGGGATCACCACGAGAAATAATTGATATGGCCATTATCTTTAAATACATGATCAATTCTTATAAAAATCGGTTTAAATTTAGCCTATAATTCATACATGTAAATCATTAAGTGCCCGTACAAAAAGTACACGTTTTAGTGAGTGACTGCCCCTATTTTAACCCCGTTGCTAACAATCACAACCTGATAACAAACTGACATTATACAGGGTTTGTACAGCTTTTTCATGGCCAAATTAAAGAACTTTGTAAAGACCTTAAAGCCACTTTTTCTAGTACAATTGAAAAAATAAAGAATACATTATAATATCGTTAATAATAATGATTGACTAATTGCCGTTATCATTAATCATTCCACAACATTAAGAATGCATACCTGCCAACTAGAAGTAAGGTCTTAAACCCAAACCCAACCCGACCTGAAATTATTGTCGGGCCTGAAATGTCAATCGTTAGTTTGGGCTTCACTCTCGCTGCAGCGCCGTTTTTCTTTTTTTGAAATCCTCCAATCTTTAAAATCCTTGCTTCTCAAAAGCTGTTTTTTACTACTTTTCTCTTGCAGAATTGCTTACTGACTGGCAACTGGCTTTTTTAGAAATTCACCTGTCCGCTTCTCTCTGAGCCAGTGCAGTCTTTACAAAAATCCATTCTTCATTGTTATTTATTGTCCCCCTGCTCCTCTCTCGTCAGAAATGTATTGCTGCTGTGGTTAATGGCGCAATTTAATTTCAACCTAAAGTGAACCAGTCAACATGAGGGGCAACCTTAAAAAATGAAAAAAAAAAAAAATTAGATATTCACCCCCTCTCCAATTAAGCAAAATGGAGCAGCAAGAAGTGAAATAAACAACAACAAAAAACACTTCCCTAGATTTTCCATTTTTAGACTAAAGAAATAACAATTTCATATACCTTTTCTCATTTTTTTGAGCTGCATTAATCTATTTGAAGCCTAGTGGGCTGCGGTGTTTTTCTGCACAATTAGGCAAAGCGTGCGTCAAGATTTATTTTTTGTGCTCATTGTCTGGTATCTTATACTGTCTCGCAGCATCATTTTGTTGTTGAAATGTATTCATCACGATCATTAAAAAAAAAAAAAAAAATCTGAAAACCATGCACAGGAAGACAAGGCCTTGGGAGTTCCCACACCCAGCAATGGACAAACGCAGGAACCAAGGACCAAAGAGCCATAATCCAGGAGGGTGTACGAAGCCTAGAAGAGTAAGGCGGGAGGGCGAAAGCAGTAGAGTTCGCTTCCCAGGGAGGCATAGCCCAAATAGGACCAACCCAAGAGAGATCACATGAGATCAATGGCAATTGCAACCGTTCCGCATCTCTTTGCCGCTAAGATCGGTTGATGACACACTGCCGACACCCTCTAACTAGCACAAGTGAGGCTTAAGTGAGAGCCCATTTTGCAAGCTTTGTGGAGAAAAGGGCACCATGGGACACATTATATCAGGATGTAAAGTATCTCTCACCCAAGGCGCCACGATGGGGTGCTCACGGGCCTTGCTCACACCTTGGAGCAGAAGCGAAGCAAGAATTGGCAACCACATGGGAAAACAATGCCCCATGTCCAATGTTTTAGAGAAGCATTACAAGAAGCAACCTACCACATAAGGACAAAACATGGGAACTGAAGATAAACCTGGGGGGGAAGACTGCAATGTCCTTCGGTTGTCGACTGACAGACGACTGTAAGGCCAGATGTGGTAATGTGGTCTGAAGAGGCAAAGAAGATCATTCTCACTGACAGTCCCATGGGAAGAAGGATGCGAGAAGGCATCCAAAAGAAAGAGCCACATATCAGGAGCTCTTGCATGACTCCAGGGGGAAATGATGGCAGGCTTGGTTGTTCCCAGTTGAGGTTGGTTGTAGAGGATTTCCCGCCCAGTCAGGGTAGAGGATGCTCACAGCCATGGGAGTGACAGGGAAGGAAAGTAAAATAGCAGCTTGTGGGATGGGGAGGCAGCAGAAAGAGCTTCTTGCTGGTTTATAGAGCAGGATGGAGGAGCATAGCTGGAAGCCAGGAGGAGATGGGCAGTGGGAGTGTGTCGTGGTTCAGGGTCGAGACACCGATGATCTTGATGACATCAAATTTTCCTGGCCAAAGGTACGTCCACCAAAAGGTAATGAAGTTTAGGCATTTTCGGATGGACAGTATCGTGAACTGTACATTATTTCACCCTTAAAAAATCTTAGTTCTTTTCTGCCCAAAATACAACAAGTGATACTAAACAATTCCAGGCCATTATATTTTTATAAAGTGTTGAAACTTGTACATCACGAGTCTTCACAAAAAAATATCAAATTTTGGGCTGGTCCTGCAAAATTAGGTTAATTGTTCCGATGGCGGCCGGACAAAAATATTTAATTCCCCGTTTGCTTCGGGCGTGGTCCTGTCAACCAAGTTAATTTGTTGAGTTGGGTGTTGGGCTGGACATTTTAGGCTTGATCTTACCTCTTCTACCAACTATATTGATTTAAGTGTCAGACGACCGCCTTTCGCACCTTAAAACGTCTACCACTTCTTTAAAAAAAATCTACTGCTCTATAAAATGTAATCAACAAATCTTGAGTCGAGTATTATAGTCTATGGCTGCTTTAGTTTAGATAAAGGTTTGCCACTTCTGTTTTTGATCAAATACACGTAGTTCTATGATTTGAATTTTCTCGAGACGGATTGTGGTTTGTGCGTCAATATATAGTGTTCTATAATATCTCTGGCTTTTTAATGTCAAATGGTCGGCGCTAGGGTGTGATTATGCTTCACTTGACTACACAATAAGAACTAACGGGAGCTGCTGTTACTTACGAGGAAAGAAGAAATGCAATGGAAAAGCGATGCCACTAGACACAGCAGTGCCAGCGTCATTTTTAAGCACATTTCTTTTTCATCATTTTATGTGTGGTTGAGTCAGACGGCCGAGAAACATTTCAAGCATTTATAAGCACTGCACCAAAAATTCAAGCACTTTTTCAAACCTTGAAAACACAACATTAAAATTCAAGCATTTTCAACGATTTCAAGCACCCATACGAACGCTAAACATAATAATATAGTAACAAATTAAGTATATATTTTAGAAACGCATATCAAATTTGTAGCCCGTTGCGCTTATCAGTAAGAAAAAAAGTAGTTCTCATCTTCAATAAGGTTGCTGACCCCGATTTAGCAATAAAAATCCAATTTAATAGAGGCACAATGATTGTAGAAGTGTCTGTTTTATTTTCAGTACGTACGTCGCTTCACAGATGGCTGGCAAAAGATGACATGGAATGTTGCAGCTCGGATTTGTTGTCTTGCATAAAATCATCGCTGTTGGAAAACAAACCAAAAAAGTGTTCATTTTCAGACAATCACATCTACAGTCTTCTTCTCCTTTCCCATTGGTCGGTTTGTTTATGAGAATGAGGAGGATGGGCCGGCCAACGAGTGACCAATTGTCTATTTCGGCCTCTCAGGTCACTTTGGGTCGCCTCGTGTCACTTGAGTGATGTTTTTTTTTGTGTGTTTGTGCGCGCTCGTAAAGCACCTGGGTCGAGAAGACACATTCAAGATTTCTTTACAAAACCGACCCGAGCTAAGTCAGGAGGCTCCGTTGTGAACTCTGGAGATGGGGGGTTGCATGAAGTCCTTAAAGGGCCCCAGGGCCTCCTTGAGGGCCAAGCTGACCTCTGAGGAGGAGCACGTGATGCACTCCACTAGAGTCGGGTACAAGGCGATGACCTGGGCCCACGTGTTGTCATCCACTGTGGGGGGGGGGCAAAAACAAATTTATAACTAACCAAATCAAATCAAACAAATCATTCCCACAGGCAGATGCAAATGAGTTTTGTTCAAAACTAAGGTCAACAAACATCCTGGAGGCCTTCTTGAGGACACGTTTTTGAAATGTAATCTGCTGGGACGTTAAAAAGAGTTATTTTCTTTATTGATTTGTGACATATTTACCATATTTTCACGATGATAAGGCACACATAAGTCTTAGATTTTCTTCAAATTGTGCGGCACGCCCTATCGTGCGGTGCGCCCTGTGTCTCATGTAAAGCCGCCGACGAAAGGTTGGGCGCCCGCCCCGAGACTGGGAGGTCACGGGTTCCAGCCTTGGTCGAGTCATACCTAAGACTTACAACTTTTTGGGGTAGAATTCAATGTTTTTGTGGGATCATTAACATTACCAAATAATTACGACTTGTTTGCGATCTTCTGTGACTTTTATGCATAATTTGAGGAAGTACTTATGGATGCTACACCATAGTGTCTCGAGCAATTTGAAAGTTATTGTTATTGTCTGGGTGCTTTCCTTTTATGAAACTGTCATTTTTCCATCGGACAAGGACTTCAGTGGCGCAGAAACGTGACTCTGAAAGGGAAGAAAGCGAACCTTTTAATGGAGATTTAGCAAATCGGTTCTAATCAGAGGACGAGGATTTTATCAGGTTTGTTTGAAATGGGTTCCCGGTCAAAATATGTGAGAACACAAACTGTTTTGCACCATCTCAGTTTTTTTTTTTTTTAAGATTTTGTAGTATCTGTATGTTTTACTTTGTAATCAATACTTAAATAAACAACAACGGAAGTCAGTTTTACTTCTGCTGTATTTTTAAATACACACACTTGTATAGTTGTCTTGGCCCTATCGCGCTCTGTAAAGTGGTAAATACAGAAATAGAACCAAGATACAGAGACTGCGCCTTTTAACACAGTGCACCCTATGATTGGAAAAATACTTTATGTAGTCAAGTCTTGCTTATTTGTATAGCCCTTTAATAACAATACGTTTTAAAGAGCTGTACAGATTACAGACTACAACAGAATATCAAAAAAATGTATGGGCTTTGATTGTGATACACACCGTTTTCCGGCTGGGTCTTCTTCAGCGAGTCCATCAAAGTGCTGATGGCCTTAAGGACAAAGATGATCTCCGTCACTTGTTGCCTGAGAAGGGACAAATAAATATTAAGGCATACAGTAGAGGCTACATGCAATTGTGCAATATCAGATTTCATATTTGAATTTTTTTTGTTCTGTTTTTTTGTCAATCAAAGTTAAATCCAGTCATTTTTACTTCTTTGCAATTTGTGTTTTTGTACATGTCTAAAAAGCTAGATGAAGCAGCGGAAACTTTATGAAATGAATAAAGGAAACATTCTAAAAAGCTGAAAAAGTAAGAAATAAACCTACAGAAATCACAAAAAAGAGCCAAATATGGCTTGCAAGCCATATGATCTAATGAAAAGAGCCATAGGTTCCTGACTCTTAATCTAAGTCTTTTTTTAGATAAATAACTATTTTTACACCATTATGGTTCTCTATATCGTACACAAAGGGGGTTTACAAAAACCTCTATTGTCTTTTCAAGGACAACTCTTGTTCGGATGGGTTTGAATACCTGGGCAGTGGGCACCGGCCACTGAGACGCTCGTCCTCCACGTAGCGCTGCAGGACGTCCTGGGACCTTTTGAGGAGCACGGAGAGTGCCATTCGCGAGATAAAGCCTTCCTGTGGCGTGGATGCTTTGTTGCTGAAGGAAAACTGCAGCAGCGTCTCGAAGCACACCTTGGAAAACTCCTCCCTCATGCGCACGTCGATCTCGGCTTCTGCAGATAAAGATCCGTCTTTGGTGAACGATAAGAACCGTCCCTAAACGTGTCCCATCCTCACCTGTGAAGGAAGGCGACTGTGAGTGGATGGAACCTTTATTGAGCATGGCCATGATCCGAGCCACAAAGTCTTTGGGTATGAAATTGGCAAAGGGTAAAATTTCTGAGCTGATCAGCTGCACCACCTGAAAGGACAGATGCAGTCAAACACAAACACTTCCCATCTTGAACGACTGTTACCTACTTCCACGTCGATGGCTTCGTTCTTCTGAAATTCCTGAATGGACAAGTTATCCGGAGGCGAGCTGGAAAGCACATTTAAGGTTTTTAATGCAGCTTTGAATACATTTTTAACTCAACTCCACTGGCCAGATATGGGTTAGGAACCAATGAAGAATAAGGTATTAAAAAAAAAAGGAATGTGCTGTGTTTTCACGACCATAGGGCGTACCGCGTATCTTTTTTCAGACTGATCGTGATGAGTACATTTTGAAATGTATCATATTCTGAATCCCGAGACTTCAAGCATTCCAATGATATGTGGCATGACGTAATTCAGTGAAGACACATATTTGGCTCTTAACAATCTGAGTGACTGACTGATAGCCAGCCAGCCGGAGGGCGGGCGGTCCTTCCGAACGTTAACGGGTTAAGATTCATGTTTTACAATGATTAAAGTGGAAGTGTGTAATAACTATTTTTTTCGTATTATTAAAAAACAGCCTTTATTCATTATTAACTAACTTGTGTAATTTTGTCTAACCTGCTGTTGCAGTTATGGCCTTGAAACCCCGAATCACAGAATTCAGTTAATATCAGGTGTATAAGGCAACTGATAACGAAGGAAAAAACGGGGGCAGCCAACAATTACGGCTAGCCATAGACTGCAGCACAGACGTTAACATGAGTGACTAAAGAAGGAAACAGTGGAACATGTCTGAATCACAGGACTTTGAGATAAGCACATGTTGTGGAAGGTAAATAGCTGTTAAGTGCCAAAACCACAATCTATAGCAAACTGCCTTCACAAAATGGTCATTTGGGCTTCCGTGGTAGCAAGATGGTAGCCAAACACATTGGCTTGTTCAAAGGGCGTCTCAAGTTGTGTAATATAATTACACATTTCTAAATTATGGAGTCATGAGAAAAAAAAGAACGTGTTTAAGATAATTCAAGTGTTTTACTCATTTTGTGAACCAATAGTGGATTAAATAAATGAATGATGCATTTTAGCACCACTAGGAATCGCTAGAACAACTTTGTGTTTTGAAGACGCTTTCGGATGCTGTATGGCACTGCAATGAAGCACTTCACTTTGTTACGGTTGGCCGGTGTTTTTATTTAGTTTGGATCCTGGGCTGCATTTTACGAGGGTGGTTTTGTGTTTCACCGCCGAGAGCATTGCTGGAATAAAGCCTCTCTGAGTACGCGCACACTTTCCTGCTGTGCACACTGGTTTGCACAGCAGTACACTATTTTTTTGCCTACTCAGTAAAAAACAAAACTGGTAAAATGACAAAGCCATCGTACCTTTTGGTGAAAAGAAAGTCCTCGAAGGCGTTGGCCAGCTCGGGCCACATGGTTTCAAACTTCCCAGAGGAGGAGTGCTGGCGGGCCACGGGAAGCCCAATGGAAAGAACCTTGAGCAGGGAGGAGACCGCCAACTTCCAAGTGCTCTCAGACGGGCATGCATACTTCAATCCTAAAGGCATTCGCAGTGTCTGAAGGAGGATGGAGATACAAACGGGATAAGCGTTTGGGATTTAAGCCATGTTGGCAGCTGTTTTTTTTTTAAATGTTTACACAAACACATGACACTTTATAGAGAGGTGAACAAATCAACCATTTTTAAGATACTTGGTACGTGGCAAAGAGCTGAAATTCCGTTCGTTAAGACTTGTGATGCCTCAAATTTTTGCACCAAAACATTTAAATCTAAAAAAAACTGGAATTTCATTTTTGCCTGGCATACAAAATGAACTCAACAAGACTGCCAACAGAAGAGGAGTTCCACCAACCTTACTAAAAAGACATTTTCTCAAAACTTTGTATGTTATTAAAGGTTTTACATCTCAAATACATAAAACTGTTAGAACTGTTTTAATCAAGGCTTAAAACACACTTGTATTCTATAGCATATGAATAACCTATATCTTATGTTGATAATATCTGTATAGCATTTTCCCTCATGTAGGTTTTAGATCAGGTGATGGTGTCATAATAGTCAGTGGTTTGCAATAATCTGTGGTCTGTGCAGCTCTTTGAGACTCTTTGTGATTAGTGGCTATACAAATAAACATGAATTGACTTGACTTTTCCTGGTCTCGCTTTTTTGCGTTTATTTATATTTTTCAGGACGACTTTCTGTTTTCAATATTTTCTAGCCTTAGTTTCTGGCACCATGTATCAAAATAGTGTGAAAATTAGATGAGATCAAAATGTGCGTCATACACAAATAAATACAGTACTCATGCCCCATACACTGATTTTATTTAAACACACCACCTAAATTGCCTGATTCAGTCTAGAAAATCTCACAATGCCCTCCTCCCCACCTCTGATATATCCAATTCACACAGGTCACCCTTTTTGACTTCATAACGATGCATTTCTCCTAAAGGTTAGGCTTTTTTGGTCTTCTAGACAATCACCTTTTTTAGTCCTGGCCCCAAATTAACATTCCTATGCATGTCTAATTAACACAGAAAAGTGTATTTCTTGGCAGTCCTTCTTTCCTGAACATCTGCTGGTGTTTTCTTGAAGATAAAGACCAGTTGCCTTGACGTTTTTGTCCGTCTGCAAAGAACCTTTTTCACAATTCCTAGGCAAATTAACTCTTTGGTTGGACATTGGCTGGAAGCAACTCGGAAAAAAACATGGAAGAACTTTTGAAAATATATAGGATGGATTTGCAGCTGTGAGTGGAAAGCGTTAAACATCTGCGTTCGTAATAACAACGATTTGTTTATTACAGCTTTAGGTGTAACCAGAGTTGACGTTGTGCTTATGTCAGCAGATGGAAAACACCTGCTTTAACTTCACTTACACAATACTTTGCCGTTTAACCCGTTAACATTCTGATAGACTGTTGAGAAGCAAAGACGTGCCTTTGCGATGTCATCGGTCACTGAAATACGTCATGCCGCATATCATTGGAAAGCTTAAACTCTTGGGATTTAAAATATGATACATTTTAAAATGTACTCATGACAGAAACATGACTATCAGTCTGAAACAACATACCCAAAAACTCTAAAGCCGGTATAGCTCACCAATGACGTGCTTAGATAGTCAGCTGATGACTTGATTCTTCGCAAACATGGTTTTGTTATATACACAACAGTCCAGCGAATCCTACCGTGTAAATTATTTACTCCAAAACATACAATAATCCAGACAGAGGGAAAAAAAATCCGCCTAAATGCATTCCTGCATCTTTTGATGATCCTTGTTGTAATCCATTCAGTTCGCCCAATAATTCCTTCTTAAATGTTAACAGACTAATAAGATGATTTCCAATATGGTTGTTAGCCTCTGACCTTTCAATTGAAACCCCTCTCAACCAACTGCAAGCTTTTTTTTTTCACGGCCCCTAGCCTATGAAGGGCGGTATTGAGAAAACAGACATGACCTACTTTTGCTTTAAAAATCATCAGCCAGTGGGAACATATTCAAATGTTGATTGACACATTGGTTAGCCAATGAAATTCCCAACACAAATGTATGCATATTCACAATGTCTAATCAGAGGTGAAAATAAATGTGTGTAATGAAACTCGGGATCGATTTCAAAGCACAATTACCATATGCAAGTGTGCAAAATTAGTGATTGACTTCTGGAAAGAAAAGTCAAACATTTACTACTTTTTCACAAAGTCTAAAAATCGGCCACTTTGGGAAACACTTTTACATACAATATTTACTTTCTCCGATTGTGATCAAATTTGACATGGGACATTGTAAGGCTTTATGCTGTATTCCAGCTAAGATGAACATGCTACACTCTTCTGCAGGCATGTGTTTGCAAAAATAAAAATAAAAAAATGTTTTTTTAAAAATCATGCAGGAATAAAAACATTCTATTTCTGTGTGTTCTAACTTAGACTACTTAATCTTAGTAGCACTTGCAGTGATTATTTCAGCCTGGGAAAAAAAACACCATAAGTACTTTAATTAGTGTGCTTAGTGGTATAAAAACTCCTCAATGGATCGACTCGACAGGTAGTCGATTAGCAAATTATTTGCCAACAATTTCATCTAATCAGTGACAATAGCTCAGTTGTGAATTTCGACTTCTAGAATAAATATGCAATTCTTTGTCATTTAGATCAATTATGTGTTGATACTATTATGTATTATGTTTTAAATAACAGCGTTGTTTGTAGTCTTTATTACATGTTCATCCTGGAGTTCCATGTTTAATCTCGTTCCATACAATGTTGATATCAATTACCACAAAGACCATTTAATTCAGTTCAATATGATTGACCCGACTAACAGGTTCTTCAATATATATATATATATATATATATATATATATATATATATATTCTTTGACTTGTGCAATGAATACAATTGTAACAGCAATGTTGAACTTAAATATAGTATAGTATATGTAGTATATAGAGAAAAAAAAATCTTAGCTAATATTAGTAGACCGATGCAAAAATAACGTTAACATTTGTTGCTGCAATACAAAGCAACTGCCCACTTAATAGGTGACCCAAAACACAAGCGACATAAAACAGCAATGTTGTCCCTCTGTGGTTTCATGGCAATAGCTCACCTTAATGATGCTCTGCAGAACCTTCTCGTTGATGACTGCCTTGTGGCACGCCGTTTTATGGTAAAGCTCTACCAAGACTTCAAGGGAGCGCTCGGCAAAGGGCACGTAGTTTAAGGCAACCCACTCCGCCTGCGGGGAAAGGACGTTTGGAGAACAAAATATTTGGAACCAATTTCTAATAATCCGCTAAGATGAATATTTAACAAGTCTGTCGCAATGATTAAGAAGTGTGATGTTTTTGAAACACATTTTTAGGAGTTTCACACCCACACATTGAGTGTGCTCAAAGTAATTATCAATTTATGCGTGAAAGGTTTTAATGGAATTGTAACCGTCAAAGAGCAAGAAATTGCAAAAAATGTAAAAACATATTTTTTACTACATATAAATAAAACTGTTGAAGATAAAAATAGCCTTTTTTTAATTAAAACTGCCCCATGCAACAATTTTGACCTTGAAACATTTGACAAGATCAACACTTTTTGACTATCATCTCCTAATTAACTGATTCAACTCATTCGCTGGCAGAGTTCGTACACCCTTGTCAAGGCCAAAATCAAGCACTTTTTAAAAAGAACTTTCAAAGACAATAGTCCAACTACTCCAGTAATTTTCAAAGAAGAAATTATACATTATTATATTTTTGATAGAAATAAAAATTATTTCTTTGTCATTATCATTGTTGAGCCAACCAACAATAGTAGATAAATCATTACATTATTTATGATTTAGATACTAAAAATAAAAAAAAAAGTTTAAATTTACACATTTCTTGTTTTTCTTATAGACAATTTTAACAAAAAATAAGCAGTGTAGATAAATAATAAATATAATAGTCATGAATAATACATTCAGTCCAAAATAATTACAATTTTCAAAAAAATCAGAACACTGAAGTAATAATTTCTTGTTCCATTCCAAAACAATATTAACGAAAATATTTCCCCAAAATAAATTGAAGATAAATCATAAAAATTAGAACATCAATTACAAAAATACAATTGGCAAAAGGATCGGTCAGTGGAACACACATATTTTACTTGGAATGTCTTTTAATTATTTTACCTTATTGTCCTACTATTAATTGTTTAAATAGATTTTGCAGTGTGTATGTCACATTATGTTGTTCGTCCTCCTTTTAAACAAAACATTCCTCTACTGCTGCTCGTTTTTCCGAGACCTTACTGGATACTTATACATCTCAATGTGTTTTTGATGAACAAATAAGAAAACAAAAAAACAGTAAAAGAGTTTAGTTGAGCTAGAGTGAGGCGAGCCCAGGTTGCATTTAGGAACCACACAATCACCAGCAAAAAACACAAAGGAAAGGAGATGACACTGCATAGGAAGTGAGTGACAGGCAGCTCTCATGCAGTGCAATGGCTTGTCTTGCCCACCCCGGGAAAAGCCGCAATATAGTACAGAAGTAGTACAGCACACCAGCTGACAAATAAATACAGAAGTGGGGGTGGGATCGGATGTTGGAACTCACCGGCGCAAACAGCTGGATCTAAAACGGTTATCCAGTCAGTGTCCCAAGAAACAGAATGAGAGAAGATCGTAAATATAATTCCAGGTTTCAAAACGTCATGTTTGTTGTTTCAATGTGGTTAATTCTTCGGGATAGATTTATAAGAAGGGGAATTCAGGTTGAATGCGATGGAATATAGTTAGATGTGAGCGAAAGTGACCACCCGCAACATTCGAAATCTGGGGTTGGGGGAAGGGGGTTTGGAATCCGAATGAATTAGGGTTGTGGTGCGGGAAATTCCGAGTGTTCCAGCCTGCCAGTGGGGCGATTAAGGACAAAGCAAACTGATTTGCCAAAACATAAAATGTGTTTTTTATTGGCAAATGGAAATTTTAAAAAAAGTAATTAGTAATTTTAATATTTCATTAACTCGTTTGAAAGAGGCTAAAATTGAACTATCCTTGTGTGAATGGGCCATTATTTGGACTTTATTAAAGATCGAAGGAACTCAAAATCTTTCATTTCAATATCTGTACACTTAAACATATGATTAAATTATTATTAAATACTTTTTATTCCATTAAGTTTTGGGCACAACCATACCACATAAATGGCACAAAAGTAAATATTTTTTTTTCTAAAAAACTAGCATTGGGCATTTTAATAACTTTGAATAATTTCATTTTAATATATATTTTTTAAATGATCAATTTTGCAAAAAAACAAAACAAAACCTCAATATTCAACATTCTACGTTGAGGATATTCATCATAAATCAGAGAACAAAGAAGAAAAAAATACAGTACAAAATGAAAAACTAAATGAAATAAGTATCCTTCCAGCTATGAGGTCTGACCGGTTCAGAAAATTGATCAACTGGTATTTTGTAAACATTTTGTGCAACGCTATGGATAATCAACACTACTACCACTTTATGCATTGGACTAACACTTTTCTCCCCTTTATAAAGCCTACCAATTAAGAAAATAAATCTGCTTTTTTAAATTTAAACAAAAAAAAAAAAAAAGAATTGACTTAAAACTATTATTGTAGTCTACGGTTGCTTTATTTTGAAGGGAGACAAATTCTTTTTGTATGAATAACGCATTCCAAAGATCGCAATAGATTTCACTTTAGGTAAAATTGCCACCTCTGGTTCTAAACAAGCACGTCATTTTTTTTTAATCTCAATATTCTGTGTGTCGGATTTTGTTTTGCGCATACAAATAGAGTTCGTGATAAAATCTACTGCTGTTACCCTGTATGGCTAGGGATTCAGACATCTTGCATCAATATCTTAATTTTTATACGTTTCGACGACATATTTAAATTGATTCTTGCTTAACTCATTCAGTGCCATAACGTTAAATCACTGTTCAGAAACATTGTCCCAAAGTGACAAAATGAAAAATTTGTTATGTTTTTAAAATTTGAAACTAATTATTATAGAAGGTTTGGCACAGTTCATCAGTAAGTATTAAGCCTCTGGGAATGATCACAGTATGAAAAATAACCATTAAATGGCAGACTCAAGTCTTTCTTCCAGCAATTTAAGTGTGTGGCGAGTATAGGCACAGTGACGCAGAGTGGTGGTCAGAGTAGCGAAAATATAGATAGACGGTTACTCTGTTTTCACGCCCTTCATCATTGTTGGGATGTTTCATGCACGTCTGCCAGAACGTGATCACTTGGTGACCGATATCGTATGATCACGTCACAGGAAACATTGGGGGCTGAAAAATCATGCATCGATCATGCATAAATTCAGTGTTATTTTGCAAGAAAAGTGGTTGTGTTTATCGAAAGCATTTCGATTTTGGCGGTATCACAAATGCAATAAAAAAAAAAACAGAGGTGAAAGTTCTGCTTGAAATGCGTTGATTCACAAATTCCGATTTTCTTTTTTCAGAGGTTTTCCTGGAAACGAGCATTTTCAAGAAACATAGCGATGTTCAACTGTTGTCTACTAAACAATGGTAAAACTAGAAACATACTTTTTTCAATGAAAGATGAGGGTTTAAGATTTGTCCTACTCCTATATAGCAACAGAAATAAATTGTCGGCCTAGAAAAATGTGTCAAAACCAGGCAATAATTGTCCGGCACTGGCTCTTCCCATTTGAGAGAAACGTCTGGCATTAAATGAGTTAGGATCACCCGGATGTTATTTTGTGTTCAAGCTGGGTTAGGGAATGAGCTAAGGAAATGGCTTCATGCCCACAATATTCGCTCAAGCATATGCTAGGGCATGATAGGGGAGAAAAGGTCCAATTCCTAATGACATTACCTGGTTGTATTTGGCATTAGCCACGTGTTTGGTTTCCATCCTCCCGTACTGCGGAGGCTTGCAGGAGAACTCCACGAAGAGCAGCAGCTGTTCAAAGATGGCCGGGTACATGATCTGCAGGTTCTCGGGGCCCACGCAGATGGCCTGCAGCGAGGCAGAAACAAACGCTGCTGACATCTAAAGATGTGATGACAATGCCGTACATCACTCAGCCGGGCCCATTCTCCCATTCGACGTGAATTTGATTAAATAACATTATAAAAAGTACATACATTCGAAGGGTAAATGAAAAATAGATTTAACTTAGGTAAGTAGCTGGAGGATGCAAAGGGAGGACAACGATGGACTAAAAATAACACTGATTATAAAAGTTACTTAATTCCTAACTTAAATCCACTTGCGACGGTTGTCATGTCCTGAGATTTCCTTGCTTTAATGACTTATCGACAATGGATTTCAGCCATATTCTTTAGCTATGGAAGGTACCATCTTCGTAATGATTAATAATTGCAAGGTTAGTTGCCATGCGTATCAAGTTTTTGTGTTCCGTTTAGAATCAATGAAAGTGCAAAAATTACCATATTGTATCGCTGACTCACAAAGTCTGTACGTTATAGACAAGATTCTGAACTGAAAAGACAGAGGGCTAAGGTGGGAGGTAGTTCAGCCCATAGCATATCAACATTGTCACGATACTGTGATGGAAACCAACAGCAAACCAGCATTTATTATGACATCAAACAACAGCAGGCGAGCATCTCAGAGACGCAACCTGTCATACGCACAAACACCACAAAGTTTAAACCTTATGTTTTTGGACATGCAGAATAATTAGTTGTAGATGTCATATCGTGTGAAAAGGCCTTACCGGGAGGCCTAAAAAACATTGTTAGGGACGGCGTATTCCGAGGTCTATTGTAATTACATGTTTTGTTTCCAATGCAACCATGTTTTTTGATTCTCCCGTTATCATCACTGGGAGTCTTAGGACTCATAGTAGTACAAATTAAAGTTTGGTATTTGAAAAAGCAAGAGCAGACCAGCATCTTATATGACGTCGACAAATGGCAGACGGGTGTCTTAGAGATGTATGAGGCATGTAACCAACACTGTGACGTTTGAATGACGATAACACATCGTAAGCTAGGGACGTACCCTGTAATCCCACCGTAAAATGAAAATAGCGTTAGATAAGATGCCGTAACCTGGGGCCTATTGTATAACTTTCAAGAGGGTTAATTTTGACAGGTACAGGCAACTCATATGTATTAATTAACAAAAATATATTTAACTTGGAGATAAACAGGAAAAGGGTATGCAACAATTTCTAGATAACTTTACAATTTCACTTTACCTTCTGCAAAACATCCAACGCAGTGAGCACAGCTTCCTGCAAGCTTGTGAGCACGGCCTCAGTGTAAGAGGGAAGGATAAAGGGGGAGGCATCGCTGCTGATGGGCACCGACACGGCGCCGTGGAGAATGACCCCTAGTTTCTTTAGGTCGTCCATGCTGAAGTTGGCCTTAATGTGCTGGTAGAGCGCTGGGAAGATTTGGATGAGTGCTGTCAGGAAAGGCTGGCTGGGAATGAAGGAGAGCTTCTGAACCTGGCCGCTAGGAGGCCTCGTGCTGTCCGTTCCCGTCCGGTACCACGTATTCCACGCGGACCACCATAATGCTAGGTCCTCCAAAGCAGACTCTTCCCCGGGAGGAGGGGCCTGCAGCTCGGCGCCGTTATAACACGTCAGTCGCTCTACCAAGGAATCGGAACGCACGAGAGGTCTGCCGGGGCCAGAAGCCGAAAGGGGATCGATAAGGACGGGTGGTACGCCGATAGCGGCGAAAGCATCGGTCACTTTGTCAGAGTCTTTCACTGGCGTGACGATCTGGAGGATTTCTTGAAAGCTCTTCAGGGCAGCCAGGGACACTTCGTTGTTTTTGCTGAGCGCGGCTGATTGGATGTGGGTTAGGAGAACTTCCCAGGCCTCGAAGAAGTCACCTTTAGTTAAGAAATAACATATTTTTTTCTTATGATAATTTATTTTCTATATTTTGTGCATTATTTTGCATTTTTTTAAAAAGCAGAGAACAGGAAGACAGGCATGACGTCACTCTCCGGCACTCCCGCCAGCCCCCATTCATTTTATTTAATGTGTACTAATTTGATGTATACCACATTTGAATGAGTATATAATGACAATAAAGGCCATTTTTTTTCAATCATACAACAAAATACAAAGGATTATCCTTTCAATGCAAAGTAAAGATGAAAGGTAGGGATACAAATGTGGAAAAAGTAAAAAGTCCTGTTGTATTTTGAGAACTATTTTTATTTTTTTTCAATATTTTGATAATTATTTTCATTTAATTAAACATGTATTTTTCCTGTTTTATTTTCAGAAATATTGTACATATTATTTATTTTCTTCTTTGTCCATTTAATTATTCATATATGTCTTAGTTTAGCTGCTACATGAAATACATTTAAGAACAGATCATTTTTAAGCGGTGGATGTTTAATAATATTTCTATTCTTTCTGTGTATTATTTATCACGGGCAGCAAGGCGGCGCAGTGGTTAGCGAGTGTGCGGCACAGTTCTGAGGTCATGAGATCGAATCTCCTGTGTGGAGTTTGCATGTTCTCGCCATGCTTGCCTGGGTTTCCCTTTAGGCACTCAGATTTCCTCCCACATTCCAAAAACATGCATGTTAGGTGAATTGGCCGGACCAAATTGTCCCTAGGTCTGAATGGGCGAGCTAATTGTCTGTCCCTGTGTGCCCTGGGACTGGCTGGCAACCACTTCAGGGTGTCCCCTGCCCACTGCCTGAAGACAGCTGGGATGGGCTCCAGCACCCCAGTGACCCTACTGAGGATAAGCGGTGCAGATGATGGATGGATGGATTATTTGTCACGTTTATATTTGTAGTCCTGATTTTATATTTATTATTATTTATTAATATAATTTTTTATTTAGATTGTTTTGGGGGTATTTCTGTTTAATTTACATTTTAACAGCAGTTAATATATTTTTACCATGAAATCCGGACTATAAGCTTTTTTCCCAAGCGTTCAACCCAGCGGCTTATGCAATGATGTGGCTAATTCATGCATATTTATTCTAACGGCCGCCAGGAGGCGCCCGAGCAGTAGAGGTAAGAGTGAGACACATTCAAATATGTGTAGAGGAAAACGCAAGTTTAATGTAACGTTGCGCTTTGTGCATGAATAAAACTAGCAGGAAGAGAACCTCATCACGGAAAAGGTGTCAATCAAAAGGGGAACGCTAACTACCAAATTGGAAATGATTTTAAAAGTCTGTCTATTTGTAAACGGAAATAATGTGGAAAAACAAACGGATTATAGGAAGCAACGTCTCATGAAGCAGACATGTTTAAGGCGGATTCTTATTTATCTGTCGGCGTATCAAGTGTTTTAGAGTAAATATTTTACACGGTTGGATTCTATGGCTTGTCCTTGATGTAACAAAGCCATTTTTGCGGACATTCAAAGAAGTTGAAGACGGCCAGGGAGGGGACAGTGAGTTTTGCCAGCTTCATGGTTTTTGGCTATCCTGTTTCAGACTGATCGTGTTGTTTCTCACGTCTTTGCTTCAATAAGGGGTTAAGGTACCATGTATCATTAAAATTCTGTGTATTATCTTCCTTTATAACTATGTCATGTTTTAATGCCAAGTCTGGCTTATATATATGTACAAAGTGGGTTTTCCTCCAAAAATATACTGGATACGGCTTATAACCGGGCGCGCTCTATAGTCCAATTTTTATTCTGATTTATTTGCTTGTGATACTGTCATTTTTTAGCAGTTGAGAAATATAAATATTTGGACTTTTCCCCTCTACAGGAAAGGCTTTCTCATTTCTTTTTCATAATCAGAAATTGTCTATATGTGTGCTTTGGATTCTGTTTGACCTTTTTGGATGTGGATGTTGCACTTGCCTTACCTAACTTCTGAAGGAGGTAGCGCCTTGTGTTGAAAATGCGTGCGACGCCGGCCAAAGTCAGCACCCAAGTCTCGGCCCACTGTTTCTCAGCTGTGTCACGTGAGTGATGAATGAGGATGTTACCGCCGCCTGACTCAATTTTCTCCTTGTCTGCTGTGGAGGATGACGTCCTGACGCAGTTAAGCAAGTGAAACAACACCTGGTGATGCAAAGCAAATCAGAATTGTGAGGTGCAAAGAGTGCTTTCTGTGAGTGATGAAAATGACGGAGCAGCCAGACGCTAACCTTCCAGACTACGATGTGCCAGGTTGGCTGTTGCAGCAAAGTACCATGAGCGGCGATGGTGGAAAACAAGGTCTGGCCTGCGCTTTTACGCACAGCAGGTCTCGGATCCACGCACAGCTCGCCCAACTTGGCGTACAGGCACAGCCACAGGCAGTCGAAGGGAGGGGCGGGATGGAAAGGCCTGTTTAGGGTTTCACCTTTTTCCCTTGCCTGCTTCTGCTGGGCCTCCTCTTCCCTCTCCAGCTCTTTTGTGATGGTTTCACCTCTTTGGAAGAAGTAATCTGAAATATTCCACTGATTGGGGGTTTGAATGAAGTGGATGAGAGAAGGGGAAATAATGTTAGTCAACAAATACAGTCTTAGGTCTCAATATTTAAATCAGGGGTCACCAAGCTTTTTGAAGCTGAGAACGTTTTTTTTGTTGATTAGCAAAAAGGGCTATTAATTTAAGATGCATTTTTTAAAATAAATGATTATGTTATTACAATGTTGTTGCTTTTATGCTATTACCAGGTCGAAGTTATTGGAAGTAGGGTAAAAATATGCTCAGTCAATCACAAAAACATCTGCCTTGTAAAGTATTGAGTGTGTGATAGCTTTATAGTTTAGTCGACACTCAAAATAGGGGGAGAATACATCATTGGAATTTGAACTAGCAAGGAGAACAGAGAGTACTTAAACCTCAAGAAATGGGAAATAAAAAAACAGCAACATGATTGACCAATAGTGACAATGCAGTGCTACTGAGGTAGACTTATTGGGTTACCTGGTGACCAAGGGCAACACATTGGTGACCCCTGATATTAACTGTGTAATTGAAAGCATCCTTTTGGTATTTCCAGTGAACAACTCGAGTTAAGCCTCACCAATAAGCCAATGGAAGTGAGACTAATGTTAAGCTCCTGGTCCTGCAGGCCGAAACTTCCGGCTACATCGACGACAATCTGAAGACACGTGCATGGCATGGTGGGGAGGAAGTCCGTCACCACCAACTGCAGGCACTGGAAGGCTGTTCGGATCAACGATTCACTGAAGACACAAAAATGTATTGGGTCACAAAGCACCTCAAAACAATATGAATTTTAATAGTCAAAAGAAACAGCTTTTGCGTGGTCCTTACCAATGTTCCTTCTAATTTTCCACGAGTCTGAGCGTTCACACAAAGTCGGTGAGCAACGCTTGAAACAACAGTGAGCAACCATAATCCCAAGTGTGGCGAGATAATTAATTATCAAACATGTCCAAAACTTGACATCAAGTTACATTTTGCTGAGTTTCCGGCATTGCAAAATTATTTTTCTCTTTTGAATTAATTGACTCATGTAATATTGCAAAGGTTGTACGACCTACAAACGTCGTTTGTTCTTACAATTCTTTCACAAGATATACATTTCTTTTTATTTCCTGATATATTTTGTCACACAATATCAACATTTTTGGGGGCTTATGTTAGTCGGTTGTAAGAGACAGAACTGTACTTAATCACATTTTTTGTGGAAGTACAATGTTGGCAACGAGATTCATATAATTGGAAATTATTTGAATGCAACACAAACTTTTTCTTCTTTTTTCCATGTTTTTTTAAATTCCTTTAAAAAAATCTCATTGTGATGATTTTTTCCGAGCTGTTACTTTTTCTTTTTGTTCTCTATTTACTTTTTTCCTACATTTCTATTTCTTTTTTTCTGGCTTTTTTTCTGAATTTTTCCTTCTTTTTTCTCTTCCTTTTGTTTCTTTTTTTTTCTCAGCTTTTCACTACTTTTTCAGTTTGGTATTTTTTTTCTTTTTTGTTCTATTCCCCTTTCCTTTAAGTCATTTTGTGCATAATTTTACATAATATTTGGTCATATAGGGTTGAAAGAAGCAAAAACAACCCGAAGAGCCGTTTAGGACCCGAAAGAGCCGGTTCCTTTTAGTGAGCCGAGCCGAAGAAGCCGGTTCTCGACCGACTCTACATAAATTTACTCAACTTTGTTCTACGACTTCAAAATACCGCATTTTGGACACAACGTCAGGGGAACCCGTGTATTTTTACCTTCATGCACTGTAACTTTGACTTAAGTCGCTTCTTAATTAGTCATTTTGAGCCCTCATTTTTGTGCGCTGTCTAGATTTTCTTGTGCGCTGAGAATGTGCGAGCAGTGCGCAATTCCACACGCGCGCAGCTTAGAGGGAACACTGGTCCTTACCCTTGATCATTGCGGATCGCTCCGATGACGCCCAAGACGAGAGGCCATCCGGGACCTAGACTGTCCCCTTGGCTTTGGAGGATTTGCAGCACACTTTCGAGCTGCTTCTGTCGAATGTCAGCGTGGAGCACGTTGGACAACTCCTTCAGCGGGTTCAGCAGCAGAAGCTGAAGTCGCTTGGATAAAAATAGACAAGCGTGTTGCATTGTTTAGGCCATGACATGACAGAATATTTCTCCCAGAGATAAAAGTAAGGAAAAATGGGAAGAAACACATACTCCCAAAATGGTCACAAGAAAAATGGATATCTTAGCAATGCTCAATAATTATTAGGAAAACATATCCCCCCAAAAATGGATAAATTCAGTGTTCTGATATAAGCGGAATGTTTATATGTTTCCAAACATGAAATAACTCAGATTGGGTTCAAATCATTAAAGTATTCTTAATGATCAGCTATGTCAAAAAAATACAATCGGTGCATAAAATATAATCTTCCCAGATCTGTTTTCAGGCCACACCGAATTGAGTTCACCTTTTGATAAAATTGGAAAGCAGCAGTGGGGGCTGGGTTCCTATCAGGCCCTACGGGGGGCCGACATAATAACCGGCTTTGATTTGTGTGGCACTACCTGATTCTGGCCGAGTGGCGGCTCGTGCTTGTAGTCCAGGCCAGCTTTGATGAGGGCCGTCAAGGCCTCGGCCCCCCACTCTCTCATCCTGGGGTTTGGGTGCTGGCAGACCTGCGGAACACATCAAACGTACGCACAAATGCAAACACGGATGCACAGGCGGTGCCAGAGCATAAAGCGCGCATGTGTTTGTGGACGTGTGGGTGGATTTGTGTGCGTTTCTCTTTCTCTGCTGCGTCAGCTCTGGTTGCAGGGAGGGTGTTAAAAAAAGTGATCCCAGCAGATTTCCGCGTAGGCGTGTGCATGAAGCAAAGTTTGCAACGTACAAGTGTTATCAATCATGTTTCTTTGGACATACATGGGAGATTCCTGGCTCATGGGATTTGTGCTATGTCCTCACAGACAAAGATTTTAATACAAAACCGACTAAAACGTATAAAATATTAGATGCATATTGTTTGACATTTAAAATGCTGCTATTGGTTTGCTATTTAAAACGCCAATATGCTATAGACTGAACACCTCTCAATGCCTTTCTTTTCGTTACTTTCAAATGTTGTGTGCTTTGTGAAGACTTTGCGAGTCAGCCATACAGGACTAATATTTTGCACTCTATCTATTTTAACTTCTAGGCATCAGCTACTTATCCGACGTGACAAACGAAACGGTGCGCAACACCGTCAGGGGGAACATTGGAACCTACAAAGAACTGTTGTCAACTGTGCGCAGGCGGAAACTTTATTGGTATGATCACGTCACAAGATCAACAAGAAAGACCAAGATAATTCTCCAGGCAACAGTGCAAGGGGGCATGAGGAGAGGAGGACCGAAAAAGAACTGGGCTGGCAACATTAATGAATGGACTGGTGCCAACTTTCCCTGACCCAAGAACAGGCTAGGGATCGTCAACAGTAGAGGAAGCTATTCAGTGTTGCGTGCTCATTGGTGGCCTGGCGACCCATGCGGTTAAGGGATCTATGAACCATATTTATTTACTCTAGCTCTTAGGGCTTTCAGTGATGTTCAATGGTTATTTATAATGTCATTTAATCATATGTGCATATAATAAACATTAGTAGTACTTACTCTTTACTATTTTGTTATTTTTATGTTTTTATCCCGAGTACTGGGGGTTTATAAGCCATTAGTTAGTAACCATTGGTTTCTATTGCTGCTATCAGGCAATCCCAAATCAAAAGATTTAATGTTGTACCCCACGGGTCTACAGTACTAGCTTGTTTTAGGGTCACCAACAGCACTGCAGAAAATCTCTTTATGTGTGGACATGGCTTGGGGTCTAACAGATTTAGCCATGAAAAAAAGTACACAACATATATATGAATCCACACATTGCCTCAACAGCAAGTAAAATTGCAGAACAAAGCACAGCAGACACACTCTTGGCTCACCAATTGTTAACAAGAAGCAGGTAAGGATTGAGAGAGCAACAAAAAAAAATGGACGAAAAGACCAAAAAGCAGAAGAAGTGGTATAATCGCTTACCTTCTGCAGAACAGACAGGAATGCAAAAGAAGGAGGGAGATAAAATAAATTGTGAAAAAAAAGAAACTCCAAATACACCTCTCTGATAAAGTCAAAACGTTCACTCTGAATTTATTTTATGACAGACTCAAAAACATATTTTTAAGTACCTCTAGCAAGTGTCCAGTCAGGGGTCTCCAAAGAATCTCAATACGATCCATGTTGACGAGACCCGTTTCTAGCAGCTTGGCCACGGCGAAGAGGGAGGGCTCCTGTTGGTGAGCAAATAAATATATACATGTATGTATTCTTTATGACGAATCCGAGTTAAGAAAAAAAATGTTGGCGAATACTGTCCATAAATAGAGGGCTGTAAATGTTAGCAATAAAACTGTAAAATCAAAAAATGTCTTGAGTACCATTGCATTAGACAACACCCCTTAAAACAGGGGTCGGGAACCTTTTTGACTCAAAGAGCCATAAAAGCAAAAAATATTAATTTTATTTTGGGAAAGAGCCACACCATATATTATGAGACAAATTTACTAAATTGCTAAACCCACGCCCCGGACAAAAGCGTAGTCTTCAGCACATTTATTTTTGATGATTTGATAAAAATTATGAAAAGAGAATAATGCCAGAGCCCCTGTCCCAAAATCAACAAACATACCACTTTAAACTTGTCTCTTTCTTGCAATTACTCAAGATCGGTTAAACTCCTTTTGACCCTTTTTTTCATACATATTGGTTTCAAAACCAGATGCAAGCAGTTATTTTGAAAAAACGTCACAACATTCTGCAAATAGGGAGCCTGATGAGCTCACTTTTGGCGCAGACGGCGTAGGGCGAGAGATGGGAGGGAGTGCTTGCACTTTTTGCATCGCTCCACCCATCCCTCCCACTCACCCAATCAAATGACTAAGTTCTCTTCCGGTGTTTTGGCGTATTTACAGTTCTGTGGATTCATCATAAGGTATCTGAACACTGAACACAGATTATATAGTGAACTTTTATATAAAGGATTCTTTAGCGTTGTACAGCCAAAACGAGTTTTTCCCCCCCTTTTTTTGTGTGACACCTTGACTGTAAATTGTAGTGAAAAACGTGCCCTATATAGTATACTGCGAAGTAATGCCATGCTATTTAGTATTGGTTTGGCTCTGCGTGTTCCTGAATAGGATAGACAAATCAAGTTTTGAACAAGATGGAGAAATTTTGCATGCAATCAAATTTGTCTCTGAGCCACAGATACTCATAGAAAGAGCCATATATGGCTCGCGAGCCATAGGTTCCCGACCCCTGCCTTAAAAGCTCACATACCTTATTGGTCCCGTAAGCCATTTCCATAGCTTCCAGCGAAAGGGAACATAAAGCGTTGATCAGGTGATGAAGGGAAACATCATCTAAGTATCTGGATCACACAATATAAACAAAAAAACATTTAGCTAACTGTGATACCACAATAATGTGAAAGGATTTAAAAAAAGGTCCTCACTGGGAGCTCTCAAAAAGCCTGGACAGGATGTTGGAAATGACAGGCAAGTCAGTCATCACAGCCGTGGTCAGAACCTGATCGGAGGGGGGAGAGATATACTGTTAGTGAATACACCATGAGTAGTCGTTGAAGAGTATCGTGACAAAGGCAAGCGTACTGTACTGGGTCCCTCCACAGCTCTTCCAGGTTTGAGGGCACCGCCTACGCTTGGCTTCAGTCCGAGAATCCACACTAAGTGCTAAAATTAGAAAAGACAGGAATATTTTTTTTAATTATTAAAAATTAATCTGGTATTAGTACTTAAAAATTGAATCACCCAGCTCTGTACTTGTATTTATTAATCAATATATTTTTATACTTTTTCCCCCAACAAATCTCCCAGTGTTTCTTTGAAAAGCATCCACTGTACATTTCATTCAGTATCTAAATCATTCTATTGACAATTCTCACGCAAACATGAATTCCGCAAACAAAACAAATCTACTGCGTATAAACAACCTCAAATTAACATCAAAACAGGTGAATCAATTTTATTTTAGCTCTGTGCAGAACGAGTTAGTGGTTGTACCTGCAGTGTGGCCAGAACCAACTGCCAAGAGGTGCCCAGCACGGCGCCATGGCAATGGGCCAGGTTCAACAGGGTCCGCATGCACTGAATGTTCTTGGCCGTCAGCTAGATACAGACACACAAAAAGAATTCAAAGAAGGCATGCGCCGAACCGTCTGGGACAAAATTATTGAAACTCAAATGGCATTTTCTGTTTCGGTAGAAAAAAAATAAATAAATAAGGATTTCAGAAAAACAATGTTGTGGGGCGAGCCATCTGAAGCTGGATTTCACTTGGGGCAGAGCACACTGCGAGGTTGCAAATTCTTCATTTTGGACTGGGAAATGGCTGTCAAAACAGAAGCTAAAAAGACATTTTCTAAAACATTTTGTGCAAGTCTGCTTCCACGTTTTTGATAGCCGCGAGACTTTTTGGCTGATCTGAGACGACCAATAAAAGTTATTTTAATTGAAAAAAAGTCAACCTTCAAATAATTATGTTCAGTTATGCACTCAATACTTGGTCGGGAATCCTTTGCAGAAATGGCCGCTTCAATGCAGAGTGGCATGGAGGCAATCAGCTTGTGGCACTGCTGAGATTGTAATGGAGAACCAGGATGCTTCGATAGCGGCCTTAAGCTCATCCAAAGTAGGGTCTGGTGTCTCAAAACTTCCTCTTCACATTTTCCAACAGATTATCTATGGGGTTCAGGTCAGGAGAGTTGGCAGGCCAATTGAGCACAGTAACACCATGGTCAGTAAACCATTTACCAGTGTTTTTTGCACTGTGAGCCAAGTCATGCTGAAAAATAAAATCTTCATCTCCATAAAGCTTGTCAGCAGATGGAAGCATGAAGTGCTCCAAAATCTCCTGATAGCAAGCCGCATTGACCCTGCTCTTGATAAAGCCCAATGCACCAACAACAGCAGCTGACAAGGCACCCCAGACCATCACTGACTGTGGGTACTTGACACTGGAGTTCAGGCATTTTGGCATTTCCTTCTACCCAGTCTTCCTCCGGACTCTGGCATTGTGATTTACGAAGGACATGCATAATTTGCTTCCATCCAAAGAAAGTACTTTGCTCCACTGAGCAACAGTCAAGTGTTGCTTCTCTGTCGGCCAGGTCAGCCATTTATGCTGCTGCTTCTAGTTCGAAAGTGGCTTGACCTGGGGAATGCGGCACCTGTAGCCCAATTCCTGCACACGCTTGTGCACTGTGGCTCTGGATGCTTCTACTCCTGACTCAGTCCACTGTATCCTCAGCTCCCCCAAAGTCTGAAATCGTCTGTTCACCACAATTTTCCTCACGATCCGATCACCTGGTTTTGCAGCATTTTTGCCACACTTTTTTCACCCATGATTGCGGTTTTGAGTAATGAACCAGGCTGGGAGTTTTTAACAGCCTCAGGAATCATTTGCAGGTGTGTAGAGTTATGTTGACTCTGATGATTGGGTCAGTAGATCGTTTTAAGTATTTTTTTATGATATGCTAATTTTTTGAGAAAGGAATTTGGGGTTTTCATGAGCTGTCCCCGAAGTCCATTGGCTGGCACCAAGCTTTTTTGAGAGTTTAATTTACTAATATTATTTATAGTTAAGAAAAAGTGAGAATTGTCCCTCAAATTTATACCGTACTTGAGAGGAGTGAGATTTTGCAGTGAAGCAGTTACAAGCTGTTTAATTTTAATTATAACCAGCTACTATACCCAAATTACAATGAACTTGCTTGTGCTAAATGCATTTTCAATCTCTCAACAGTTTTACGTGTTATGTATCACTTTGTTGCCTGAGTGGGTTTTTAAGCACTTAAAATGTCTTTCTTTGTTGTTTAATGAGAATTTTAAAATGAAAAACTAGCCTGTCATTTTTTAATTATTTCTTATTGTACCTTATTCGATAATTAGTGGTTTGCGGTTCACAATTTCTCTTTTTGGTGTCAGCCCCAAATTTTCCTTTTGGTACATCCCGAATTCAGAGTAATATCCTAGATCATCATCAATTGATGCTTATGTCAGGAAAATGACGTTTTAGGACCATTATTGTGGCAGAAAACATATACGATAGCATGAATTCTGATTCTGTATTTTCCTACCACGACCGTTCCTTGGGGCTGGGCACTGAGTGGTTGCCCGACAGCCACCACCTGCTGATGAGACTCACTAGAGGGGCTGATGATCTGCACATTCTGGCCCTGAATTGAGTAGGCTGTAGATGAAAGAAGAAGCAAAAAAATGGTTAGGTTGCTTGTGTGTGTGTGTGTGTGTTCAATTTGTAACAAACACAGCCTTCAGGAGAAACTCTTTTAATCAACTCAACATGCACAGACCAATTAGCCGGCTTTATCTAAACCAGCTAATATGCAAATAGCAAACGTCTAAAGGGGGTCTTTTGAGAGAAGCTGCATGTGCACGTTTTAACACTCCCCAGGCACATTCTTAATTGGAAGCCCCGGCATAGCGTTATGGATCGCTGCAATAAGAGACGGGCACTGGGGAGAGGCAATATGGCAAGAGTTTACACGATAAACTCGACTGAACAGCACACACTTCAAACCACGAGGATGAGAAAAACTCCTTAGTCTTACATCAATACACATGACTACAGGCACAAGAATGAAGTGCATATTTAGTCAAGCGCAAGGTTTCAAAGTGTTGAAAAGATCCAGTGAATTTCATTGGAATGCTTACTGTGGGAAGAGTGAGTGGGATTTATTGGGACAACTTAATAAGCGAATATGTTCAGTCATTAGGTAAATCCATGCAAATTAGATTAGTATTGTTTCCTGCATATAGAACCTTCTTATCCACCTGATTGATGTCATGTCTAAATCTTGCTCAAAACTCAAGGTTTTTGGACCCAGAGCAAAGAAAACACTAAAAAGCTAACAACATGATGGGATTTAAAGTATTTTTTTAATTCTTCTTTTTCTCCATGTTTTGTGTTTTGGATTGCATTTTAATATATTGCATTCCCCTTGACAATGCCTTTTTGCCAAAATCTTGCTGCCTATGGAGCTATTTCATGTATCCAGTTGTGGGATATGTTACCTTTGCTGGATAAGTTGGCAGCGTTGCTGCTGAGAACTGTCAGGGCATAGTGCGGTGGCAGTGAAGCTTTACAGATAGCAGTGATGAAGGCATCACGGGGAGTCACCAGGCCCAGGCGGCCGCAGAGCGAGGCCATGGTCAGCTCGGCCTTCAGGATGTTCTCTGTGGCTGTCTCGTCGGTGCTGCCAAAGCATACAGTACAGCAATGATTAGTATGCGGTTCCATGTGGTTTTAGGGGTTGAATCGAAGCTCTGATCATTGACATAAAACCTTAAATATGTTTTTAAGGGTGCTAGTTTCCATTCAAGGGGATCAGTTATATGGTTTTCCTGAGAGCAGCAAGACAATCCCCAGATTTATAAATACAAAACTGAATATTGTAATGAAAATACAATATCTTTAACCTCTTGAGACCCGATCTATTGTTCAATGTGCATTGATATACACGCATGTGTACACCAGGTCTTGTGAAGTTGTTTCTGGGAGCTGACCTTACAATAAAACAACTGATTTACCTTGCGTCAAGCAGCAAGGATAAAGCGGCGAGCAGGCCACACCAACAGGCACCGACCATCTCTTCCCACACCAGATGAGCTTCTGAAACAAAGACATTTCGTTAGGCAGGACATCCTCATATCAAAATTGAGCCAGACAAAACTGATTTATTGGTGTGAAGACGGTTACGTTGCAAAACGGAAAAATATAGAATTAGGGATGGCATTCACTGAGGTACCACATTTATTAGCACATTAAAAAAATGTTAAATGTAGGTAATCAGCTGGGACCAATGGCAAACAGTACATTAGCAATCTGAATAAAGGTTAGTTATGAAATACAATTTGGAAAGGGATGCAAGAATTTTGAGTTGGTTTGCCTGTGATGACAGGTTTATTCCCGGACAAAACGATAAGGGGTTCCAAAATTGGGCATGCAAAAGTATTACAGCAATATACAAGATTGTTGAAAATGGCAAGCTGCAGAGTTTTGTGGAGTTGAAAAAGGGAAATGACTATTTTCGTTACCTTCAATTGAAAGACTACTTTCACTAAAAGATCAAAATCGAGGACTGGTCATAAGGTCATCAACATTTTTGAAAGACCCTATAAAGGTACAACTTTTAAATCAATTTCCGATATGTATACAATTTTTATGGCGTGTAGTGGGCATTCATCACTCTATAATAAAAGAAAATGGGAAAAGGAGATGGATTCAAAAATAACCAACGAGTGGTAAAATATCTGTAAAACACAGTGCACATCCACGAGCTCCCAGATTTTGAAGGAATTTTACTGAAAGAAACTGGTTAGATTTTTCATTACACCCCCAAATTAAGAGAAGTTTTCTGGAGATTCAACAACCATGATGGAGAACATGTGGAGAGGAAGAAGTCGACCGCATGCATGTTTCGGCTGTGTCCAAAAATACAAGATTACTGGGACAAATATGGTTTGTGTCAAAGAGAATTGTGGGATACCCAAAACATTTAAAGTGCTCTATTTTTGGTACCTAACTGAATAAATATTACAGAAAAAAAGATATTCATGGTACAATTTCCTATTACAGCAAAAAAGTAATAACAAGATTATGGTATACACAAGAGCCCCCGACCGTGAAGCAGTGGGTGTGCACTGTGGAGGAATTATTTGTATTGGAGAGAATCACATTTTGAATAAGAATACAGGGGACCCAATTTATGGACAAATGGATAGATTACAGGAAAAATAGGGACACCACTAGTGAACAAAATAAAGACTGGACATTGAATAATGATGAGCATGGAATATACTACCCAATACTGCAATGCTGTCTTGTTTTATTGAACTATTTTATTTTCATTTTTTCCCTTAGTTTTTGTTGTTGTTGTTTTGTCATTTTATTTTCTTCTTATATTGTTATTTTTTGTTAGCATGTAAAAAAGTGGGAAAATGCACAATAAAAAATAAGTCACCCAAAATAAATAAATAAATAAATAAATAAAATAAAAAAATAAAAAAACACAGCAATGAATTCAACAGACAAGCTACATCTCACCAGGTGACGGCTGCCAATCATGGTCCAGCTCAACTTCCCTCGCCGCCTCCTCTTCCATGGCCAGCTCTCTTTCAATCATAGAGGTGATACCTCGGACCAGGTCAAGAAGGGCGCTGAAGGCCACCGACATGGCGTAACCCTCGGGGATGGACGGTGGTTCCACTTTGTCCAGCATTTCAAGGCTAGCAGAAATTTTAGATACGTTTTATAAGCACATTTATGAAATACTTATATTTCACATTACAACAAAGAGGCAGTTGAGTACTTACTACGTAGCCTTTGCACTGCCCTGGGCACTGATGGTCATAAGGGGGATCCACATTCCGCGGTATTCAAATGCAGCCTGAGTCGTTAGAGTCCCGCCAACACCTCCAGTCCCAGGACCGCCCTGAGCTGTGCTCTGAGGCCCTGATCCTGAGCCGACTATAGAAAATGAAAAACTTTCAGACATGGAGAAAAAAAGTTGCAAGAGACATAGTAAAGTCGTGCTTAGTTAATGAGTATTATTGTTCTTTATCTTCCCTATGAGAAAAATATGAATCACGACTTTGTATTTTTGTTGGAAGGTTGAAAAAAATAGGAAATTTGGTTTAAACATTATATTGCCAGGTTCCAATCCACAGTAATTGCATTCCCTACATACTAATAACCATGAGGGTTCAGGATCAACCGTTTATAAAAAGAGAGGTCTCATAAGAATTCAAATTGGTACCAGTTGGTGCGCTGACAGCTGAAGCATTGCCCACATTAGGAACGATGAAGAGGGACTGGATAAAAGAGCCCAGGGCATTGACAATGTCTCGGAACACCTTGGTGGAGTGCTGCTTCATGTCATAGGATTGGCAGAAAGAACTACAAAGCAAAAGGAAACAAATGAAAAAATGACTTTAGTGAAAGACCTACAATTCTTGATAACAAGTACAGTTGAACCACAGAATAGGGCGTCACAGCCTTACTATGTTTCTGCGTTACAATGTGATGTTTTTTTCGGACCTTGTTACGGCATTCCTCTACTATACTATAGCAACAAATTATTTTGCACGCCCAAAATCCTATAAAATTCAAACTTTTCTAGTGTGAATGCTTATGACAAGTTACGTCTCTAAGGTGGCTGTCTGCTTTTGGCTTACATCATACAATGTGCTGGTCCACAATGATCCTCTTTCTTAATTCAATTCAGAATCGCATTTAACAAACTTTTATTGGTTTAACTATTGGGCCAGACCTGCAGTGATGTTAAAGGGAGAAGTAAAACACACCAACCATGGAAAAATGCTAGTGATTATCAGCTCACAGCTCAGGTCACACCAAAGATAAATAATATTTATTTTTTAATTTACATGTATACTTATGTATGTTTTTGAATCATCTGCACACACCGTATTTTCACGTCCATAAGGCCAAACGTGTTAAAAAGCGCACTCTCTGTAGCTGGTTCTATTTCTGTTTGTATCAACTTATACGGGGCACTGGTCAATGGGTGCAAGTGCAAGCATACATGCGTATAAAAAAAAGCATTGGGAGCAAAACTAAATTTGGTTGTGGTTTATTTAAGAATAGATTACAAAGTAAAACACACGGATAAAAACTTGTCAGAGTTCTATTTTCAGCTTTCTCCAACTTGCGAACCTTAGATTTATTAGGGCGGCATTAGCTCAGGAGATCAGGATTTAAAAGGGAATAAAAAAAAAAAAACAAGCAAGAAGAAATGTTTACAAAAGTGATACTTAAAGATTGGCCTAAAATGATAATGCATGAGTTATGATTTCAAAGAAGTGAGTCATAACAAGAGTAAATCAAATGTTTTATTTGGCTAGGGGATGATTCAAAATAGTAGATCAATTCAGTGACTGGAACAGTGCAAATCAGCCAAATTTGAAATCTAGAGACCAAAATAGATTAACAATTCTGAAGAGGAAATTGAGTAGACTGTATTTATTTGATTTAAAATGTTGTGATAAAGATCTAGTAACCTTGTTGTAAAAAATGAGTTTGTTTTGGATCGCCCACTTTCAGGACAGAATGCGAGTGACTTAGAGCGGAGAACCTCTGCGGCTGTGCAGTTGGCCACCGGGGGCTCGGGGTGGCGCTGTGGAGTTCTCGTCCGTCCTGCACGGCCCTCAATGCCCAACCCACATTGACATTTTTTCATGTATCTTCAAATTTCGACATTTCCATCATGACTCATTTTGATGGACTGGGTTATCCCCAGTCCAAAAGGGGGGAAAAAGGTTTTGAACGGGGGCGGCAATAGCTCAGGAGGTAGAGCGCTCGTCTTGGGATCAAGAGATCGCACGTTCGATTCCCGGCCCCTCCGTGTTATATGTCGAAGTGTCCTTGGGCGAGACACTGAATCCCTAATGCCCCCAATAAGCAGGTTGGCGCCTTGCATGGCTGCATGGCCGCTATTGGTGTGAATGGGTAAGTGTGAAGACATTGTAAAGGACTTGGAAAGCGCTATATTAATGCAGACCATTTACCATTTAATCTTATATTCGGGGTGGCGCTGTGGAGTTCTCGCAGTTGCTTGTATTCCACGATATTTCATTACATTTTCACGTAGGGAAAAATTGATAAAACCATGGTAGACGAAAACATGGAAAGCAGTCAATGGAGGGAAAGTCAGGTTTTGGATGTAATTAATATTCAGGGGGACAATTCGCTACAATAACTTTTAAACTGCTAGATACACTATGGCGTTAGCATCAATGAGCACTTCATCTATCAATACATTTCGTGTGACGTCACGTGTCCTCTTCCGCTAAAGCGGCATATATTGGCAATCAAACAAGAGACACTTTAAAGTCACAGGAGGATGCATTTAGTTGGAAATGTGAACAATCACACCAAAACATTTGATTTCATCCATTTATCTAGTAGGGCTTGACTCGGCCAAGGCTCAAATCTGTGACCTCCCAGTTGGGAGCGGGCGCCCAACCCTAAAGCCACCGAGCTGGTCTCAGCCCACCAATCTGCATGAGAGACAGGGCACACTGCACGATAGAGAGCGCCCTACAATTTGAATGAAATCGGAGATTTTTA